>NC_062570.1:76967000-77296500 GCF_022837055.1 Prionailurus viverrinus
AGGTAGATAGAGGAAGCTCAGGATCAGACTCTGTCAATAGGAAGAATCTTTGCAATGAAGTGGACCGTACTTCTAGCAACGAGAACCACTTAAAATTTTCCAACTAAAGAAGATGATGTGAGAGGGTGTCCCTTTGGTAGTGTTTAAGACTTTTATTTCAGGATCATATTGAAATAATTGGGCCAGATCAGATTACTATAAGAAATGTACACATGGGTGTACATGTAAATGTAAATGGGCACATGGGTGGCTCAGTCAGTTAAGCGTTCGGCTCTTGATTTCAGCTCAGGTCATGATCTCACAGTTGGTGAGTTTGAGCCCCATGTTGGGCTTTGTGCTGACAGTGGGGAGCCTGCTTGGGATTCATTTTCTCTCTCTCTCTCTCTCTCTCTCTCTCTCTCTCTCTCTCTCTCTGCCTCTCCCCTGCTCTGTCTCTCAAAATAAATAAATAAACTTAAAAATATGTGCCTTTCAAATTTTTTTAGGACTATTTGATGATTTAACCATAAAGCATAAACAAAGATAAGATTGATGTGGATGTGGATGACAAAATCTCTTTCAGTTCAACCAGTTACCAAAAAGTGTTCTTAACACAGGGATATAAATTGTAACATACAGTGGTAAGAAATAGTTTATTAGGAACACTCCAAACCGTAATGCCATGCTTAAATATTCATAAACCTGAGGAATGGGCTACAGAATGATGACACGATTTTCTTCTAAAGAAGCTATTTCCTATTGATTAAAGTCTACACTCTTCAGCAAGGCACTTAAGACCTTGTATCACCTTTGCCATATCTGGATATTTCAAGCCTCATCTCTTACGGTAGCTCTCCTCATTACCTTACCAGTCACATTTGGCAGTTCACAAACCATTCTCTTAACAGGCCAGGCCAGGCAGTCTCATGCCTCCTTCCCTCTCCTTGGGATCCTTTATTATACTGGAGACACTTTTCCATCCTCTTTTTCTTCCGGTTGAAATCCTGTTTATCCTTCTTAGTCCCACTCAAATCCCATTTTTCCTTGATCTTCTCAGTCAGAAAAAAATGGCTTCCTCTCTCATTTCTACTTGTAATATTTAATGTGTTATGCATTATTAAATTGAGCTGTTTACATATCAGCATTTCCCACTGACATAAGACGTAGTGCTTCCTGGGTGCTAGGTAAATATATATTGATGTGAAATAGGAATTGGCTAGTTCATCTCACACAAATCCACTCTGCTCTTGTAGCTTCATGTATTACTGTGAGTCTAAACCACCATTTAGATAATCAAAGAAAAATTAAAATTGTAAATGCTTGTGTAATATCTATTTTAATACTTCAGAAAACCATCAATAGATCTGTTGTTTAAGTTCAGATACATTATCTATTTACATAGAAAATTCATTTATTCTCTTTTATGTTTCATTCCTATTGATACTGAATACCCCATCAATACCCCATGTCCTGTGGATACCGAACATAATTATACCAGGAATGATTAAATGCTTTAGCTTAATTTAAGAGTCTATAGGCAGCCCAAGTGAGGTATATTTCTTGCATCTGTTTGTTTGTTTGTTTGTTTTTGCATCTGTTTCAAAATCTTAAATGGCTCCATTTTAGACTCATCCACTACTTATTCAGTAATCTCAACCAGAGCTAGATTTAGAGCTGGAAAGCACTTATCAAGTGCCAAGTCAAGGCAACATGGGGAACATTACAAATTACTAGACACAGAACTCTGCCTTTCATGTTGCAAGAGACTTTCATAGTATCTTGGCATGTACTGTTGAGTAGGATAGTGTCTTTTCATATTGTTTCTTGGCTCCCGTGTGACCAATGGGAAACATTCATAAGACTCAGATCAGTATTTCACTTTGTGGCCCCAAACAGCGTGAAATCAATTATTCTGTTGGGTCATTTAACTTTGAACCATTGATAAACTTAGGATCACATTGTTTTATAAAAATGGAGTATTACTGTACCACTGCCTCTTGGAGGTTTAGAGTGTCACCATTTTTTGTCTCCATTCCTATAGGTTCAAGTCAGTACAAAACAGACATGGGACAATGTAGGAATCATACTGTTGACCTTATCTTGCGCTCTCTGGGACAATCAGGCCCCATTTCAGGGCTTGCCTCTCATACTGTCTTAATTTTAAGGGCAGAAGCTGATGAGAGGATGCAGATACCTGGTCAAATCTCTGCTTTACTGATTGCATAGAGATGGGAAGTTCTGGGGCTCTCTCTATGCCTGATGCAGAAGGTCTGAGAGAAGTGATGGTTTGTGTCATGCTGGAGCCATGGTCTTTGTGGCACACATGAATCAGTTTGTCACTTGGTAAGGGAACACTTCTCATAAAGGAAAGAGCTGTTACTTGAATATAGAAACAAAAAACTTTTTTTTAATGTGAAATTTATTGTCAAATTGGTTTCCATACAACACCCATTGCTCATCCCAACAGGTGCCCTCCTCATGCCCATAGAAACAAAGAAACTTAATACAATCATTCCGTTATCATTCCCTCCTGCTAAGATAGCCTGCTAAGACTCTCCACCCCCCAGAAGTGCTCATCCCTTTTAAATGCACCATTAGTAATAGTAAAAGGACACTGGTAGTAATGTTCACAAGAGTATTTGAGTTACAACTGCAGTGTTAAGCAGTATTAAAATAACTTCAAACCTTTTTGGCAAACTCACTACCCTAAAAATGCTTACCCACAAGCGCTGGTACTAAATTTAGAAGTGGGTGTATTTGTTATAGTCCTAAGAGAAAAAAGAGTGTCTATGCCTGGAGGGGATTCTTATGCTTAAAGTTTCAATATGTTTCCTTTGAAAAAAAAAATGTGACTGGAACTAGAAAATGAAACTGATTGTCTCTTCTAAGTTATCAAGAGATGTTCTGCTCATCAGCCCGATGGAGAACTGCAAGTGGACACAGAACCTGTTTTGCAACCTTGAAGCTAACACAGAGCATTAACAAGCCCCAGGCAAGGGAAGGGGACTCGGGTGGCATAGATACAATATATTGGTTGTGTAGTTTGGCTTAATAAGGCAGACTTGATATAGTCTTGTCCTGACCTTTAATATTCTTTTCCTACCAGTGCATATTTACTGGGCAAAAAGAGTCTCTGGGATGCACTAAAGCACTTTCACCTACCAAGGTCTGTGTTTACCTTTTAAAGTTTGCAGACAATAGCTATATCCCTTGGGGCTTAAAACTTTAAACCAGCTTGCATCACAGAGGGAGTGGGAATCTGATGCTTAGACAAGTGCTGATTCTTTTGAGTGCATTTTGAGGATTGTACTTTGGTGAGTTACATAGATGTTTGTTATCCATAATTGTCACATCTGAAATGACTCATGAGATTAGCAGAGCCCTATAAATATATTTCAGTCCATTTTATTTTAAAACAGTCTACTGAACATTGACTTTCTGTTCAGAAATCAAGATAACACGGTCTTTTTTTCCTAAGTAACAATTCTCAATGGACCAGGACATGTTTCCTGATGTTTCTTTAGGCGACATTATTGCAGATATCATAGTCAATCTCTAGGCCATCTTCTGGAGTAAGATGTGTTTGGGGGAGCAATTATTTGCAAAATAATCAAAGTATTTAACAGCTAGTATTATAGAATGGTGACAGTTATACTTGACATGCCCATAGCAACTCAGAATATGCGCAAGGAGTATTTATCTTAGTAGGACCACAAAACTATGGTGTACGGCTGAGCACCATATTTTAAGACAAGTTTAGCTTCAAGAGATCTGGTCTCTTTTAATGATGGTTGTGCTATGAGAGAGCTAAGCAGCAGTCAGGAGGCTAGGCCAGGTACTGCTACTGGGTCTACCCAGCCCAGATACTACTTTAATATTACCTTAGAGACTGCTCTTGACTCCGATTTGTATTAAAGACACAAAGGACAAATGGAAAAACACTTACATATAATCTGCAAATGTTAACAGAATTTGGGGGTAGTGCTAATATCAATCCTTCCTCAACAGGATCTTGGTGGAATGCTTAACTACTGCTGACCAGTAGAATGTGCTGTGGTTCACGCTTGCCTGTGTTGCATTTCTGCCTCATTCTATCCCAATACAATGATGTATTTCTTCATTTCAGCCTTATGTTTGCTAGAATAAAATCAGGTGTTTTCATGGCAGAGTGCCCTAGCTCTGTTGATAATTGCTTAAAGCTTACTCCTTAAAATACAGTTACTTTACAACTCAACCACACTGAATTCATGTCTGTTTCTACTGCATTTGCTTCCTCTTTTCATTTATACCTAGATGTTTATTTGCCAGGGCGTCTGTTTTACACAGTGTCCTGTGAGAACTGAACCCATCAAGTGACCTCTTGCTGCTCATTTCCCCATTTGTTATTAGGAATAATGACACTCCCAATTTCTTCTCTCAGCTTTTAAATGGGAAAACTATAACACAAAAGGGCGAACACACATAAAATTACTTGTATAAGGCAAGGAAATAGTGGTAGCTGCCGTAACAGACAGCTCCAAAATTTCAGTAGGTCCAAAATAATAAATTATGATTACTCCTATCATTGCACACAGAGTGGATGGTGAGTTGGGATGTTGCTCTGCAGAGTCGGACAGGAACCTGCTCACTTTCCATCTTACAGCTGTGACCTCTTCCTGCTTCTCAGAATCCTTCCCACTCCATCATCAGATGAGGAAAAAGCGGTCATACAGGGGAGGTTTTTATGGGCCAGACCTGAAAGTTGCACATAACACTTTGGCTTGCATGGCATTGGGCAGAACTCAGTCTGTGGCCATATTGAATGAAGCAGAACACCGGGAAGGTGGAGGACACAGCTGTCGGTGAGCACTAGCAGTCTCTGCCATATCGTTGTTGTAAATAAAATTCTAAGTGCCACTCTTAGGAGTGGCTGCATTACTATTTGTAGAAAATAAACCTCTGCAATTTTGAAATGGATTCTGGCTGATGCACTGTGCAGATCTTTTGTAGACCTTCAGGTAAGAAAGACTGGGGGGTATCTAGGGCTTAAAAATGTTGCCAGTTGAGTGAATGCATTCTTTCCAAACATGTCATCACCACTTATATCTGGATTCAGTCAAATTAGACAGTTCACTTTGTGTCTCAGCTTCCGATCCTGCTAGTTTGAAGAACAATTGAGAAACTGCTTCATGGGTCACTTGAAAGCAGTGGGAAAAAATTCAAAGTCATTAAATGTCTCGAGTAGAACTGCCAGGGACACAGTAAAGTAACTCCTCCTGAGCCCTGGACCCTTCATAATTCTATTACTCGAATAAGTGATTCCAACATGTTACTCTGACAATTTTCTTCTTGTCAGTGATCATTTCTTCCAAAATTGATAAATTTTCCATTTTTAAACTTAAAACCTAGAAATTGCGTGCCCGTTCTCTTGCACTGCATTTTTGTGTCAGTTTACTCATTTGTGGATAATGCCACTTTAATGTGGCATATCCTGAAAGATACTGGACAGGGATAAGGCAAAAATTCAAGTATTTATTCAGATCTAAATTAACTATACTTTTAAGTTTGTGTTAGGAGTACTGACCTAATATATTTTCTTGTATGTAGAATGTTAGTTTCATAAGATGGTTATTTAGCTTGTATAAGTGACTATATAGATGACAGAGGAATTCTAGATATCCCTCTAAAGTATAACCTATTTTTGGAGCTGTGCCCAGATGAGATTGGAAAATGGTTTGGTTTCAGCCTCCCTAGACTGTGTAAAGCTGATTTGTGAAATTCTACACAGATAAGGAAATTGAATGTTGGTATATTCACTTAAAGTATCTCTTTGAAGACTTTATTAAGGAGAAGAAAAGCAAAGTGTAATAAATTTCTCAGAAGAGGATTTGCTTTATGCTTAACAACAGAGTAAAACATGCCTATTCACAGGTGTATGTTCTAAAATTAGTAGACATTATGGCTCTAGAATAGTGCTGTCCAGTTGAAATATAATGTAAAATATGCATGTTATTTTAAATTTCTAAGAGTTGCCTTAACAAAGGTAAGATAAAATAGGTCTGACACATCTCAGATCAGAGATTTCAAGTGCCCAGCAGTCACCTCTGGCTAGTGGCTACATCAGCAACTGTAAAACCTTCAGGATAGGTTTCAATTAGTAAAAAATTACTATGGCACACTCTTGAATCTGCACCCTTGAGCACACACAGGAAATCTCTGGAGAGGTAACATGCTGCCCTTAAAGTAGGAAATCGCACTTTCCATGATTTTGTTATACTAAAAGGCAGTTCTGATTTTCAGTTGAATGTAAAACGATAGCATTAAGCAGACAGATGGCTGGAATCCACATACCAGGGGTTGAGAATATCTAATTCCTTCTACAGTATAACATTTCCTGTCTCAGGATGGAATTTCACCATAAAGTCAGATATTGAATAGAAATGGGTAACATTCATCAAAGCTCAAATTATACTAAGATAAGAGGGTGGAAGGAAAAAGAAAACAAGTCTATAACATTTACCTTTGTTGCATTTCAAGATCAATTCTAGATTAAAAACGATTTGTAAAAGAGCCGACATAATGCTTTTCCTAATGACCTGCTTACTGTGATGATGCTGCTTATCAACTTTAAATAGTGACATACTCTGCAGTCTCTTCTTAACAGTCATTAGCCAGAGGAAAGCTATGCAAATCACAAGGATAGGAAAGCATGGCACTTTGGGTAATTTTCTGATATGCTTAAACATGTCACTCAGTGGGATCATACTTGAATGCTGAATCCACATAAAATGAAACCTCTTTATTTTAGACCCGGATCATTTGGAATGGTTTTACTAAAATTGAATTAGCAAGAAGTCCCAAACTTTGTAAATATAAGAGCTTTAGAGTCTGACACTTGAAATGAAATCTCAACTCTGACACACACTGTGTGAGCTAAGGCAACATCCCTTAACTTCTCGGAGTTTGCTCGCTTGCCTGAGGAATATGGAGGGTAGGACACTAACCTCCCAGGAGGTATTACCATCCCTGTCTTTTCCCATCTGGCTGCATTCCGGTTCATCCATCCCACATCCAGGACTAGAGTGATTTTCTGTGGTCGACTTGTAGGCAGGATGTCAGAGTGGTGAAGAGCAGAGCTTCTGGAGCTAGACTGACTGGCTGGAAGCCCGGCTCTTCTGCCTAGCTAGTTGTGCCATCTTGGGGTCGTCACTTAGCCAATCTGCGCCTCACTTTTACACTTAGAGATAATAATTGTATCTACTTCCAGGGGTTGTTTCCATGGTTAGATCAGGTATAAGTGCTTCGAGCAGTGCCTGGCACAGAATGAGTACTGTTATTGAGTGTTTGTCTGTCTATCCTGTAATTCTCTGCTGAGAAGCCTCCTGGGTATCTATTTGACCTTCAGAATGGAATTTGCACTGCTTAGCATGGCACATTGGCCTTTCTGGATCTAGTTCCCACCTACCTCTAGACTCATTCCCTGCCACTTCCACTGTAATAAAACGTGTATTTCAGTCAAATCACTTCTTGCTGTGAAAGAGCTTAATTGCTAAGTGTATGGATTTTGGAGTCAGTCTGCTCTGTTCAGAACTAGTCTCCAGCACATCATAATTCCATGAACTTCAAAGTTACTTAAACATCTCTGACTTGAGGGTTAAATAAAGGGCTTCTCCATGTTACGTTCTTAGTTATTATGTCCTCACTCTGAGTGGAATATCTTTCCCTGCATTTTCACTTGGCTTTTGCTTGTCCATCAAAATGGAGTTATTTTTTAGCTCTTTCAAGGACCCTACTTCTGCCCCTGCTCTCTGTCCCCACCTAGCACTCTGTCCCCCTCCTATCACACTGACTGTCATTGCTAATTTGCTTAATCTATTTCCCTTATTGGCCTGGGAAGGCAGGCAGCATGTCCTTGTCATCTTTGTGCCCTTAAAGCTTAACACACAGAGGTCATTTGATAAATGTTCATTGAAGAAAATAACCAACAAAATAGTTGTGAAGATTAAGTGAAATAACTTATGTTGAATATTTGACACATGGTAGGAATCCACTAAATACTAATTTCCTTTCCCTTAAAATTTACTTTTAGGTATTTATTATGTGGGAAATGGGCATTACAGTTTTCTGAGAAAATGAAGAAAGTCAATAAATTAAGATCCTGCTCAAAGCACAAGTATTTGATGGCCAACTACCCAGAGCCCCACCCCTATGACAGTAACAGTTACTATGTATGCAACACCTGTGAGCCAGGCATCGTGCTGAAGCTTCTAACGCATAACTCTCTCATTTTAGCCATACCAGTTCTCAATGAAGAAGGCAGGATTATTGTCCCCACTGTGTGAATGAGGCAACTGGAGCTTAGAAAGGATGATTGAGGTGATTAGCTATGTAGTGTGAGCCAGCTATGTAGTCTAGCTGATCAGAAAGCTCCTGGATTTGCAAAATTATATATATGGGCAGGATTTTGGTCCTATTGTGGCCACTCACCCACACTACAGACTTCCTTTTGAGGTTAGATAATGAGAAAAGGGTATTATGTAGCCCTGGAGTTGTCACGTGTGTGGGTCAAGCTTGAAGAATGCACTATCCATGGGACATAGGTCATGTGAGGAAAATACACTTCTCTTGAGAAAGTAATAAAGGAAACAGACTTTTGGGACATAGACAAAAGACCTGGTTATTTCTGGGTAGTGCAAGAAGCATTCCCTGAAAAGGATGAAAATTTAAGGAAATTGGTTTCCCATCCGCAGAAGCTCTAGAAGTCTTAGCCAGAATCTGTGGGAGAAGGGAAGCAGCAGATCTGATGTTGAGTTTGAAGTGAGATGGATACAGGGAGAGATTGCATTTTTGGCGTGTGCATCAGAGGAGTGTGGGGCCTCATCTGAGTATCCCAGTTGTGGTTCCCGAAGTAGAGTCAAGAGAATCACAGCTGCAGAATCTAGCGTATGGACAAGTGAAGAGAAAATAAAGGCAGCTAGAATGGGGTGTCTGTTGCCACCCAGAATTCTTTTGCCTGTTGGTAAATTTCCTTCTGGAAGCCACCTGCCCTTGCTTTCAGTCCATATGGCCCTAGCGTTGAAGCCCATCACCTTTCTCTGAGGCAATTAGAGCAGGGCATTCTCCTAGCCACAAGAATTACTTCGGGGTTTGAGAAGTTACATAAGCAGATCAATTTTGTTTTTCTTTTTTCTTTTTTTTCCAGTTATTCTTATACCACCCCCAACCCATTCCTTCTCTGGTTATATTGGACACAGTGTCTCACTTTGCTACCTGGGAGGGAATCTGGAAGGCTATGACCAGGAGCAGTCGTGGCCATTTGGGGACTATAGGGGTGAAGTTCTCTTAGAATGAGCCAACACAGAATTGTGTGAGGAGACAAAGTTGTACCAGATCCTGAAAACACTGTTGGAGTGTCTATACCTAGCCACACCTGAAGCAGGACCACCCCTAGTTTTGATTAATTCTGTCTAGTTGGTTTTTCTGTTGTTTTCTAACAAAATGCTAACTGTTGGTATGGTGACTCAGCTTTTTTATGAAGGAAAGCAGTATGAATTACGAACCTCCCAATGGGAAAATCTTTGTATTGCTATGAGAGTAAGATCTATTTGGAGTAAAGATTATGTGAATCAGGGTGGTCAGGGTTTCAATTATTAAGCCAAAGGTGGGGGGCAGTGTTTTAAATGGAAGAATAAGCAGCAGATTTGATCATAAACTTGTACATTTTTTCCCCTTAGGCATGGCCAAATGATTATCAATCTTAGTACTCTTGAATGAGAGGTTTTTCTTCTTATTCACTAAAAATGTCAGTTATTGTGTAAATACATATGTAGGGTTTTGTAGATGCTTTTCTCCTCTCCACTATACTCTGGAGCATCAATTGAGGTCAAACAGTCACCACTTTGCAACATTCATACCATCCTCATGAACCTGCAGGGTTCTTCCTTGCCCCTGGCTTTTAGAATTAAAAGTATCATTTCCCTCTTCTTAGGATGATGCTATTTTGAGTCCTTATCAGCTGCCAGCTGGATTTGAAGGCCTATAGCCTAATTACCCAGATTGGTAGGGGAAAGTTGTCATATTTTGTCTCTGACTGATAGGAATTAAAACACAAATAAACTCAAAAAGAGGTACCCTTTGGGTAAGATTAAACCAATGATTATAATTCACATCATTCCATAAATTGTATTATCTTGAGCAAAACACTCTATTTTTTGACATTGCAGCTGATAAGTATGGGGGGGAAAGGAGTAAAAACAGTACCTCCTAACCTCTTTTACATCATGATATACCTAGAATATTTGATAGGTACAAGAGTGTAAATAGATGAGGCTGCTCACTGCTGAGGATTGCCAGGCTGGGCTGAGGGGTTCGGTAGCTCAGCACACCTGATCCTATTTCTGGAATGCTGATCAGAAAGCTCCTGGATTTGCAAACTGTATGGGCAGGATTTTGTTCCTAGTGTGGCCACTCACCCAAACTATGTCCTTAGGCCATTCTCTTTTCCTTTTTGGTCCTCACTTTGCATCCTTAAGTGAGGAATGTGAGGTCTAGTCCAGATGTAAATGACTGCATATTTGGAGCATTAATGGACCTGATAAATGAAGGTTTATGAGATGCAGTGAGGCATTAAGCATGAAAACACCAGCAGGAAGATCATTATTCAGATCTGTTTAATTTCTGCTGAGCCTACTCTTAAAAAAAAAAAAAGCCTACATTATTTAAGATACCTGTAATACAGTATATGATGGAGAGTGTTAGGGCCTGGGTCATTTACACAGAGATTATTCATAGAATTTCTGAACTAAAAGGAAGAGTTGAGATAATTCCCCAAATACAAAAGAAGATTCTCTTAAAATCATCAGAGAATATTTGTATAGAGCATCATGCAAACACACAATTGAGGATGCTTAGGACCAACTTGCAATTGTCCTTTGATAGCACGAAAAGAAAAGCATATAAATATATAATCCATGTGTTATTAACAAACCTACTTTTCCTTAGCCAGGTGTTTAGCACATCGAATTAGGGACATGTCAGTATCAATAACCTATTAACACCCAGCAGGAACAGGGACTGACCACTTTGATGGGACCAGGCAGCACTAGGTCCACCCACTAGGGATGTTTAGGGGCAAATGATCAGGGGATAAGGAAATAGAAAAGACTACTAGTGCCAGCAGGGGATGTCTTTGCTGGTGAGCATACCCCAGGTGCAGAGAATCAACAGTCAGTGATCATAGTCTAGGCAAACTTCTGGCAGTGGTGTGAGGGAGAGCTGTGGTCTGAATGTGTCCCTCTCAAATTTTTGTTGAAATCATAAACCCCAAAGGTGATGGCATTTGGAGGTGGACACCTTGGGGGATGCTTAAGTCATGAGGATGGAAGCCTCATAAGTGGGATTAGTTTAGTGCCTTATAAAAGAGGCTCCAGAGAAATCCCTAGCCCCTCGACCCTGCGAGGACACAGTGAGGAGGTGCTGACTCTGAACCAGGAAGAGCATGACCATCCTGGCACCTTGTTCTAGCCCTGGCAAGCCTCCAGAGCTATAAGAAATAAATTTCTGTTGTTTTTAAGTCACTCGGCCTATGGTATTTTGTCATCATAGTCTGAATGGCCTAAGGGAGGTTCAAGCTGATGGAATAGATCACAGAGAGGAGGACTTTGAAGTGGGAAATAGTGAACCAAGCATATTTCTGGTGTTAAGATGCCCTATTTGGGGTATCTGATTTCTAGATACTAGGATGTAGTGCAGGACAAAGTTCAAGGATAATGCTTCCATATATCAGAGGATCAAGGACAAGAATAGGACTTGTGAATAGGGCTGTGTTTGTTGAATGCACATGGACACACACAGAAATTAATGAATGTATATAGTGTGTTTAAGTGTAAGGCTCTGTCCAGATGTTCACACACACACACTTCCATTTAATCCTTATCAAATCCCCAAAAGACATGTATTATCCTTTTTACAAGTAAGACAGCAGAGGCTTATGTTACTACCACCTGTAATCACACTGTTAGCAAATGGCAGAATCAGGATTTGAACCCAGGTCTATCTGACTTCAAAGTCCATTCTTTCTTCACTGGTATGTAAGGGAGGTTAAGTAGCTAGAACCTGCAGAACATGGACCAAGGAAGAAACACTGAATAAGATTTGTGGAATCCAGTCAGTTTTATTACCCTAATACTAATCTGGAGGACATGTATGCCTTCTGCCTTAGGTTGGGGTTGATCTGTGGAATAAAAATTTAAGGTAGGTTTGTGACCCAGTTATCCCTGACCTATCCTGTAATCATGCAGCAATGTTTTTCTCCAAATCTGATGCAGTTGAAGGAAGCTGCTTCAATTTGAAAACTTTGTGTCATGTTGCATATTTTACAGCATCAGACTGAGCCTCAAAATGCACCTAGGTATATGTTGATATCCCATACTAAAGTTATTCAAGGGGCACCTGGGTGGTTCAGTCAGTTAAGCATCTGACTTTTGATTTCAGCTCAGGTCATTATCTCGCATGATTCATGGGATCTAGCCCCATGTCGGGCTCCGTGCTGATAGCACAGAGCCTGCTTGGAATTCTCTCTCTTCCTGTCTCTCTGCCCCTCCCCTGCTCATGCATGTGTACACACTCTCTCTTGAAATAAAGTTTTAAAAAGTTATTCAAAAAAATTAGTAGTATTCAAAAAAGAAGAAGTCAATTGCTTCTGTAATTACTGGACACTTGGGAATTAATCAGAAATGGAGCTTAAATAGAAGCTTCTTATTTCTTGAAAAAATATGTATGGTTTGAGACTTTGCTTTTATGTGTGTGGTCTGCTAAAAGAGCTATCAAAAGAAGGAAAACACTTGAAATAAGTCAGAGGGCAGGGAGAATGATATTAAAGCCTTGAATTTTAGATTTTAATCTTTTTGAAGGTAGCTATTGATCACTTAAATGTAGTTTTGCATTCCATGGCCTCTCAGCGCCTGCCTCTTGATCAGTAATTTCACCAACTGAGTAATTCCTGAACTTAGAGGGTATAACTAATAACAGGTGGAATACTCTAGTCCACATTCAGAAACATTTACATGTGAGTAAATTTATAAAAATCACATCATTTTAAGAAAATCAAACATCTCTGTGGATCAGGATTAATCTAGAAATAGTATGAGATACCTTGATGGACAATCAAAGCATTTTAGAGCTGGAAGTACCCTTAGGAATCTTTTCTTCTATTTATAGGTCAGGATATCCTGGGGAAAGGATATGACTATAATTTCTTATTAACAGAATGAGACTGAGAGCCCAAGTTTCTAATTCTTAGAAATCTTTTCATTATTCTCTGATATCTTTCTAGACTTTGTTTCACAGTTGTCTCTATATATGATTATGTAGATGTCTATTTATCTACCTATACACACACACACACATGTATACACACACACACACACACACACACACATGCATGCATACAGGTATAGTGATGGCATGTTAACTATGATTTGCATAGCACTTTGCCTATTATCAAAGTAATTTTCACTCTTATTTCCCAGCTAATCCTTGAGGGAGATACTGTCTTAGACACTGTTTTATAGATGATGAAGCTGAGTTTAAATAGGGGAAGTAACTTGCTCAAGGCCACACAACAAGGACCTACTAGAGCTCAGCCTTAAATGAAAATTCTTTGAATATAGAACAGACTTCTCTTCCCACATTTGATAATAAAGCCACCTGTGTAGTAACATCTACCTTGTAACATTTTTGAAAGTGAAAGAGGGGGCTTATTAATGATGTCACTGGTAAAACGGTGCCCTGCTGGACACACTGCTATAGAACACATGGTCATCTTATAATTCACCTTCTGCTACTTGATCATCCAAAAATGATGAAAATTTTATGTAAGATGTTTCAAATTAGGGATGTAATGGTCAAAACAAATTCTTGGTCTTAGTTTGGAGATTAGAGACTGGCAAGGTTTGAACAAGTTACTTTTTTTAAATATGAAATTTATTGTTAAATTGGCTTACATACAACACCCAGTGCTCATCCCAACAGGTGCCCTCCTCAATGCCCATCACCCACCCTCCCCTCCATCCCACTCCCCCATCAACCCTCAGTTTATTCTCAGTTTTTAAGAGTCTTTTATGGTTTGCCTCCTTCCCTCTCTGTAACTTTTTTTCCCCTTCCCCTCCCCCATGGTCTTGTGTTCAGTTTCTCAGGATCCACATAAGAGTGAAAACATATGGTATCTGTCTTTCTCTGTATGACTTATTTCACTTAAGCATAACACTCTCCAGTTCCATCCACGTTGCTACAAAAGGCCATATTTCATTCTTTCTCATTGCCAAGTAGTATTCCATTGTGTATATAAACCACAATTTCTTTATCCATTCATCAGTTGATGGACAAAGGGCTAGTGTCCAAAATCTATAAAGAATTCACCGAACTCCACACCTGAAAAACAAATAATCCTGTGAAGAAATGGGTGGAAGACATGAATAGACACTTCTCTAAAGAAGAAATCCAGATGGCCAACAGACACATGAAAAGATACTCAACATCACTCCTCATCAAGGGAAATACAAATCCAAACCACACTGAGATACCACCTCATGCCAGTCAGAGTGGCTAAAATGAACCAATCAGGAGACTATAGATGCTGGAGAGGATGTGGAGAAACGGGAACCCTCTTGCACTGTTGGTGGGAATGCAAACTGGTGCAGCGGCTCTGGAAAACAGTGTGGAGGTTCCTCAAAAGATTAAGAATAGATCTACCCTATGACCCAGCAATAGCACTGCTAGGAATTTACCCAAGGGATACAGGAGTGCTGATACATAGGGGCACTTATAGCAGCACTTTCAACAATAGCCAGATTATGAACAAGTTATTTTTAAGCTAACAAATAAGGATGAGTAGACAAAGGTCAGAGGTTTGCAGAGGCGGGTAGCATGGGGAAAAAAAGATGTGTCCATGTAAGGGGAGCAGTTGCAAGAAAGAGCATAGAATGTATATGGAACTACTCCCTGTTGACATGCCTGGTTGTTCAACTACCAAAGTTTACTGAGAATTAGGCCGATGCCAAAAAATTCTCTTTATAGCATGATGCAACGAAAGTAATAAATGTGTCTCTGTGAAACCAGACTATGTTAAATATAAGACTAATTGCAAAACTAAATGGTACACTCATAATGGTACCTGGAAAAAAGGTCACAATGGGGAAAAAAAGCCATTTCCTTGCTACCCAGGGAATTACATTGTGGAAATTGCACCATCAGAATGAATTAATAGCTGGCTTAAAAAAATTTAGTGCCCAGCAAACAAATGCATAAATTAAGTATCTTGAATAAAGGGGATGTTATAGTAACATTTGCTCAGTTTGTAGAAGGAGGATTTTGCACAGAGGGAATGGGCTGAGTGAAAAGGAAGCCTGGAAATTGGATAACAGGAAAGCATGCACCTGCTGAAGGGAGCTGAAGTTTTGTGAACTGTCTGGATAGTCATCTTTGCCCACCAGCCACTTTCAATAGTGTCTGGGCAAGCTTGTCTTTGTTGCTGACTCCTTGGCTGTAAAGGTGGCAGACACGCTGATGATCATTGATGAAAAGACCAACAAGCTGAACTGTGCTGCCTGGTTGGTAAGCTTCTTCTTTGCCATTAAGTGGAGTTCTACCATCCCTTCTTTTCACAGTACATTTCACAACTATTTCTGAAAGAATCCAGCTGTGCTGAGATGGCCACTCAGGGGGGATACAGTAGCTCAGGGATGCCTGGATGTCTGAGAGCTGCTAAGCAGGCCTCACAGCCTTCAGACATCTGCTGAATTTTTTTTCCAGAAGCACATTCCTTCCCTTTCTCTGATGTGGAAGGGAGTGGGAGAAGATGGTCATGATCTGAAATGACAGGCATGCTGGGTGGGGATGAGCTAATTTACAGGGGGAAATGCAGCCTACAAATGAAGAACAAAGAGAATAAAGGCCTTGTGGGTTGTCCTTAAGCCTTTAATGGAGCCAAGTGAGAGTATCCTTAACAGTGGGGGGATTGGTCTTGGAAGAATGGTTGGAGGCATCAGTATTTTCCCACATTTTCAATATTGTGGTTAGCAGGGGTTTATCTTGTCCACAGAAACTAACCTTCTAAATCTGACACTTCAGCTTTAAGTTGGTTGATAAACTGTGTTCTTCAGACTGTTTCCCAGGAAAGTAATTGCCTTGTTTTGTTTTTGTTTTTGTTTTTGTTTTTGTTTTTGTTTTTAGTGGTTGAAAAACAGAGCAGCTCTCCTTAGGAAGCCCTCAGGATATATTGTAAGGCAAAATAGGCTTTTCTGCTTGAATCATCTACTGCAGAGCTAAAAACAAAACTCAAAGTTTCTTAGTAAAATGCCCTTTCCGAAATAGATTTGGAGGGAGAATTGGATTGCAATTTGACAAGATTACATCTAGACAAACATCCAGGGTGGGAGGAGGAAACCAGTTCATTGTAGCTGGGAAACTGGAAATGAAGATGTGTTGTTAAAGAAGTTGCTCTCATCCATTTGTGTAGTAGTCATTCTGTGTCTCCTCTCCCTCCTTTTCCCTCTGGTTTCCTGAAACAATCTGATTATTGTTTCCTGATTGCAGTTTCTTTCTGCTTTTAAATATGCCCACAAGAATAGGGTAGCAAAATGAAATTTTAAAACAGACACAGTTCTTTCTAAAAAAAAAAAAAGGTTTTATTTGCTTGTGCCTACCTGTTCAAATTCATTATTGACCCTTGTTACCTCCCCATGCTCTCTTGACTTTTATGATTTTTGTACTGCTGCTATTTCTTTAGGTTTTAACTGTTCAGAAAAATTTCCTTCCTCTTTTAAGAATCAACTCAAGCTTTACCTCCTCACTGAGGACGTTCCCAGTTCCCTTATCATTCAAACATACTCCTTTCTTTCCACTCCATTGTAAGGAATTCTTAAATCCATATCAATACTTAGCACATTCATAGCATCTTCTCTTTATGGAGCTGTCTTCTTACCAGGCTGTGATTCCCTTAAAGTAGACATTCCTTTCTTATGTCTGTGGCTTAGTTCAGTGTTCAGTGCATAAAGAGCAGTTAATGAGCGAATGTCCAATATTACCCATTTATGTTTATGGCATTTATTTTCTAAGGTTCCTTCACTTCATACCCACATGATATGTAATTTTTACCTCTACTGACCAATCTCTATATAATTACGTATTAGCTTTTGTTGAAAACCAAAGATAGATCGAAATTGGTATGACTTGACTTAAACACATTAATGCTCCATTGGGTGGATTTACTTCTGCACTATGTAGTTAACAGTCAAAAGTGAAGTGCTGTTGATCTGAGTCTAAAGCTAGGTAGAAAATGAATCCCACTGGGTTGCCCTTAGTGGTGACAGTTAAGACCTAGAGACAGATATACTGTTGGATCTACTAATGTTGGCTTTTTTTTTTCTTTCCTCTCAAAGGCAGCATAACTCTTCACTTTGGCCTTTGGAGGTCACAGGTAGCATAAAGTATCACCATGGTGTGACTGTTTGATCAGCCTGAAATATAGAGCAGGTCTCAGCCTGACTTCCTGGGATCAGGTATATTCATGGTATCAACCTGTCAGTGACCTGAAAGTGCTCAGTTTGCTAGACTGTGGAACCTATAACCATCTTCCAGTGGATAGTTGACTGCTCTCATAAGTGACTACCTTTTTCCTCCGGCTCTTGCTCTGGGCTGTGGGTGCAAGGGAAGGGAGGGAAGGACCTGGTGTGTCAAAACAATGACAATGTAGCAGAATGATTAAGAGTTTAAGAGTATCTGAGTTTGGGTTCCCCCAGAAGCAGACTGTGAGCAAGAGACTTGAGTTCTTGGGTTCTTCTTTAGGAGACAAGCACAGGAAACACTGATAAGGGATTGGTAGAGTCAGACAGGAAGGGGAAGATGGCCAGTTTTGGTGCTTTACATAAGAGACGTGAGTTACAATTGTAGACAACAGGAGCTCAATCCCAATTGGAAACTGTCCTCTTGGTGTATCTTACCCAGGGGTGAGTCATTGGTGGATGGCTGCTCCAGGAAAAATTAATTTCCAGCTCTGGTCTACTGCCACCTGCCCTTCAGGCTCAAAGATGTAGATACTGGAAGTGCACAATCGAACAGGTATGTGACAAAATGGTAAGGCCCAAGAAGATGTAGGAGAGGGACAAGAGTGTCCCCTATAAGAAGATAGAATGGGACTCTTCATTTTCTAGTGTGGCCCCAAGGTACAATAAGTATACAACTTCAAACTGAGATGCCATACCACTAAGAGGATACTTCTAAGTAGATATTTTAGAGCCAGTTTCATGATTCTTGAATTCCTCACCCACTTTAAGGATATGGAAAGTTTAAGGGAGCGTGGTTAGGATTTCTAAAGAGAATTTTTTTTAAGAAATCTGCCCTGTGAGCCTCTTCACCCCCAGATGTGCTTGCAACTTCTCTCTTATCAAGCCTGGGATCCCTGTTACTAGATCACTTGAAGAGCCTGATATGTGTGTTCTCAAGTTTGGTGACACAATGAACCTGAATCTGAGTCCCTCCTGAGGAAACCTAGAGTGTTGAAACAACAAGCTGGTGAACTGCTTTGGAGTTGAAGCAGATGTGAGCTTATAGCTGTGATGGAAAACAACAGCACTCTCTGAAAAGCAGTAGGAAGAGGCATGAGTGTCTTCCCATGGCCAATATGCTAGACTGGAGCTGTTTTCAGTGTTGCTAAGGAAGTGGCAGTGGAACAACAAGAGTGTAAGGGGATTGCAAGAGAGACAGGAGTTGAGGCTGTAGTGGCCGCCTGAAAGACAGCATCCACAACAGTGGGGGGGGGGGGGGGTGTGGGGGTGTGGGGGAGGATCCATGAGAGAATCCAGAACTCTGCATAGTCCACCAGAGCTCCTACCTGAAGTGGTAACTGCACCTGCCATCTAATACATGCCCTCTTTTCTTAGTATCTTCTGTCAACCTGATCCTGGCAGGAGAGCAAAAATAGCCACCTGGGGAAAGGGAGATATGTAGGTGGGACAAGAGAAGGGACCATGTCCCTTTCTCCCACTATAAGTGCCCAACCCCAGCAGACCCCAGCAGTGACTAGATGTTGAAAGAAGTTTGGAGTCTGCATTAATGTCTGGGGCTGGACAGTTGTTCGCAGGACTTTCTGTTATCTGAGAGTAAGGAAAAAAGTTATGGAACTTGACAAAGACCAAGATTTCATCCAGGGGCAAGAGAAATATCTTTCTTTAGAGTCAGGAGAAAAATAAAAGTTGTTTCTTTATTATATCCCATGGGCAGTGTTTGTTAAAGTGTAGACTTTGGAAACAGACTTTTGTTGGATTTCTTTTTCTGTAATTTATTGGCAATGTGTACTTGGTAAAGTTTCCTCACTGTATTAGCTTTCTCCAGAGAAGCAGAACCGGTAGGGGAGATAAAAACACACACGCGCGTGCGCACACACACAGACATTTATATTTAAAAAGAGATTTATTATAAGGAATTGGTTCACATGATTATGGGGGCTGGCCATGTCCAAAATCAATGGAACCAGTTTCCTAATTGAAGTCCAAAGGCTGAAAGCATAGAATCAGGAAGAGCTGATGATGTCTTAGCTTGAAAGCCATCTGTCAGAAAGAACCAATGATGCAGTGTGAAGGCTGTCAAGCAGGAGAAGTCTCTCTTACTTGAGGGAGGGTCATACTTTTGTTTTATATAGGTCTTTATTTGATTGGATGAGGCCCACCCACATTGCGGCTTACAATCTGCTTTTCTCAACCTATTGATTTAACGTTTATTTTTATTTTTGGGACAGAGAGAGACAGAGCATGAACGGGGGAGGGGCAGAGAGAGAGGGAGACACAGAATCGGAAACAGGCTCCAGGCTCTGAGCCATCAGCCCAGAGCCCGACGCGGGGCTCGAACTCACGGACCGCGAGATCGTGACCTGGCTTAAGTCGGACGTTTAACCGACTGCGCCACCCAGGCGCCCCTCAACCTATTGATTTAGACACTAATATCAGCCAGATACAGCCTCACATGACACACCAGGATGATGTTAGACCATATATCTGGGTACCTCCTGGTCCAGTCAAGTTGACATATAAGATTAACCATGACAATTACCCTTTATGAATTGATTTTGTTACCTCATGGGTTGTACAGTTATTAAATGAGAAAGTCTATGAAGCATGGGCAGAGTTAGAGGGTCAGAAAATGGTAGCCATAATTATTACCATTTGGAGCATTAAGAGAAGCAAGAGTTTGGTCCAAGCTTAGGAAATAGAGAACTCAGAGGAGTAAACTCTTGGGATCAAATGTAGGCCAGCAGTCAGGGGAGTAAGAAAAGAATACCCCTGAAATGAGAGAAACTTGGACCTAAAGTAATTCTGGTTTTCAGCAATGAATATCTTGTATTGTGCCTGTTCAAGCAGGAAAAACAAGGTTTAACACCCTTGCCCACCTTTGTCGAGCATCTCTTATACACCAAATACTGCATTCATTCAAGAATGAATAAGGTGTCATCCCCATGCTTGATGATGTTATAATCTGTGATGGATAAACTTTTGGTAACTTCACAATTCTATTGTGTTGTGAAGGAGTAATCATTCTAAAGCAAGTGTACTTGCTATAATAGGAGTCAGGTAAAGTTTTATAAGAAGTGATCTAATTTTATGTGAATTTTGTGGGACAGATAGGGGTTTGCCAAATGGGTGTCAGGGGTAGATGTCTGAGGCAGAAGAATAGCATGAGCAAAGTCACAGAGGTGTATTTGTCCATGGTCTTTTTGGGGAATAGAGTATAATGTGATTGTGCTGGATAATAAGGTTAGTGAGAAACAGAAAATGAAAATGCTTCCAGGAGGGATCCAGTGGGTGGGCTGGGCTGGTATCCAGGAAGTCTTGAATGCTCTACTAAGGAGTTTGGAATGCAGTCCCTGTATAGAGTAGAAGAATGATGGCCATACTGGTGTTTTACTGAGAAGAGAAGATACAACATTACCAGGTAAGAGTTTCTTGATACTACTATAGTTAAAAGGCCATTATTTTTTTGTTTTCCCAGAAATGATTTATCTTCCAGAATTTAGCTTGCCTGGCTCTTGGGAACCCAGCCTATATCAGTGAAGAAATGCTCCCAGCTTAGCGCATTTGTCTTTAAATTGAGTTTGAATAGAGTTATCCTGATCATATGCTTTAGAGTGGAGTCATATGTAGGCAGTAAGTTCTGAGATATGATTTATGTATGATCAAAATTATCATCAGATCCTTTAACTCTCCTACAAAGTACAGCTCAGTGTAATTTCTCAGTTCATTTAGTCAACAGATGCTTACTGACAAAATTTGTTCTAGATGTGGTGAGTGTAGCAGGAAACTAAGCAGATTCCCTGAAGCTGGAAAGTTAGACAATACAAATGAGCACATAAGTATATGATATGCTTTCAATCAGTGATATCAAGAAGAAAAACTAAAGCAGGATAAGAAATTAGAGTGAAGGATTAAGGGAGGTTTTTCTTTGATATAAACTGTGATATCTGAGAAAGACTTCAGCTAGTTAAGAGACGAATCACACAGGTATCTGAGAAGACTGTTCCTGGCAGAAGGCATAGCTAGTGTGAAGTCCCCAAGGGTGGAGGTCCTGAAGGAACTTTGAGTAAACCCAGGTGACTGGAGCAAGTGATCAAGAAGAACGGTGGCAAGGGTGCCTGGGTTGCTCAGTCATTTGAGCTTCTGACTCATGATTTCGGTTCAGGTCATGATTCCAGGGTCATGGGATTAGCCCTGCATTGGGCTGCAAGCTGAGCATAGAGTCTGCTCAAGATTCTCTCTACCTCTGCCCTTCTCCCCCCGCTCATGCTCACCCTTTTTCTCTCTTAATCTTGCTCTTTTTTTAATTTTTTTTTTTAACGTTTATTTATTTTTGAGATAGAGAGAGACAGAGCATGAACGGGGGAGGGGCAGAGAGAGAGGGAGACACAGAATCAGAAGCAGGCTCCAGGCTCTGAGCCGTCAGCCCAGAGCCTGACGCGGGGCTCGAACTCACGGACCGCGAGATCGTGACCTGAGCTGAAGTCGGACACTTAACCGACGGAGCCACCCAGGCGCCCCTTAATCTTGCTCTTAAAAAAAATAAAATAAAAAGTAATGACCTGATTAGACTTGTATATTTGAAAGGATTACTTCTGCTTCTGTGAGTTTTTCAGACCACCAGGAGTCAAAAGTGGAAGCAGGGAGACCAGATAGGAGGATATTGGGATAGCTCATGTGGGAGATGATGGCAGACTATAGTTGTAGCACTGGAGGTATTGAACATGGTTAATTTGGGAAATATTTTGAATTTAGAACCCAAAGGATTTATTGATGGATTAAGTGTATGAGCGACAATGAGGTCCAAGACTGATGATTCTAAGGCTTTTGGTGAGAGTCAAAACCAAAGGGCCATTTATTGAGATGGACAAGGTGGCAGAAAGAAGAGCAGGGAAACTCAGTGAGTCGAACAGAATCAGGTTTTCCTGCAGAATTAGAAGAGACTGAGGTTTCTTTAGTCAAGCACCAGAAGAGCGTACTGTGTTTTGGAGCCACGTTGAAGATAACCAGAAGTAAATATTGTGTCTTTCTTCATTAAAAGTAGATTCAGTAAAATACCGGTGCTACTAGAAGCATAAAGGAGGAATGGAGTCTGCTTTCAGCAGTAACAGATTTCCATCCTCCATCTCAAACTCTCATTTTATGGCAAAAACTCTTTGAAGTGAAGGGAAATAGCAGAAGGAATTATCTACAGTTTACGATATTTCTCCCAGTGTTTTCTTCCTTCCTTCCCTCCCCTTCTTCCAAATTTTCTCTACCCCCTGCTATCCGCGTGATACCAAATGTACAAATGTTACTCTGCTGCGAGTGGAACTTTTTTCTTGATACACTAACAGATGCTATGATTAAGTTAAATGCTACCGATGAGGAACTAGGATTTCTCCAGATGAGTCAAAAGTAAAATGCTCTTCTTAATTTTCAGATGCACAGTCTGACACTTTAGTTATGTCCATACATTTTATGTAGATTAAAAGCTCACATACAACTTCCCAAAATGTTTTTATGAAGCAGTACCTAAGTAGTCCACACAAGTATTAGAAAACACAATCACCTGTGACTGAATTTAATTTTAGTAAACTTGGTCCATTATATCTTCATTCAGAGATCATTACTTGGTTTTATTACGGTATTCTTTCTGACATCCAGACCTTGATGAGCACCATTGACACTGTCTCCCTGTTTTTTTCAAGTGGACTACCCATTTCACATTGGCTCATTGGGGGCATATTAACAAGGTACTAGACAAGTGATAGATTTCTGTTTTTTTGCTGGTAATTAGATTTGACAGGTAGTATTGCAAGCTGCCTCAGGAAACAGAAAGATTACTGTCCAGGAGGCTGCTTTAGTATCATGAGAATGTCTTCATTAGTGGTCCCTTTGTACAGCTGGAGGAACCCAGGATTATGTGGCTCAACCATGAATATTCAAATATGGCTCATTAGTACTTGGAGCATTCTGATGTATTTCATTTTTTTAGAAATCAAAGTATAGTTGACATATGACATTGTTATTTTCAGATGCACAGTAGCCATTCAGCATTTATATACATTGCAAAATGATCACCACAATAAGCTTAATTACCGTCAGTCACCATCTAAAGTTTATAAAATTATTGACTGTATTTCTTTTTTTTTAAATTTTTTTTCAGCATTTATTTATTTTTGGGACAGAGAGAGACAGAGCATGAACGGGGGAGGGGCAGAGAGAGAGGGAGACACAGAATCGGAAACAGGCTCCAGGCTCTGAGCCATCAGCCCAGAGCCCGACGCGGGGCTCGAACTCACGGACCGCAAGATCGTGACCTGGCTGAAGTCGGACGCTTAACCAACTGCGCCACCCAGGCGCCCCTATTGACTGTATTTCTTGTACTATACTTTATATCCCTTTGACTTGTTTTATAATTGGAAGTTTTCACCTTTTAATCCCCTTCATCTGTTTTGCCCTTACCCCTCACACCTCCCCTTTCTGAAAAACACTATTTTGTTCTCTGTGTTTATGATTCTGTTTTGTTCATTTGTTTTTAACATGACACATTTAAGTGGATCATATAGTATTTGTCTTTCTCTTATTTCACTTAGCATAATACCCTCTAGGTCCATCTGTGTTGTCACAAATGGCAAGGTTTCATTGTTTTTGTTTTTTTTTTTTATGGCTGAATAATATTCTGTGGTGTGTGTGTGTGTGTGTGTCTTTATTATATATTGATGGACCCTTAAGTTGCTTCCATATCTTGGTTATTATAAGTAATATTTCAGTCAACTTAGGGATGCATGTATCTTTTTGCGTTAGTGTTTTTGTCTTCTTCAGATAAACTCCCAGAAATAGAATTGCTGGATTGTGTGGTAGTCCTATTTTTAAGTTTTTGAAAAACTTCCATACTGTCTTCCACAGTGGCTGCACCAGTTTGCATTCCCCCCAATAGCACAGGAGAGTTCCATTTTCTACACGTCCTCGCTAATACTTGTTATTTCTCATCTTTCTGATAGTAGCCATTCCGACAGATGTGAGGTGATTTCTCTTTGTGAATTTGATTTGCATTTCTCTGATGATGAGTGATGTTGAACGTCTTTTCCTGTGCTATTGACCATCTGTATGTCGTCTTTGGAAAAATATCTATTCAGGTCTTTGCCCATTTTTTTTAATTGGATTGTTTGCTTTTTTGTATGTATTTCATTTTTAGCACCATCTTTGGCAGTTTGGGACAAAAAACATATAAAACATTCATCTTGAGTTGACAACTTATGTATGCACATTCTCATCCTTTGACATCCCTTACCGAACAGCAGCTCAGTGAAGAGAAGTATTTTAAGTTGCTGAAGAATCATCTGTCTTCTAGCTGGAAACCCAACTGACTGATAAATGGGCGGCAGACAGAGTACTCATCTACATGAGGGGAAATGACATTCTGTCTTGAGGGCAATGGCGGATCCTTGCCCTTTTTCCTCAGCATACTTCCGATGAATGAATTTTAACTCATACTTATATTTGCCCTAAAAATACTAAAAAATTAGTCAGTGTTCACAAAATATGAAGACAGATTTTTAAATAGTTCCTTTTTGGTAAAGGGAAGAATTATAAATGAAAGTTAATTCATTTTCCCCTAGAAGACATATTAATACTTGCCATCAACTTCTCAAATTACTAAGTAGAGGAGGGTTGGAATATTAAGGGCTGTAAATATTCTTTAAGTGGATATAATATTGAAGAACCTTGTATACTTTACTGAATAGACATTGAAGAAGTGACCATACTAATCAACTATATTCAGTTATCAAAGGGTTTGCTAATAAATCACTGCTATTTAGAATGTTCGCTTATTGGTTCTTAGAATTTTTAAAATTATAATTTTGGCTAATAAATGTAATATGGAGTTGGAATGAAATGATACACCGTTTTATCTTTATTTTTATTATTTAGAATGATATAGAACACTTCAAATATTGTATTTGCACAAATAAAAATGATTTATGGACATGCATTGAGCTACATACTGTTCAGATTATATGTATTTAATCTTCACAAAACTCTTTGAGGAAGGTATTGTTACTCTTATGCAAGAGGAAACTGAGGCAGAGAGAGATTTTTTTTTTAAAGCAATTTTCCTAAGGTCAAATAGTTATAAGAGCCAATATTAGAACCCAAGCAGTCTGCTAATTTTTAACTCTCATACTTTGCTGCCTCAATGAAAAAAATCTGTGGACACCAAAAAATCAATTTGTATTTCTGTGAAATGTATACATACATGTAGTTTAAAGAACCAAATGGTTCTAGGAGATTTTATAAAGAAGATTAATCCCCTTGGAGAATTTCCCCATTTCTTATCCCTAGAGGCAACCACTTCCACTGCTTTTAAGAGATTCTTTTGGGGTTTTCATCCATATCTCTAAATAGCATGCTTCTTTGCTACCTCTCCATATTTCCAATTTTGACATTTTTTATTGACTTCCCACCATATAAGATGGAGATTTGGCTGTCTTTAATACACCACACCACACATCTTTTCATTAAATTAGTATTCTGTGTTTGAGTTACCATGACTGTGCGCGTGCTACTGATGAATGAATTATCAAGTGTACTTGGTTTCCTTTCTTGCACAGATCTTCGTTCACCTGTCATTAACAATCATTGAGTCATTCATTTTATTGCTTAATTTGCTGTGGATTTATCATAATTTATCCCTAAACTCTCACCAGTTATATCAATACTCAACCCAAAGGATGGTTGATTTCTAGGCTTGTCACACAGCTCATGTCTGGGGAATCTCTCTCTGTACCATGATTCTGGGGATCCCTTTTGCATCACCTTGGGGTGGTAGCCCCTGTTCCTGAAAACCATGCATACTCTGTCTTGATTTACTGCTCTGGCTTGGTGGGATACATTTTCCATTAATTACATGAGAAATGGTACATGGGAGAAAAACTTTTGAGATCTTCTCTGAAAACTTCTTTCTTTTGTTAAGTGAGTTGATACTTTAAAAACTGCTTGAAAAACTATCTGGCACATAATAAGCAAAAGACAATATGTCTAGTAAATAATGTTACCTTCATCCTTGCCTGATAATTTGAAAAGCCACTGTATTTTTGGTTGTAAATAATTTTTTTTCTCAGAAGCTTGGAAGAATTATTCCATTGTTTTCTAGGTTCCATTATGGAATTTGAGAAATCTAACACCTTTCTGACTTCTTATCTTCTGTTTTGAAATCCAATTTTTAAATATAATTTATCGTCAAATTGACTTACATACAATACCCATTGCTCATCCCAACACATGACCTCCTCAATGCCCATCACCTATTTTCCCCTCTCCCCCCCATTCACCCTCAGTTTGTTCTCTGTATTTAAGAGTCTTTTGTGGTTTTCCTCCCTCCATCTCTGTTTGTAACTATTTTTTTCACCTTCCCTTCCTCACCATGGTCTTCTATTAAGTTTCTCAAGATCTGCATATGAGTGAAAATATATGATATCTGTCCTTTTCTGACTGATTTATTTCACTCAGCATAATACCTTCTAGTTCCATCCACACTGCTACAAATGGCATGATTTCATTCTTTCTCATTGCCAAGTAGTATTCGATTGTATATATAAACCACATCTTTATCCATTCATCAGTTGATGGACATTTAGGCTCTTCCCATAATTTAGCTATTGTTGAAAATGCTGCTATAAACATTGGAGTTGAAATCCCATTTTAAATTTCATGATTACAGGGGTACTGTTTTCTTTCATTCTGCTGGGCACCTAGTGGACCTTTTCAATCTAGATACTCATAGCTTTCAACTCCATAAAAGTTTTTCTCTTTTTTTTTTTTTTTTTGTTTTGTTTTTTTTTGACAGTGTGTGCGAGTGAGTCAGGGGGAGAGGGAGAGAGAGAATCAGGCAGACGCTATGCCCTGTGTGGAGCCCAATATGGGGCTTGACCTCACGACCCATGAAATCATGACCTAAGCTGAAATCAAGAGTCAGACTCTTAACCAATTGAGCCACTCGGGCGCCCCAAGTCATAAATGTCTTTGAATAGTCTTTGCTGACTTGTCCCATCTCCTCACCCATATGTCTTTTGTCTCTTCTTTCTGGCTCTTCTGTTGTTCTGATCCCATACTCCCTAGTTGTCCAATATTCTTTTCTTTCTTATTTTCATGTATTTTATCACTTTTGTCTAATATCCAGGGATTTCTTATATTTTATCTTCCAACCCTTTTCATTTCTTCAGAAACTTTTCATTTCTGCTGTCCTTTTTATACTTCAAGACCACTTTTTCTCCGTGTTTTTTCCTAGCATATTGTTTTTCTTTCATGAATGCAGTACCATTGTTCTCTGAAGACATTAATGATAGTTCATTTGAAATATTCTTCTCTTAATGGAGTCCTTGTTTCTACTGATTTACTTTGGTGGCTTTTATAATAGAAGCTTCCCCCACATGTTTGAATCTGGCTCTTCGCTCATACTTAAGAGTTGAATTAAAAAAAAAAACACAAGTTGAAAGTTCTGTGCAAATGAGGATGTGATGGTTGACAGTGGAATTCAGTGTAGAGTGATCTGGGCTGTTCTTTTGGTAGACACTTCATTGTCAGTGGGAAGGGATGGGAAGGAGAAAGGGAGGAGGATGGGAGCCCATGGAGACATAAAAAATCATAGAAGGGACATCTGGGTGGCTCATTTGGTTGAGCGACCCTTCTTTGCTTCAGGTCATGATCTCATGGTTCATGGGTTCGAGCCCCACATCTGGCTTACTGCTCTCCTGTCAGCACAGAGCCCGCTTCAGATCCTCTGTCCTCCTCTCTCTGCCCCTCACCAATATGTGCTCTCCCCAAAATAAGTGAATATTTAAGAAAAAACACAGAAGAAGAAAGGCAGCATGATATAGGGGAAGGAGGACAAGCTTAGGTAGAAGAAATGTGAGTTTGAATCTCCCCCTCACTTAGCAGGAGTTATTAATCCTCCTGGCATATCACTTTCCTTATTTATAATGTGATGAGAATAACACCTACTTCATTGTTGCATTTTTCACACACAGCCCTGGATATGGTGCCCAGTGGAGGTCGTTTTCCATCTTGAGTTAAGGGAGGGTATTTGCAGGCAGGGGATGAAGGGAATCCATTTGAGAACATTTGCATAATTACACCTGCTTTGTAACCTTGACCAGGTATAAATCAGTTGGCTAAACTAGCTGGCTTCAGAAAGTTTCCTCTAATTTCCAGATTCTGTAGTTACTATGATAACCGTATTGAAAAAATTGAGCCATGTTGGCTTAACAAGTGTAGAGTATGCTTTACAGGAACTATGATTTAGGGCAAATTGAAAGTGGGACTTTTTGAGAAAACCCACAGTGTATGGTTGCCTCAGCTGGTGTCAAGAGTTATGGAATCGGTGTCTCTTTTGAACTAAAAAATTGGATTGAACAGAGAGGAGGACTTCATTGATTTATGGCTCCAATCACTATTAACACAAAGAGATTTTTTTTTGTGTGTGTGCCAGATCCTGGTTGAAAGGAAAGCCTCTGAAGTGCAGAGCAGTTGAAGAAAAGTATGATAATCACACTTGTGAATAGTTCTTGGAAGACTGCAATCCTCCTAGGTAGGGAGAAAGAATCTAGAGTGGCAGAGTCGAGGCCCTAGGTAACAGAAAATTATTTAATAGAGTTGTTCATGCAGCTGTAACGCTTAGTGAGAAGGGAAGATAAAAGATAAATTGTTTTCAGTTTACCTGTAATCTGGAGTATTCACCTGTCTTCTTTTCAAGGAAGGCTCAGGTTGTTGCTTAAGCCTCACATTCATAAATTTCACTGTTTTATATACAACAAAAGCAAAAAAAAACAACCAGAAAACAAAAACTCATGAATAATGTGAGCTCCCCATCCCCACCTCAATACCCTTTTTGCTAGGGTTGGATTTTCACCTTTACTAATAAAAACTATATCCAAAAAGCTCTTAGTGTAAAAGTAAGTGTAGCTCTTCCTCAGATGGTTTCTGCAGTGGATTTGGTTATTGTATCATGTAGAATCTCTTGGAAAACGAGGAGCACATTTTGGGATTACATTAAGTTTGGCTGCATCTGTTAGATCTTCTGTGGTTATTAGCGCTGGAATGACCGGAGGGAAATTGCATCAATTGTGCAGTAGAGAGAATGGAAAAAATTAAGTCTCTGTGCATTGATCTTTTCTGAAAAATTATTGATAAAACAGTGTTCATTATCAGTTGATTTTGTAGGGCGACATGAAGTAGATTTCGAGAGTTTTCTTAGCATATGTTAAAATTTCTGCTTTCAGTGAGGCACAGCTTTGGTATAAAGTGCTCTTGGGTGTTGAAAATTTATAGTCTCTTTTTTAAGTGCATGTTTTCCTTTTTAAAGCGGTATCTTTCAATTCCTTGTATTTTTATTTCAAAAACCTTAAATCTTTCTGCCTTCAGGGTATCATAAGTTTCCTTAGTTTTCCATTCAGGGTTCTCTACCCTCTGACCCCAATTTAATTTACCCACTTGTCTGCCACCGTTTTTCTACCTAACCCTTTCATTTCAGCCAAATGGGGAGGCTCAGTGTACCCTACAGGCCTTTCAATTTTGCCCCCATCTCACAAATTTTCTCCTTTCCTCTGTACTTATCCGCTGCTAGCCTTCCTTTAAGATTTGGTCAGAGCCCTTTGCTTAACCACCCTCTCTCGGGGACATGGTGAGTCCATCCTCTGAACTTGCATGTCCCAGTTGTGTCACTCAGGACCCATTTAGCATCAACTTCCAGTTCACATTCTACCTAGACACGTTTCCTTTAACTCTGCCTGGAAGGTAAGCTCCTAGAAGGCAGCAGGTTTTATATTTGTTCCATAGCTTTTTTTTCTTTCTGATGCTGAAAGATCCAATTATGTGTTGATTACTTGTGTATCTGTCTATCTGTCATGTATTTTCTGCTGTCTGCTCTCATTAGAATATAAGCTCCAAAAGAGGTCATGAATATTGCAAAAGCTGCAAAGGTCATATGTGGCAGGCAGTTGGGCTCTGGGACTTATGCTCTCAATCACTAATCAGTGCAGCCTAATGGTGGTTGTCCGTGACTCTGTCACTGCCACTTCTGATTTTACTTATTCTGTCAACACGATACTGACACTGTTGGCCACTCATTCCTTGAATGTTTCGCTTCTCTTGGCTTCTGTGACATCCTTTTAGCTCTATTCTCCTCCTCCCTCCCAGATCACTTCTCCTCTAGTCCTCTAACAGTTCAAAATTGATGGTCTTCAGTTTTGTCCCCATCATTTTTCTGTGCTCTCACTACAATCCTCTTTCTAGCCTAGTACTTCCTGACCTCAGTGGTTGGACACATTACAGTGTCAGAATCAATCATGACATAATGTCAAAACCACTCACTTATTCATAAGGCATTAAGTTACAAGCACTTGCAAGTGATTTACTTTTTGAAATAGACTCACCTCCGAATTACCATTATAAGGATGTCAAACTCATTTGCATGTCAGTAGTATGTGCTTGATTGTGTGAGGAAAGGTGGGATTACAGCTACCTGGAAGTGACTTGCTTATAATTCATTGCCTATTTTATATTTGCTGAAAGTATCTATGGACCATGGTTATTGGTGTGTCATTGATAGTTACAGCAATTTTGTGATATTATTAGTCAACTGTGGATTTATAGTTGTGTTTGTTTCCTTGATTTTACCCATGGATACATTTTTAATAACAGGTGAAGGAAGCATGCATATGCATTTATCTCTGCATAGCCTAGAAATGAGAATGCATTCTAGTTACAATTCCAAATCAAAGGCAATATGATCAGCCAAATAACATGTGCGAGATTATTTATATTAACATCATGAATAAATATAAATATTATGTGCTACACTTTTTAATCATAAAATGAGTTATTTTTTATTAATGTCTGCTTTCTCATATTACTAGTAGAGCTCTGAATTTGACTTGTAAAATATAGTTTTACATAGTTTTTATGTTAGTCATATATCTTTTTCCCTCAAAAAATGATGATTTGAGAATATTAACAGATAGTTTTACTAATCATTCACTATTAAAATGCTTATGAAGTTATGTCCTATAAAAACAGCTTAGGAACACTCTGCTTTATGTGGTCAGTTGCTTTTGTTCATAGTGTGTATGTTTGGTTTTCATTTCAATCTGAGTGTGCTCCTAGGAGTGTGCCTCCTATGGTTGCCATTCATCATCTGTCATAGCAGAAGAAAAGTTGAAACCCTCTGCTCGAGGCTGTGTCATATACTCCTCTGTGACTAACTCTCTCCCTATGTTGATGACTCCTGAATTTCTGTCATGATCCACGATCTTTTCTCTGGAGCTGTAGACTGATTTATTAAGCTACGCACTGGGCATCTTTATGCGGATGTCCCACAGGCTCCCTGAACATGTCATACCTGAAACTGAGCTCATTTTCTGTCCTGTTCCCAGGCCCAACTCTTTTTTTTTTCCCCCAGTGTCATATATTTTCATCAATGATCTCATTTACCCTGTCCACTAAAGACATTAAGAATAATATTCAGTGTCTCTCAGGCCATTAGTCTAGTCCTGTTTTTATTTCCAAAATATCTTTGAAATGATTTCTCTCCTTCCTCACTGCCTTTACTGTAGTACAACTGCTCATGATTTCCTATTGGGACTGTTTCATGGCCCAGTGGTCCTCAAACTTCAGTGTATATCAGAATCATTAAAACACAGATTGTTGGGTTCCAACTCCAGACTTCCTGATTCAGTAAGTCTAAGGATAGTCCTAAGAAAATACATTTCTAACCAGTTTGTGGTAACCCTGATGCTGCTGGTCTGGGGATCATTTTTAGAGAACAGTAGTGATAGCCTCTTAATTGGCCTCCCTGCTGCCATGCTAGCCACCTTGCTGTTTACCCTCCAAAGGATATATTTTTAAATGCAAGTCATATTATCTCTGTCCCTAACTTAAACCCTTATATTGTCTTCACATTACTCTTACAATAGATTTGGTTGAACTCTTATCCCTTGAATATGTGAAGTCATAGCACTCTGGTTATTCTTTTACCCGTACAACATATATTTTTTGTTCCACTGAGGTTAAGAGCTTTTTCAGTTGTCCATGTATGTTTGTAGATCAGCCTGGCTATTAAAATCTCAACCATTGTCCATTTTATAATCCCATTCTCAGGCTTCCTGCTTTATTCACATCTTTGAAAGGTGCATCTTTTTCTCCATGTGAGGAAGAGGATTGCTCTGTATCCTTATGTAAGAGTTGGCCCATTGGTAGAAACAAAATTGTGTAGGTGAGCTTGAGTCATTTCTCTTCCAGTATTCTCCCCTGGGATTGTCCTCTGCTCTAGTCTTTGGCCCTGGTGGTGGACAGCTGTTAACTTTCTTATGTGACATATTAAGTGATAAGCAGGTACTCAGCTGGTCATTTCTCTTCCAGTATTCTCCCCTGGGATTGTCCTCTGCTCTAGTCTTTGGCCCTGGTGGTGGACAGCTGTTAACTTTCTTATGTGACATATTAAGTGATAAGCAGGTACTCAGCTGGTTCCTACTCAACACCTGTTTTATATCATGTTTAGGAAGCAGTTTATTAACTCCCAGTAGGCTGCCTTCAAGCACACCAAATGCTGGCCCTATCTGACTGGACCTTGTGAGGGGGTAAAGATAGGCCCTTGATACTCAATATGTGGTAAGGAGGCCAGTAGAATCTGTATCACTAGGGAGCCCTTTAGAAATGCAGAATCTGCAATCTTCCCTCAACAGAACTGTTGAATTAGAATCTGCATTTCAGTGAGATCCTAGGGTGGTCAAGTTTGAGAAGCACTGGCCTAGGCCTCTATGTCTCCTGGACATGCTCACCTTACCTGTTAGCATTCTTTATTAATTCATAATTGTATGAATTTGTAAGATCTGCGCTAGCCAGTTTCTTCATGTGTAAAATGGGGACTGTAATGCTTACCTGGTGAATTCTGATGATGCATGTAAAATATCCAGCACAGCACCTTAGACGTGGTGAGTGTTCTTTAGTGGTAGCCATTATTAAGTCTGTATCTTCATCTTCTTGGATTTTAACAGCCTTTTGGAAGTCTTCATAAATAAGACCCCTACCTCCCCAAAAACTTGCATGGAGGGGGGCATTGATGCCTGAAAGTTAAAGAAGAATGGGATTATGGCTGGTTTATAATTAAAGATATGCCTAATTTTTAATTTTTTTTTTCAACGTTTATTTATTTTTGGGACAGAGAGAGACAGAGCATGAACGGGGGAGGGGCAGAGAGAGAGGGAGACACAGAATCGGAAACAGGCTCCAGGCTCTGAGCCATCAGCCCAGAGCCCGACGCGGGGCTCGAACTCACGGACCGCGAGATTGTGACCTAGCTGAAGTCGGATGCTTAACCAACTGTGCCACCCAGGCGCCCCAAAGATATGCCTAATTTTTAATTTAATGGAATAGCTGGGATGACTTTGAGAAGCACAGAAGTTGCTTGCTTTGCAGGGTTGAATGGTTGATTTCTAGCAATACCTAGATATTAATGCTTGTAACTCTGAGATAAGAACATGCATTTAAAGACACTGACCATCACAGTGATTTGATACAAATCAAAAACAGTGAGATACTACCACAACACATTAGAATGGCTAAAATTAGGAATACGTATCAAGTGTTGGTGAGGATGTCAAGAAGCTATAATTCTCTTTCATTGCTGGTGGAGATGTAAAATAGTACGATCATTTTAGAACAGTGTTTGGCAGTTTCTTAAAGGGTTAACAATAAAAAGGAACAAACTCTAACAGGCAGAAAATGAGTAAGTACAAAGTTGAACTAAATAACATCATCATGAAAGGGATATAATTGACATCAGGAGACTATTTTACCCAATAACAGCAGAATACACATTTTTCTCAAACTCACATGAGACAGTCAGTAAGGCAGACCACATTCTGGGCCATAAAACACACCTTAACAAATTGAAAATAATTGAAACAAATAATGTCTGCTCTGAGACCACAATGGAATTAAACTAGAAATCAGTAACAGAAAGATAGCAGGAAAATCCCAAAATACATATGGAGATTAAACAACACATTTCTAAATAACATGTGGGTCAAAGAAGAAATCTCAAGAAATTTAAATATAAAAATATTTGAACAAAATGGAAATGAAAACACAGCTTATAAAAAAAAAAAGAAAACACAGCTTATCAAAATTTTGTGGTATGTGGTAACAGAAGTTCTTAGAACAAAATGTATAGTAATGAATGCATTTGATGGAAATGAAGAAAGATCTATAATTTGTAATGTAAGGCTCTACCTTGGGAAACTGTAAAAAGAAGACCAAATGTAAGTAAGCAGAAAAAATATTAAGAATGGAAGGAGCAATCAATGAATTTAAAAATAGGAAATCAGTAAAGGAAATCAATAAAACCAAAAGCTGCCTCTTTGTGAAGATCAATAAAATTGGTAAGCCTTTAGAGAAGCTAAGAAAAAAGAGAAAGGACACAAATTGCTAATATCAGAAATGAAAGAAGGGACATAACTATAGATACGATGGACATTAAAGAGGATAATAAAGGAATATTATGTCCAACTTTATGCCCATGAATTTGATAATCTGGATGAAATCAAACAATTCTTCAAAATATGTAATTTGTCACAACTCATATAAGAAGAAACAATCTGAATAAACCTATATCAACCTATATATTTTATATATTACATATACATATAGATATATGTCATATATATACATTACATATACATATATATATATGTCAGCCTGTATCAGTAATTAATAACCTTCTAAAACAGAAATCACCAGACCTAGATGGATTCACTGGTCAACTCTGCAAAGAAATTATACCGAGGTGCCTGGGTGGCTCAGTCAATTAAGCATCTGACTCTCTATTTCAACTCAGTTCATGATCTTATGGGTTTGTGAGGTTGAGCCCCACGTCAGGCTCTGCATTGACAGTGAAGATTCTCTCTTTCCTTCTCTCTGCCCCTAACCCAATAGTGTACTCTCTCTTTCTAAATAAATAAATGAACTGTAAAAAAAAGATAGAAAAGCAGTTCTATACAGTTTATTCCAGAGGATGGAAGCAGAGAAAATACTCCCTACTCATTCTGTAAGATCAACATTACCCTACTAACAAAACCAGACAAAGACATTACAAGAATAGAAAATGAAAGACCAATCTCTCTCATGAGCAAAGATGCAAAAATTGTTAACGAAATATTAGCAAACTGAATCCATCAATGTAGAAAAAGAATTATATACCATAATTGAAATCTATTCCAGGTATGCAGTGCTGGTTCAATAATCAAAAATCTGTTAATGTAATCCATCACTTTAACAGGATAAAAAAGGAAAAATCACATGATCATATCACTTGATACAGGAAAGCATTTGACACAACCCAACACACATTCATGATAAAAGCTCTTAGTAAATTAGGACTAGAGGGGAATTTCATTAACTTGATGAAGAAGAGCCACATCCAATCTACAGCTAACATCATACTTGAGAAACACAAAGCTTTCCCACAAAGATCAGGTACAAGCTAAGGAGGTCTCCTCTTACCACTCCTTTTCAATATTATATTGGAATTTCTAGCTAATGCACTAAGACAAAAAAAAAGGAAATTAAAGGTATACAAATTAAAAAGGAAGAAATTGTTTTTGTTTGCAGACAACAAGATCATCTATGTAGACAATGTGAAATAATCAACAAAACTAGAACCCATAAGTGATTATAGCAATATTTCAAGATAGGAGTTTAATACACAGAAGTTGGTTGCTTTCCTATATGCAAGTAATAAAGAAGTGAAATTTAAAGTACAATATCACTTATGTTAGCATTCCCCAAAATTAAATACTTAGGTATAAATCAAAAATATGTACCAGATCTATATGAGGAAAACTACAAAACTCTGATGAATAAAATCAAATAAGAACTAAATAGAGATGTTTTCTGTTCACGGATAGGATGTCTTAATATTGTCAAGTTATCAGTTCTTCACAACTTGATCTGTAGATGTGATACAAATTTAATCAGAATCCAGTAAGTTATTTTGTGGATATCAACAAAGCAATTCCAAAGCGTATATGGAGAGGCAAAACAAAACAAAACAAAAAACCACAAAGAGCTAACACAGTATTGAAGAAGAGCAAAGCTGGAAAACTTATAGTCCTGAACTTCAGGACTTACTATAAAGCTACACTAATTAAGATACTGTTATTGGCAGAAAAACAGATGAATAAATCAATGGAAGAGAATAGAGAGCCCAGAAATAGTCAACTGATTTTTGGCAAAGGAACAAAACCAACATACTAGAGCAAAGATAGTTTTTTAAACAAATAGTGCCAGGAACAAGGGGACATATACATGCAGAAAAATTAATCTAGACACAGACCTTAAATCCATCACTAAAATGAACTCCAAATAGAATCATAGCTTTATGTGTAATATGCAAAACTATAAAACTCCTAAAAGATAATGTAGGAGAAAATCTAGATGACCTTGAGTATGGTGATGACTTTTTATATACAACACCAAATTCAGGATCCATGAAAGAAATATTTAAAAACATATACTACATTAAAATTAAAAAAAAAACTTCTCTAAAAAAAGATAATGTCAAAAGAATGAGAAGCCACAGACTGGGGGAAGTTTTTTGCAAAAGGTACATCTGATGAAAGACCGGCATTCCAAATATGTAAAGAACTCTTAAAACTCTACAATAAGAAAACAAAAACGCAATTAAAATAAATGGGCCAAAACCTTGAAAGATAACACATCAGAGAATATGGTAAATAAGCATATGAAAAGATACTTTACATTATATCTCATTAGGGAAATGCAAATTAAGACAATGAACTATCCCTAGGTGCCTATTAGAATGATTAAAATCTGGAACACTGACGAAAAATTCTGACAAGGATGTAGAACGATGGGAATTTTCATTAATTGCTGGTGGAAATGCAAAATAGTACAACCACTTTGGAGGACAGTTGATCAGTTTCTAGCAAAACTAATCATACTTTTACAATAGGATACAGAAGTCCTTGTTATTTATATTTACTCAACTAAGTTGAAAACTTAGGTCTACACAAAACCTGCACATATTTATAATTACCAAAATTATAGCAGCTTTATTCATAATTATCAAAATTTGGAAACAACCAAGATGTCCTTCAGTAGGTGGATATACAAACTGGTACATCCAGACAATGGAATATTATTCTGTGCTAAAAAGAAATGAAATATCAGTCCATGAAAAGACGAGGTAACCTTAAATACATATTACTAAATCCATGGAGCCAATCTGAAAAGGTTACATACAATGTGATTTCAATTATATGACATCCTGGGGTAATGCAAAACTATGGAGACACTTAAAAGATCAGTGGTTACCAGGGGCTAGGGGGAGGCAGGGATAAGTAAGCAAAGCAGAGCAGAATTTTTAGGGCTTTGAAACTATACAGTATGATGCAATAGTGGTAGGTACACACACCTCCTTATCCATTTGTCCAAACTCAGAAATTATTACACTAGGAGTGAACTTTAATTTAAACTATGGACTTTGGGTAAAAATGTTGTGTCAATGTAGGTTCATCGGTTGTAACAAATGTGCCACTCTGGTGCAGTATTTTGATAGTGGGAGGGAATTTAATGGGATGTAGGTGCTCTCTGTGAAATCTCTGAACCTGCCATTCAGTTTTGCTATGAACCCAAAACTTCTGTATGATATTACAGAAGGCCTGATATAGCCTTTTTTTTAAAAAAAAGTATATCATGCAGAGGTTAGCACGTTGAATATACTTTCTATATAATACTTCACATCTCTCTCACTGCAGTAGAATGTCTGTCAGAATAGAATACCAAGCAGGAGAGACAGTTGTGACCTACACAAGAATTATGGATCTAGAATTCCGCTAGAAGAAGCCAATTTAAAACAAGAGGAAGATTGTGTATTTTTACGTAAGTTAACCTCTCCTTAATGATCATGGCGCTGAAGATGCTGACAGCTGCTAGTTGCTTTGTGAAGGCCATGTTGCGACCTTCTCCTCTCTGCCATTCTTGGGAGATTTTATTTGGCCGTGAGACCTCACTGAGGAGCTTCTCTTTTAAACACGGTATTCCTCCATCAGCCAAGTATGGTGGGCGACACACTGTGACTATGATTCCTGGGGATGGCATCGGGCCTGAACTTATGCTGCATGTTAAGACTGTGTTCAGACATGCATGTGTGCCTGTGGACTTCGAGGAGGTGATAGTTAACTCCACTTCTGGTGAAGAGGACGTTCACAATGCCATCATGGCAGTCCGTCGAAACTGCGTGGCCTTGAAGGGCAACATCGAAACTGACCACAACCTGCCACCGTCTCACAAATCCCGCAACAATATGTTTCGCACCACGCTGGATCTCTATGCCAACGTTATCCATTTTAAGAGTCTACCAGGAGTGGAGACAAGGCACAAGGATGTTGACATCTTAGTTGTTCGGGAAAACACAGAGGGTGAATACAGCAACCTGGAGCATGAGAGTGTGAAAGGAGTGATCGAGAGCCTAAAGATCATTACCAAGGCCAGGTCTTTGCGCATTGCTGAATATGCCTTCCAATTGGCCCAGGAGATGGGACGCAAGAGAGTGACGGTTGTGCACAAGGCCAACATCATGAAACTGGGAGATGGTCTCTTCCTACAGTGTTGCAGAGAGGTGGCCTCCCGCTATCCTCAGCTCACTTTCGAAGGCATGATTGTGGATAACACCACCATGCAGCTGGTATCTCGGCCCCAGCAATTCGATGTAATGGTGATGCCCAATCTTTATGGCAACATAGTCAACAACATCTGTACAGGGTTGGTTGGGGGAGCAGGCCTCGTGCCTGGTGCAAACTATGGCCATACGTACGCAGTGTTTGAGACAGCCTCAAGGCAATCAGGCAAGAATTTAGCCAATAAGAATATGGCCAACCCTACTGCCATGCTTCTGGCAAGCTGCATTTTGCTGGATTACCTCAAGCTTCACTCCTATGCCACCTCCATTCGCAATGCAGTCTTGGCGTCCATGGAGAACAAAGATGTCCACACTCCAGACATCGGAGGTCAGAGTACCACATCAGATATCATTCAGAATATCACAAATCACATCAGTACTGTCAATTAAATGGTTATGCCTTGCAGGCTGAGCTACATCCAAGTCCTTCTCACTCTTCACCTTATTCTTCTCACTTAGAAACCCTAGCCTGCTTGGCTAGTGTGGACTCTGGAATAAACTGGCTCCTGCTCCAACTCAGAAGAGGCAGGGGAAGCAAATCAAAGCTGATTTTTTCTGTTAAATTAAAATGCCATAAATGCCATAAGCATTGCTTATTTAAATTAGCCAAACCTATTGTGTTGTATACGTATTGAGGAATTCTTCTCTGTTTTAATTCACAATTCACACTTCTCTATGATACGATACACTAAGTAAATCAGAGCTGTTTGTAGAGTCCCAGGGCTTTCACAGAACCTAGAACGCTCATTTGTCTCTTTATCTGGGTCATTAAAATTCAGCAAACCAGCCTGCAGAGAAGTCTGGCTTCTCTCTAGAGGTTGTTAATGAGTTAATTAGTGCAATAAAATTTGCCTACAAAATATACATTGTAACCTTAATAATAAATAAGGACCGTAAAGCTGAGCTAGTACAGAATGCTTCCACTCCCTCCTAGATCTCTCATCTTTTCCATGGTCGTGTTTATGTTCCTAAGGAATTTTCGCTGTGTAATTTTTCACACATGGACATCCCTGAGTACTTGAGCTCTCCTGGAAAGCGCATTCTTGGATTCCTTCTAGTTGGACTCAAGAGTCTAGAGGTCAACTCCCCAGTGAAGAGGCACATGGCCCATAATTCTTCACTGTACAAATGTAACCATGCACCGTAACTCCATGTTCACTGCTTCATAGTCTGTGATGGTTTACTTTCTTTTAATCTCTTTTTTTTTTTTTTTTTTTTTTTAATTTTTTTTTTTCAATGTTTATTTATTTTTGGGACAGAGAGAGACAGAGCATGAACGGGGGAGGGGCAGAGAGAGAGGGAGACACAGAATCGGAAACAGGCTCCAGGCTCCGAGCCATCAGCCCAGAGCCCGACGCGGGGCTCGAACTCACGGACCGCGAGATCGTGACCTGGCTGAAGTCGGACGCTTAACCGACTGCGCCACCCAGGCGCCCCTTTTTTTTTTTTTTTTTTTTTGAGGAAAGAGTGTGCAAAAGAAAACGAAAAGCACTGGGCTAATTTAAATGTTTGCTGTCAGTTTATTTACAGTATTTTTAAGGCCCTAGTTGGGAAATACACAAAGAAAAATGATCATTTTATCAGGGCTCAGAAATAGTTATTATTCAAGTTGGAAATGAAAATAATAGTTATGAGAATTTTCAGTGGCTTCATCTGCAAGAATGGCCTGCAGACAAAAATAAAATTGAGAAAAGAGTGAATACTTAAAGTGTTTTGGAAACTTTTGTGTCTCAGCTTTAAACTTTGGATTCCACTGTGGTTGGTTCATGAACCACAAGTTAAAGACAGTGGACTTAGACTTGAAAAATTCCTTATGGTTCCCAAAAGTCTCTTAACATATTACCTTATATTAACTTCATTATGTATAAAGTCAGGGTCCGGGTTTAGAAAACCAAATGCTAGTTTGCAGGGACTTCATTTGAGGAGGAAGTGACTGTCTACCTATCTGTGAGTCTGTCTTTAAGAATAAAGCTAGCAGAAATAAGTTAGTTATAATCATGGTATTCTTTTAGCAGACTTTTACACATGTTGCTAGCCAGGGCCGCCACTGGCCTACAGTGTGATGCCTTGCTCTGGACAGATCTAGATCTGCACCAGACGCATGGTTTGATGATACAGCAAGGGGTAATTTTTGGCATGAAGTCCTCCCCCCTGCAATGCCACATAACCCCATCCTACCTTAACCCACACTACCCGCTCTATCTTTTTCTCTCATGACTAGGGGAATTTGTTCATGGCACAACCAGCCCAAATGCAGACAGTAACCTGGCTATTGGCTTCTATTTGACAGTGGGAGTTTATGCTGATAAGTACATTTGAGCTACAGTATGCCTTTCTGTTAAAGGTGGTTGTCTCCAGAGTCTTCCCACAGTTATTAGGTCAGACTACCTTGATGGCACCTATTATACCATCGTGGAACTTTCCATTTATCAGTGTTAGATTTTTCCCACTTAGCTATGAGCATTTCTAGGACAAATGCTATGTATTCTATTTCCTTGTCCTGTGTAGCCCCTAACATAATGACTGATACAGACAAAATAAACAATATATATTTATTGAATCACCAAAAAATGAATGATATGGCATGTATCCCCTCCTATTTCTTCTGTGTAAAGTGAGGTAATAACTTTACCTACCTCATAGGATCATTAGCAAGCCTAAGTGAGAAAATAGACATGATGTTGATAGCACTTGCCTGTCACATGATAAGTGCTTGCTGTGTTTGGAAATTATCCATTATTTTTCACTTTATACCTTTCTGAAAGATAATTCTAAAGAGGACTTGGCAAATTACATTAATTCATTACTGTCGTTGGAACTTACTAGAGAAGTTTCTTAATTTATATTACAGGTTTGTAACTGACTTTAAACAAGGGGAGCCAATCATACATGCTTATTAGAGTCCCCTTATTTGTCTACTTTTTCTTTTTTTTTAAGAGAGAGAGTGAGTGAGCAAGAGAGGGGAGGAGAGATAGAGAGGGAGAGAGAATTCCAAGCAAGTTCCCCACTGTCACCATGAAGCCCAGCGTGGGGCTTAATCTCACAAACCATGAGATCATGATCTGAGCCCAAATCAAGAGAGTCAGATGCTTAACTGACTGGCCACCCAGGTGCCTCCTTCCTTTTTTTTTTTTTTTTTTTTTTTTTTTTATTTCTTGAATCTAGCTACCTCTCTTCTTCCTGTTTTCTCATTAGCCTTTTTCATCACTGGTAACCTACCAATTTGTGTTATTTCTAATTTGTGTCCTGCCTATAATTGAGCCCCCTTAAATCTATTTTCTGCAATGCGTTCAGTAAGATCTTTCTGAAAGGAAAATTGTATCGTGTCACTTTCCTACTTAAAACCTCTCATTGAGTGGCTTCCCTTTGGCCTTAAGAGAAAGTCAACTGAGTGTACATGAAAGACCTCCCATGGTGTGAGACCTGCTTCCTTCTCTAGGTTCACCATTTCCATCCCTTCTCCTCACTCCAGTAACAACACAATGTGGCACCCCAAAAAGTGTGCAGACAGAGGTGATTTTTAAAGAGCCATGTATCCTTTCGAGGTCATACCTTTGCACATGGCCTTGGTTCCTTTCCCCTTCAGGAGATGACGGCCTTTTCATTTTAGAGGACTAAACTTGATCATTACCACCTTTGGGAAGCTTCCTTGACTAACTCTCTTTCCATTCCCTGCTGAGATGGAGGGGAGTAGCTCTCCCACTTCTCCTAGAGAGCTCTGTATATCCTACCTAGTATGCATATCTCTGGTTATCATTACGTGCTTTCCTTCCCATCAGTCTTACTATACAGTCCATTCTTTGGCTACAGGAATGAAGGAGTCATTCATCCCTACAACATCAGACCTGATACAGGGATAAACTCTTACTTGCTGCTCACTCTCAGTATTTATGGAAGGCAGATAAAAAGGTGGAAAGAAAAGACTGGCCTGAATTCACAGTTAGGACTGGAGGACTGGAAGAACTACTGTATTGCAAAATACTCCTGTCTGGCTTCAGTCTATGAACCTTTCTTTATAAGACTGCTCCTCTCTAAAGAACTTTACTGCCCTCAAGGCAGTAAAATAGGTGGTTGGCAGGCTGCCTTTGTTTCCTGAGAAGCTTTCTGTACTACGTTAATGGATACTTTTATCTTAGGCTTTATCAATTTACTCTGCTTCACTTAAAGTCCTGATGCTATAAAGAACAGCAGCTACAGATTGTCTTATTTTTCTCTAAATTAACTCCTCTCCATTATGGCTCTATTTTAATGGCCTTGCAAATCATTCAGGTTGCATAGCTGACATTCATCTCAGCTCTTCCACATAGGAGCTCTGTGACATTGGATAAATTCCTTAGCCTCTCTGATCTCCAGTTTGCTAATCTGTAAAATAAAAGTAATTACTTTGCTTCATAAGATTGTTATAAAAATTAAATAAGGTTGTTTGGTTTGGCAACAGCTGTGTAAAAAACCAGTTCAAAATTTAGTGGCTGAAAGCAAGTAATTGTCATGAGTCTGTCGAGTGATCAGATGATACTTCTCTCATCAGTATACTTTCTTGAGGGCTATTAAAAAGAATAATCTCAAATCCTGATGTCCATAAATATCAATATAAAGATACTAAACTGTATCACTTCATAATTACCTGTCCCTACCACCATCTCCGTAGGCTTACTTTTATAGAAGGATGCTTTAATGTTCTTACTTCAGCTTTCCTCAAGGTCTGGTATGTGAAATCTTGTTAGGGGACAGCTCTGAAAACAATGAATCTGCTTAAAAGGCCAACAGAAAAGATTCCCCTCAGAACTGAGAACCAGGAAAACTTGAGTTTTTCACCATGAATTTGTGTTCTTCTACCAGGTAATTATATGAAGTGGAAACAAAAAGGATGGTTTATTTTACAAATAGGAGAATTTTGAAGAAATGTATCCAGTTCTGGATCATTACAGAGGTTGCAAAAAAAAAAAAAAAAAAGATAGTATTACCATAGGCTCAGTTGGGAATATGCAAAATATCTGCAGGAAGCTGATTACAGAGCTAGAAATTGTTTGGAGGAAGGCACTTGGTCCTTGGAGTTTCCCTGGCAATTTGAATAACATGGGTACCCAATGTGGTAAAGTGTTCTTTACATCAAAGTGAATTTGCTTACACTGATATGGGAAGCTACATACATTGCATTTGTGATTGCCCCAAGAAACACGGAACAAAGAAAGTAGATATATTTTAAGTGGGAAAAAAATTGCTCTTTACAAAAGCAATTAAGAAAAATTGGAATACCTAGGGGCACTTGGGTGGCTCAGTCAGTTGGGCATCCCACTTCAGTTAACTTGTGGTTCATGGGTTCAAGCCCCACGTCGGGCTCTATGCTGACAGCTCAGAGCCTGGAGCCTATTTTAGGTGTCTCCCTCTCTCTCTGCCCCTCCCCTGGTTGTGCTCTCTCTCTCTCCCTCTCCCCCCCCCCAAAAAAATAAACAAACATTAAAAAAATTGGAATGTCTTGTTACCAATGTTGCAAATGCTTAAGACCAGTATAGCCTGAGTGTAAAAACAGTATCTCAGAGGAAGACTAGCCTGGGCACTAATCAGCTTACACATCTGATTTGCTACACTTAGTACCAAATCTCCTTCATGCAAAATAGATATAAATGAATGAATATTGCCACAAAAGAGAGAATATCATATATTTCCAAGTACAAGGCATTTTCCTTTTTTTCTATCCCTCAACAAAAAAGAATTGCCTTAAATTCAAGTCCTTATAAGTGTTCTCTTATGACTAGAGAACGGGGCTTTTGTTTTGAACAATAAGAAGCTATTTGGAGGACGGGGGAAAAATGACATGAACTATGGCAGTTTAGGATTTTTATAGAATTTATTTGTAGCATAAAGGTTAAATGGGGGCAAAAAAAATCACTTAACAAAGAATTAGTCATTATTCCTGGAAGTGTGTTCTCACAAATGCAAGTATTAAATGTTATTACATATATGCCTTTTAAAAATCACTTAATAACGCAGTTCAATTTTGGTCACCATGTAGAGGTCACAAATATTTACCTGTTAGATAAATGAGAAAACAAGAAGTCTTAACATTATGCAATTCGATTCTTGTGACTTCACTGGAAATTTCCAACGAAGGCATGAAACACAGATTCAAAAAGTGCTTTATCTCAAACAGACAGGTACGATGATGATAGGTTTGGAAAATTTTAGAGAACGTGAAAAATGACTCTGTATTGGGGAAGACCTTGAAGTCAAGATGCATGGGAAGAGATTAAACAAAATTATTTGATATCATGGTAAAGGATAATCATTCTAAATCTATTTAATGTAGCCTATTAAGTAATGTATTTAATATAACTATGCATGATAACTAAATCCATCAATCAAACTTTATACATAGTGTCTATTTAATATGCTTCTCAAAGTTGTTCAACTTTGCCAAAAATATTTTTCTTTCTTTTTTAGATGTTATTATTGATAAAAAGGGAATCATTCTCCTTATACTTAAGATTGCTTCCTATTCAGGTATTTACCTGATCTCTTAAATGGGCATTCTGTGGAAAAAGGAAAGAAAAGAGATTTTGAAGTTACTGTGCAGAAATCTATAATAACGAAGAAGTAGATTTCTGGATTTGAAAACAGTACTATGAAAAGAAATGCAAAGGAATTTTTAAAAAAGATTTTATTCTTTTTTTTCAGTTTTTATTTATTTATTTTGAAAGAGCATGAGCAGGGGAGGGGCAGAGAGAGAGAGACAGAGACAGAGACAGAGAGAGAGAGAGAGAATGTCCCAAGCAGGCTCTCAGCTGCCAGTGCAGAGTCCGATGTGGGGCTTGAACTCAGAAACCCATGAAATCATGACCTGTGTCGAAATCCAGAGTGCCCCAAAATGCAAAGGAATTTCAAATGAAATTATATTTAACTATTTAAGGCAGTGGCTAGAGCATACCTAAAATACTCATTATAGTTTTGATCTTTCAACTTGACAAAAGATGTCATTTCCATGAAAAAGTATGGTGCTAAAAATCAACTTTACACCAAGCATCAGAAAAAGATGTTGAAAACCCTGATTTATAAAGAACTTGTTTTCTCCAGGGTAAGAAAACTCTCTGAGGTTGATCCTATTCAAGATATTCATGCTGTAATGGAATTAGGTTATTTTGATCCCAGTTTAATTCTTGCTAGTAGCAAGATACTTGATTCATTCGTTTACTTAGTAACTTCATTTGTTCTTTCTCTGATTCACTTGTTCCATGATGTTTTTCTTCCACTGAGTTCTTGCTTTGAGCTCGGCACTGTGCAAGCCTCTGAGGATGCAGCTTTGAGAATCTATGTCCTTTGTCTTGAGGACTGAGAATCAATAATCATCAGTAAATTTTAACGGAATGTGATGAGTGTTACAATAGCAGCATAAGCAAGAGTGCTGTGAGAACACACAAGAGGGGACAACAGAGAGCTCCCCAGAGTAAGTTGTGCCTCTAGGGGTGAGTGAGGGGGTGGCGGAGGGGGAGGAGGGCATATGAGTAAGCCCAAGAGAGACTGACAGCTTCCAGAAATGCCATCATAAGTCATCACCTATTACCTGGTGGTTAAAGCTTTTACTTTCCCCCCATCATTTCTTACAGTATATAAGTTATAGTATATAGTTATTGTTGAATTCGTTTTATCTACCAGAACTTGCATTGATTATCTAGAAGGCGGGATTTTGAACATTTAAGGTGCACATCTGAACTGTGAAGTGATTTTTTTTTGGAAGGATAAGCCCTTTACGTTGATTAATTAACCTGATTAGACCCCTCATCGTAGTAGGCTCTAATTCTTGTGATTAGGAAGATTTACTATTTCTCTTAAGCTACTTTGCAGCACCGTTGCTGTCTCTTCAGAGCCTTTCTCTTCTTGTCCGTGTTTCTGTCAGTCTGTGAGCTTGTTTCATCATTTAGGTTTTTTTTTTCCCCCAGCACACTTCTTTTTTCCTCCATCTCCTAGTAGATCTCTAGAAACACATCCTCTTCTCTTCCTTGGTGCTGAGCTCCAGAGTGTACCCCGTGCTCTGATACAATATTGATCTCCTATTCCCTTTGGAAAGGGCCTTGGTGTTCATTTGAAATCCCATCTGTGACCCTTTTCTGTCATCCCTGGTTCTGCTGCCAGTGGCACAACCTGCTCCCCTGAGTGCCCTTTGAAGCTGCCCACAGGCCACCCTCTTTACCTGGGGTGTGTCATAGTTCCAGTTACCACTTGTCTTTGGTGGCATCAGGACACGTGCCACCCACTCTTGCCCATGGCTGAAACAGTCACCCTCTTTCTGACTGAAGCCAGTGACGGCAGCTTTCCTGGTGAGAATGACACTGTCGCTCGTCCACCTGATACTTTCATCATCTTCTCCCAAGAAGCCACCTTTCTGCAAAAGGGATTGTCAATCTCTCCATCTTGTCCTCTGAGGCTATTTGGTATCTGTTTAGAGCACTCCAGAAATGGGCAGCTAAGAGTATTAGCATTACTTGACCACGGTTATTGTTTTCATCCAGATTGACAGATGCTTTTTATAGTCTCTGGCTGAATTTCATCTGAGAAGAGCTTAAAATGCACAGGAGGAGGAAAGTACTTCTCTCCTAGGATCCCCACTGAGCTGATAACAGTCTATGGGGAAGTCATCTATTTAAACAGAAATAAACACGCCTTGGGATGCCAGGAGCCTATTTTCAGCTTTATTAAGCTATTTTCAGCTTTATTAAGAAATCTGTGTTTAATTTTTCCAAACATCTCCGTTCCTGTTCATTTAGCTTTTCGCTATGTGTGGATCAGTTAGAGCACTTGATGAGAATGCAGACCTTGCATTCTGCTCCTCACAGCAATGTAGCTCATTTGAGGAAGAGTAAAGAATCTGGAAGACTTCCAAGGGCCTCGTCAAAAACTTGTACTCAACTGGCTTTTCATGGGGACAAGAATTCCTGGTCAGATGTTGCCTGGTTCTTGGGAAATCTTCCCTGTCGGATATTTTTTCCTGTTAAAAATTCCTTGGATCCATGTAGATTGATCATACGATACTTTAGGCCACGGACAGCTCTTGTCTGTCTGTGTGGGTAAAGGGTCAAAAAGTAAATACTGCAAGCTTTTCGGGCCATCTGGTCTCTGTGGCAGCTGTTTAGTTTTGCCATTTTAAAGCAATGGGAACCATAGACAATAAATGTGGCAGTGTTCTAAGAAGATGTTATTTATGGACACTGACTGTAATTTAAATTTGACATGATTTTCACATGTCATGTAATACTGTTTTTCTCTTGACTTTTTCCAACCATAAAAAAAATGTAAAAGCCATTCTTTGCTTGCATGCCATACAAAAACAAGCCTGTGGTCTGTAATTTCTGAACGTTGCTGTAGGCAGAGGGGGACTCCAGTAGTGAGCAAAACAGAAGCCCAGCTCTCAGGTGACTTTTGTTTACTGAGAGGGAAAACTGACAATGAGTATGCAAACACACAAACAATGAATATTATGTCAAGTTTTAAGGACTAAGAAGAAAGGAAACCAAAACAAAACGTGGATATTGGGACTGACAGCAATTGGTAGAGGAGGGGCTGAGGGGGTGCGTTGCTTTAGCTGATAGGAAAAGTTTCTCTGACTTTGCATCTGAGTTGGACTCCAAATAGTGCCAGGGAGACATGTGGACATCTGGTCCAAGTAGATGGAATGGTGAAGGCAGAGGCCCGAGTCACGGTGAGCTTAGGGTGTTTGAAGAATTAAGATCACTAGTGTAGCTGGAGATGACATTACAGAGGGGAAAGGGAAAGCCACACCATGAGAAAGAAATACAGTGACAAGTGCTTGTAGGATTCTGGGCCAGGTGAAGGGTTTTGGGATTTATTCAGGTTTCAGTACTAGACCATGGTAGATTTAAAGCCGGGGAGGGACAGGAAGTGGTTTAGGACTTTGGATAGGTCACTGAGTGGATGGGGGACTGTGGGTTGGGAACAATAGTGGAGACCAGGAGGGCAGTCAGGAGGCTAGTCTGAAATAGAGGCTTTTCCATTTACTCTTGTAACACTTGAAGTGTGAATCTGATAGAGGCTAAGGAGAAGGTGAGTGATGTAATATACAGCTTGGGTTGGACTACCAAATGAGATTTGTATCAAGAGTGCCACAAAAAGTTAAGTCTGTATTATTCCATTTTACCTTATTAATGCTCACAATGACAGCTAACTATTTTGGGGGTACGCTAGCTGTAGCATTATTTTATTCTCAAAGTTTTGTGAGGAAGGTGTCTTTCTACAACAGAAATGAAACTAAAGTACTAATGGGCTCTGCAGTAAGGCCAAAAGGTCTCAAAACTGGTAGGTGGCAGAGGGACCCTACAACCCATATTTGTCCAGGTCTTAAACATGTGATATGTTTACTTATGTTTCCGTTTTCTATTATTATACATCGAACCAACCCAAAGTGTCCTGGCTTAAAACAATGATTTATTATTTTTCATGATTTGAGGGTTGCCTGGGCTCACTGAGGGCTTCTGCCCCATGTGCTGTTGGCTGGGATCATGCGTGAGGCTGCAGTCAGAGCCTGAAACATTCAAGATAACCCCATTCCCATGGCTGGCAATGGGTGCTAATTGGCTGCAGTGCCTCTGTGCTCCCTTATGTGACATTTCAACTATCATTAGGCTAGACAGGCTTTCTTACCACATGGTGGATGGATTCCAAGAGGGAGCATTCCAGAGAGACAAGCCCCAATGTGCAAGTGCTTATCAAGCTCTGATGTATTGCATTTGATACCATTACCTTCAAGAAAGTCTTAGAGCCAAGCCCAGAACTGAAGTGAAAAGAGATTATGCATGGAAGGTAAGTTCATTAGCATCTGCCAGTATCTGTGACATTATTATCCTAGCTTCCGCCTTTATACAGAAATGTGCGAAAACTATTTCTTTTTCTGTGACTGTTCTTCTCAGCAACTTAAGGATAGGCTAGGAAGGACCTCAGATATGTCCAGATTCATGTGTTGACTAGGCATTTATTGGGTCCCTGCTCTGAGTGAAGTACTTTGCTGGGAAATGTGGAAAAGTAAGAATTAGGTAAGATACAGGTCCTTCCCTCTAGGTGCGTTCGGTCTAGAAGAAAAGATTATGCTTCCAGATGATGGTGCTTGAAAAAACAGATAAATGTTTGGGGATAGAAAATAGACTTTAAGATATATTTCAAATTGCTCTTCTTGGAGGCCTGGGTAAATTTCAGAAAGATGTTCTTCCTATGAAATGTATCCTTTTCTCTGACTTGCTATGATTTTCTATATAATGGAAGAAATTGAAGCATTTATTCTCCCAGAAAATTAGAGGGCATTGTGAAACACCAATTTTTCTCAAAAGTGAACTAATGTCCAGGTCAATTCAGTGTTTGAAGAAGGAGAATTGCATTTGCTACCTTGACCTCCAGCTTTGTTTGATCTCTGACTGGTTTAGGTCACTAAACAATATTGATTTTTTTTTTTTCATTGAAACCTTCCTGAAGTCAACTTTCTATAAAAAAAAAAAAACAACACCAAATAGCCACTGGAATGAAAAGTCCCAGTCTACTCATTGTGTGTATAACAGATGTTTGAGCAACAAAAAGTTTTGAGTATAATAGATGCTCATTTAATGTTAATGTTTAAGCTAGGACCTGCTGTTAGTTCTTATAAGTGTTTGGCATTCTAATGAGATTTAAAAACAAAGCTATAATACCATTGAACGTGTGCTTATGATATTTTAGACACTATCTAAATGCCTTCTGTGTATCATTTCCTTTGCCTTTGTACATGTTTGTGATTGTTGGTACTGTAATTATCTTCATCTAGATAGAAAAGCTGCAGGCAAAAGAGTTAAGTAGCTTGCCCAAAGGCCATAGTCAGGGCTTGAACCCTGGTCATTTTGATTCCCAGTACCATTTGCATTTACCACGGTGTAATCCAAAAGTAGCAGTGGAAAAAGCATTGGAATAGTCTTCAGGGGAGTTGAGATCTAGTCCTTTGGGCTGAACTAACTAGCTATGTGATCCTGGACAAACCAACTTCTCTTGCCTGAAGAAAAAAAAGATAACTCTTTTCTACAAACACAGACATTTGCAGCCCAGATTTCTATGCTAATTTAGAGCCTACATTTTCTTTACAGCTTACAGTGAATCTTTCATACTCCTGATCTCCTATACCCTGCTCTCTTTTTCTTTCTTTTTATAATGAACATTTATCCCTTTCTAATATTCTATATCGTGTACTTAGTCATTCTTTACTGTCTGTCTCCCCTGTTTTGGGATGCAAATGCTAGTGAGAGCAGTGGTCTTTGTCTGTTTTGCATAAAGATCAGGCATTGCACGATGAAGAATATGGTGTGAGAAAGGGCAATAAGACATTGGGTGTCTTGGTCTTTTAAGTAGTTTCATTTTTGTGAGGAAGCCAGGAGAGAAGAAGACTATACTCTGGGTAGATTGCACAATGGAGAGGGTCTTGTGTGTCACACATCACTGTTCAGATTTTATTTGTTTGTTTATAGCCAGTTTGATCACCAAGACTTGTTAGGACACCAAAATTCCAGGGCATATGGTGGTGGGTTCTGAGAGACAATCCTTGAGGCTTAATTGTATGTGGAAGTAACATTTAACCTTCTGCTCGAATGTATGGTCATTCTTTCTGGGGAAATGACAAGAGCCATCAAGAAAATAAGGAATGATGTTGTTATACTCTGAGCTCAGTGAGAAAAATGTGCAGATGCAGATGTGTTATTCCTTATTTATGGTAATTGAATTTTAAATTTAATTTAGCAGTAAAAATCTGCTATTTAAAGGATTGTTGCACTGTAAAAGACTTGAGAAGCACATAGATTCTAGGGGTACTTAGAGAAGCATTTGATGCCTGATGGGTGACAAGCACAAATGCATCCAAATTAATCATAATTGCCATTCTAGCAAGTAAAATACAGCAATGTGTTTATCAAAAGGACGCTTCTGAAAGATATGAAAGGAACACGATAAATAGCAGGGCAAAAGGTTTATGTTACGAAGCCATGTGGTAAACAGAAGCTACCAAACTGTATACACAACATAGTCTAGAGAATGTCGATTTCATGTATATCACATCTATTTTAATATTTTATAAGCATTTTAAAAAAGCTGAATATTATTCTATTTTGGACATTACAATAGTTGTGTGAGCCTTACACCCTTTTGGACATTTCAGCTTTTAAATTTTCATAGCCCTAACTAATGCAGTAAACATCTTGGTGCACTTTTTGTTCTCCATATTAAGGATTGTTCTCTGAAGAGATCATACAGTAGAATTACTGGGTCAAAGGGTATGAATTTGTATCAGTCTGTCTGCTAACATGGCTAGTGAAAATTGGTACTTAATGTTTATTTTTTGTTGCTGTTTTTAATTGCTAATGAGATTGAGATTGTGTTTATTAGCCAGTTGTTTCCTCTTCTCTGAAATGCCTTCTTATGCCCTTGGACGTTTTATCTATTGGAGCTTAGTGTTTTTCGTTTGGATATCACACTCAGAATTCTGCATATGGAAAAGCCAAGTCTTTCACTGAAGCTAAATTGTCACTATTCTGGAACAATTAATCATTTCATTGGAACAGTTGGTCAATCTTCTGGTATGATGGGTCATTTCATCTGTACAAGTGGATCAATTTAGTGAAACATCTGCTGGGAAAAGGTGCACCCAATAAATCATGTTTGGAAGTAGAGCTGAAAATCAAAGCATAGACTAGTTCACGACTTGCTCATGAGTTCACAGGCACCTCCGTTTTGATTCTTTCCAAAGTATAATGATGATGGAAAGTTCAGGAAACATGGTGTTTTACCACGTACATTAGGAGCCTCTGCACTAATTGCAGTATGTCAGTATTTTTATCTGCTTTCTAAAGAGATGTTGAGAGCAATCTTCCCCACGAAATTAACAGCCTGGATTCTCTCCTTTCAGTGACCCTTTGCCAGATGAAAACTCTGATCGACTTAATTTAATAAATGAGGAAGCTTGTTCCCTCATTTTTCATAGGTTGTCCTCTGCAGTTGGATTGAAGCCAGATCTACAGATAAGGAGATTACAGAAAACTATCTGAAATAATGAGTGCAAGGTTACTAAGCTTGAGGTGAAAAGGGAGGATAGTTTTATTTCTACCCAAGTGTGGGAATTTTATATTAGTAATGTTATCTCCTAACTTTGCCACCATCACCCTGAGATCTAATGACATTTAGGGGTACTAGGAGCCAAGGTCAGAAAGCATAAAAGCTGTCTGAGTTCTTTTAATCTTGTCCCATACCATAAATGTGAATTAGATTAACTACAGATTTGTTCTGTGAAAAATTAGGGTGTTGAGTTAATAGTGTTCCTTTTCCTGTAACTTCCTGTTCAATTATAGAACTTATTTCAGTGTTTTTAAAAAAAATATTTGCTCTAATGGTTTGCCTCCTTCCCTAACTTTTTTTTTTCCAAACCATAAGAGACTCTTAAAAACTGAGAATAAACTCAGGGTTGATGGGAGGTGGGAGGGAGGGGAAAGTGGGTGATGGGCATTAAGAAGGGCACCTGTTGGGATGAGCACTGGGTGTTGTATGGAAACCAATTTGAAAATAAATTTCATATTAAAAAAATATTTGCTCTAAAAATAGATACTCTGCATTCTTGCTCTGCTGGAATAGGGCTTGGTAACCCTTGGTATAGGATTATACCTATCTGCTATGGATGAAAATATTTCAGTCATTTAACCCAGGATGTACAACTAGCCCCAAACACACACATATATGCATACAAACTTGTGCATGTTTTCATAAGACAAAACTAAATCCAGATAATACCGCACCACAGAGCAGCAGCTCACAATAAAGATATAATTGTTTTGAACTCAACTAGCCATGGTTTCTTTCTAGGCTTTCTGTTCTGAACATCCACCAGCAGTAATGACACATCTGAGCCCCAAACCTTTGTCCCTCAAATCCTAGCCCAGGACAGAAATACTGGTTTTATAATCTGTACCATGGTAAAGTGTAGGGACATATCTCCCTCACTTTAATTCCAAATGAAAAGCCAAAGGCCTTTTATATTCTTTCAGAAGAGAGGTCCATCACAACCTCTGCTTTAAACAGATTAAACTGTGGTTCAGCAGCCTGGCTGTTGCAAATGATTAAGTTGTGCTCAAGATTCACGTTTTATTTGTAAGTGATGAAACAAATAAGCCTTGTGTTCAGAATAATAATTATTTTTTAATTATTAAGTGAGTATGGTTTTCTATTTATGTATCTCAGAAGGATTCAGGGCTATTTGTCATGGATAGACGCCAAGCTAAACACAAAGTTCATGTGAAACCAAATACTTAGCGTTATTAAGCATATGTAGGAAATAGCATGTGTTATACAGAACCCAGCAGCTCTAAATTGGAACCCTTAGCCTTTTCCATTTACTACTGAGAGACTGCTCAAGTCTTAGTATCTTCATCCATAAAAATAGGGATAAAACAGTAAACATCCCATGAGGTGGTTGTAAAGCTTAAGGCGATAACACATGTAAAAGAAGGTAGTGTGTGTTATGGTGTAGGGAGTTATTAAAGATAACAATGTCGATGAATATAGCACTTGCAATAAAGGAAGCCAACCAAATTTGAAAATCTCTTTTCTGAGCTAACACGTCAAGAAAACAAGGTGCAGAAAATAAGGGCAAATTAAGCCTTCCTGAACTCTCCCTTGGAGAAGGCTGACAGTAGGTCACTAGGAGATTTGTAGCCTGCAGAACACTGCATTTCTTTGTTAGCTTTTGAAGAAATATGTCTAAAAAGTGTATAGGTATGGAACTGTGCAGAGAACCACATAAGCTATCTGTATAAGCAATAATCAGTAAAAATTTGCTTATCATAGAGCTATGGTTCCATTTCCAAAATTACTGTGTCATCTAGGAAGAAAGCTATTTTTGTTGTTTTTGTTTTTAATTTTTTTAATGTTTATTTATTTATTTATTTATTTATTTATTTGAGAGAGAGACAGGGTGTGAGCGGGAAGGCAGAGAGAGATGGAGACACAGAATCTGAAGCAGGCTTCAAGCTCTGAGCTGTCAGCACAGAGCCTGACGTGGGGCTTGAACCCCCAGGCCACGAGATCATGACCTGAGCTGAAGTCAGCCACCCAACCAACTGAGCTACCCAGTCACCCCATGAAAGCAATTTTTGAAGAGAACATCAAGACCTTATTTTTCTTTCCTCCCTCTGAAATTCTATATTCATTTTTTCTCCTTCTTCTCCAACTCACTATCAGTCCTTCAGCTTTACTTTGAAGTTTATCTAGCAGTGGGAAACAATTTTCTCATGACATTATCTTGTGATAGTATCATAGGCTGCTGACATTATTTCTAATTATACACACAGTAAATGGTTTAATTTCCTTCTTGAACCGCTTATATACTTTATGTCAGACATGTTCCTTTTGATCATCCCATGGGGTTGATATCTCACCATAGGAGTTTCATCAAAAGGAAAAGAGTTGGGGAGCAAGCAGGCTTCAAAATGCCTTGAAGAAAGCAAAGTTCTAGGCAGAGTTTACTTGTGAGTAGATGCAGGTAGCTATCCTTTTTTAGAACATTAAACTGTGTTCTACACATCTTGTTAGACACTTAGCACAGATTTTTATTTTAGCTTTACTTCACTTCTTTGGAGCCAAGTGTGTTATCCTCATTTTGTTGAAGAATCAACCGAACCCAGAATCTTAGGGTAATGTTGTCAAGGTGACATAACAAGCAATGGGTGTGACCTCTCTTTGATTCCAGGTCGAACTCCAAAGCTCTCTCCCTCAACCTATCCTGTTCCTTAAGACCTGACAACACTCTAAATACATATTTCCTGAACATGAGTGACACTTTATATCATTCCTTACAATGACTTTTAAAATGTCTGACGTTCCTGTTCTTTACTAGTCAAATTCCACCTCCCTGAAAGGAACTGATTTGAAAACAAATAGTTCATCAAGAATTCATCTTTAGCCCTTCCCAATTGGATGAGTAGATGGGAGTTTTTGGAAAATATAAGTTAATTTTAAGCCTTTCATGATAGAGACCAACTTTCTCTTTATTCCAATCACTATTCTAAAATGTTGTTTATGATCTTAATGACATAGTTTATTTTTGACAGGATAGAGATAGGAGCTATAATTTCATCATATAAAGGCAGTTCTACTTAATCTTTCTAGTATATAAGGGGCTATAATAAGTGCCTTATATACATTAAAAAAATTCACAAGAACTATGTGAGAAAACTGGTATTAAATCTAATTTAATAGGGGTGCCTGGCTGGCTCAGTTGGTAGAGCATGAGACACTTGATCTTTATGTCATGAGTTCAAGCCCCATGTGGGGTGTAAAGATTACTTAAAAATAAAATCTTAGGGGCAGCTGGGTGACTCAGACAGTTAAATGTCTGACTTTGGTTCAGGTCATGATCTCACGGTTTGTGGGTTCGAGCCCCACATTGAGCTCTCTGCTGACAGCTCAGAGCCTGGAGCCTGCTTCAGATTCTGCATCTCCCTCTTTCCCTGCCCCTCCCCTGCTGGTGCTCTTTTTCTCTCTCTCTCTCAAAATTGAATAAATGCTAAAAAAAATTAAAAAATAAAATCTTAAAAAAACTAATGGATGAGAAAAGTGAGGTTCAGAGGAACTATTTACTTGTTCAAGGTATGTAAAACAAGTAAGTTACAGGACTGGTATTTGAAACCAGATCTATGTGGCCCTTAAATATGTGCACTTTCCTTTACCCTCATCATAAGAAATAACATTTGGGTTCACTCTCACTGTGAGTTAGGGTGTTCAGACAGACTGATAATTACAGTAATACCTTGACATTTAGCATTCTTTCGAGAATAATATAAGTTTAGCAAATACTCATTGATTGGGTACTATGTGTCAGGCATTATCAGAGGCATTGGATCTAAAGCAAAAGCAAATGTGGACCCTGTCCTCCTGGTCTTTATAATGTAATAGGAAGACATAGATCAGTTTAAATAATGACAGTTGTGATACATGCTGTGAAGTAATGCATGGTATCAGGAGAGTGTGTGATTGCAAACTTGACCTAGTTCCTGGGTCAACAAAGGCTATCAAAGGGAAATTAATTGAACTTATGTCCCTTTTGATCTTCTGATAGGATCGACGTAATTTTATAGGAATTTAATAAGATGGTGATTTAGAAGAGTGGTGGCCAAGCAGAGAATGGTGATATAGCCTCGCTGGCAGGTTAAGAAGCAGGGAAGGCATGTTGCATGTTGGCATGCAGGGGTACAGACGCTGATGAGGTAATGGGGCAAGATCCTGCTGAGCGCTGAGTGCATGTTAGGCGGTCTCATCTGTGTCTAATGGGCACTGAGAATCCACTGAAAGGTTTAAATTGTATACAATCTGTCATTCAAGTTGACAGAGCTTTCCTTTCAACTTCAGTGTGTGGACTGCAGACACTAGGCAAGTAACCCATGTACTGGCTTTATGAGCTGAAAATCAATCTGAGTGTTTCAGCAACGAGGTCTGTAGCTTTACTCATTTCTCACATAGTGTTTAATGACTCTGCAGCAGCTTATTGATGCTATCAGGAAACTGATACATTTGTAAAAAGAAATGCATTATCTATGCTATAAAATTAAATGTTGCATTGCAAAACAATGTACTAAATACCTTTTTAGTCAATTTTTGTAAACTAAACGTTATGAAATTATATTGGAGCAAAAAAGCATAAATCCAGGAGAAATATATTTCTTTAGGAAGTTTATTTAGTTGCCCCATATCGATAGGCAGGTTTTAATTACCTTTTTACAAACGTGTGTTTTCCATGCGTGGGAAAAGATGTACATTCATTTACCCATACTGTCCTTCAGGCCTGCATATGTCTATTTGGGGCTTTGAAGGCAAATTCATTTTAGGAATTACTTTTTTTTTTTTTTTTGGTATGTGAGCATAAAATCAAATATATTTTTAATCTCCTTTTACATAAATATTACCATGTCCCTGTGTAGCCAGGATTCTGTTTTAAATACCTCTAAAATTGATCATAGCCACTGATGGCTAGATTAACTTTCAATGCAAAAATTGGAGCTATCCCCCAAGCACTCTGAACATCCCCTGTGTAATGTGTGGTCCTAAGATTTTGCATAAAAAGAGGTTAAATAACCTCTTCTGATACCTACAAAAATGACAGCATTTACTCAGCACCTTCTGTGTACTAGACCCTTACATATCATCTCATTGAATCATCACAAACGAAGAGAATAAGTGTCATTATTACCCTACTTTATACATGAATAAACTAAAGCACAGAAAGGTTAAATAACATGTTCTGTCCACACAGCTAGTAAGTTTGTTTTTGGATATGAACCCAGGCAGTCTGACAGGAGAGTCCATGATTTTAGCTTCTGTCTGGCAGTTACTATCCAATGTGGAATGGCTTTTTTAGAAAGGATGTTTTCATAGGGTAGTTTTTTCTGGCTCGCTTTTTGGAATGACTACTTTGTGAGGCTTGATGTTAACACCTCTTCCCTCAAAGACACTAACTCCTGCAGAAGGAAATAATTGAATAATAGCACAGATGATGATGAGAATGATAGGAGCTCCCATGACTCAAACCCTGATTATATACTGGACACTGGGCTCAGTGTCCACTGGACTCAGAAGCTCAGAGGATTGAAATAATCTGTCCTTGGAGTAGCAGAGGTGAGAACATAGATTACATCTGAGCAACATACAAGTCCATGCCCCTAACCCAGTACACAAGATGGTCTCAACTCTACACATGTTTGCATCTACTGCAAGTGTGGATAGGCATGAAAAGAACGGATGGGTAAGAGAAATATTTTATAGATTATCAAAATATGAGGTCTGGCACTGCAGTTTTTTATAACCCAAATATCATTGCATTTATTAAGCCATTTTCTTTTCTCTGGGGAAGTGGAGATCAGAGGATGTCCTTCCTTCTTATAAGAAGCCCTCTATATTAGAGGTTCTCCTCCACAGCCTTCCCTTCTCCATGATGAATGAACCTGAAACTGTTCATGTCCCTGAATCCATTTGACTTTTTTTCCAGTTAGGGTATTTGTCAGCCAGTTCTCAAGACCTTGCTAGTGTCTTCAGTTTCCTTTTTAATGTTCAGATTCTTAAAATCCTCTAACCGGTAATGGAGCCTGATAATCTGACTACTTGTCCCTCAGCACTTACCATGGGACAGGACCAATGTCAGCTATCATTCAAGATTCATAGAAGTGAATGAGGTGTGATACTTTCTTCTAAGAAGCAATTGGATTCAATGAAAGAGATAGAAAACCCAGAGTATACGTGATCAGTTGAATCTCCTATCAGAAAGATGGCTTAGAGTCTCTATGATAAGAGTCTTGTTTTCATGTCTTTAACCTTTTTTTTTTTAAATGTTTATTTATTTCGAGAGAGAGAGAGAATGAGTAGGAGTGAGAGGAAGAGAAAGAATCCTAACCAGGCTCCTCACTGTCAGCTCAGAGCTCAAAGTGGGGCTTGACCTCAGAGTTCATGAGATCATGACCTGAACCAAAATCAAGAATCAGACACTTAATGGACTTAGCCACCCAGGCACCTCCTCGGCTTTAACCTTTTGACTTTGACTATTTTCAAAACATGAAACAATTTCAAAGACCACTCATGTGAGATCATTCTTATTTTGCTGATGCACTCATTTGGATCTTTTACATTTGAGAATCAAGCCATCCAGCATTCTGGAAACAGTCACTTAATCCTTCAGTAAACATTTATGGAACGTTTCTCGTAGTGGCCGAGAGCACATACTCCTGAATCCTCTTTCCCAGGTTCAGATCCCTCCTGTTACTAACCCTGCCACCTAGAGTAAGTTTCTTGGCTTTATGAGCATTAGTTCCCCATCTGTGAAATGTGGACAGTAATCGAACTGATGCCATACTGTTGTCATGAGGTAATATAAATAAAGCACTTTAGGACAGTATCTGAAGCACAGTAAGGGCTTGGTACATGTTAGCTGTTACTATCAGTAGAAGCATTTTCCAGGTACTCCACAGGGTGCTGAAATAAAATGACAAGCAAACCCAGATGTGGCCCCTGTTCTCAGGAAGCCAGTGTTTGAAGAGCTGAAGGAAGACTCAGCATGACTGCAGCTCCGAAAGTGGGTGAAGTGATGGTAGGTGAAAATGGAGAAGGAGCTAGGAACCTTGTAAATGTAAAATTTAGCCTTCATCCTCAAAGCAATGGAAAACTACTGAGCTGATGAAAAAAGGGAGGTGATGTTTTGTATGCATATTTGGAGAGATTACTGGCTGATGGGTGGATGGCTCAGGAGAGGGGTGCAGTTGATGACAGAGAGCTTTCAACCAATATGTGAAATTGCCACAACTGTAGACACGTGTATGCAGTGCAGATATGGACAAGTGTAACAGCTAGGGATGGATAATGGAAACATTTTGTAGCTCATTAAAACATGAGTTGCTCAGTATCACACAACTAGTAAGTAGAGAACTAGGTTGGAGCCAGAGTCCGTGCTTTTAGCCACATGATCTTGCTTGGTAAGTGATCTGGGCGAGACACAATGGGAATTGGGACTAGTATAGAGGTAATGATGATAGAGAGCAGGACACAGACTCAAACAGTGTTTGGGTCCAAGAACAGACAGAACTCCGTGAAGGATTGGATATAACACACAAGCCAGGCTGTCTCTCTATGTGATTCTACTTAAACCTTAAATTATGTGTAAAAAGGGTCTGATGAAGGTCACTGAAATTATTCATATGTCACTGCATTAGGTGAGTTCAATTGTATTATTAAAAATGTACTTCCTAATCTTGGATATTTGCAAAGGTCTTGGGACATCCTCTGTAACTAAATGCTTGGCACATTTTTGGAGAATATTCAGAACCTTTTAATTGCTTCGCCAGCAGAGTCAGTCACCCTCAAAGTTGGATATGATAAACAACATCCCCCCCTCAATGTATTTAGCGATGGAAAATTTTTTCCCTTTTAAGTGTATTGCAGAGCTTTCAAACTTTTGAGTCAGTTTCAAAAGTTTGAGCCAGTTAAAGGAATTACTTTATCTGTTGTTTGTTTGTTTTTCTTTTTATTGCTTATAGAGAAGTTTAAAAGGCAATGTGAAGTTGCAAGTACAATGACTTTTCAACTATGATACTCTTACCATGTGAATGAGTTGAGTTTGCTTCTCATTCTAAAGGATTTGATATTTCTCAGTACACATTTGGGACATTTTCTGAACCTGAGTTTGTCAAAAATGTCTTGGCTTTTAGTAATATCCCCGGTATGCCAACTTTCTCTTCCCTTTGTGTCTTCCACAGCCCTAATCCTCTCAGTTCCTACTGCTAAATCCACAATTTTTAAATCTGATACACAGGGGACTTCTTTTGGAAAAATTTTAACATGAAAAAATGTCAAGTTAGGACTTTCATGTGGCATCATGCCATCTAAACTTTGAAGGAGACCTGTGTTTTTACACATTTAAAAAGTTTTTCTCCATTCTGAAGATTAATATATGGCCAGTTAAACAAATATTGAAAATACTGAAGAAAAAGAGGAAGGAATTAAATATCCATATTGCCACTGCTTAGAGATTACCGCTGTTTACAGGGTGATAAATTAACTTTCAATCTTTTTTCTGTGTGTAGTATCACAGTTGTGGTGGTCATCCAGCTGTGTGTGTGTGGGGGGGTGTGGGCGGTGAGAGGGCACATGATCTACTTCTCAGTCGTGGTGAGAAATCTCAAGTTGATTTCATCTAGTCTCAGGTGTCCCAACCCTTCCTATACCCCTAAGGTGTGCAAAGCTCCCTTCTCTGATCCTGGGGACTAAATAGTATCCTAAATCACCAAGTGGAGTGTCATTCCCATAAAACTTGGATTAGATGTGAGGTAGAGAAAGGAAAAGGATACTAGCGAGTGGCATTCCTGCTGGATTATTTTCAGGAAAAGTGCAGGCAGTTGGTCCTCACTGGACAGCAAAGAGAGAGATGCGTGGGTGGCCATTTCTGCTTGGAATCTCTGGTTGTGGGTGTGGCTCCCTCCTGCAGGTAGACCTGGGGGAAGGGCAGAAAAGCATGGACCCTCAGGCAATAACGAACATTTCATGAGCACAAAAATTAGGATGGGGTCACATAAATTATATCTTGATATAATGGTTTCTTTCTGTAGTTATGATCGTGATCACAATACCAGTATCATTATTTAGCTATATGGTGTTTTATTCTTGTCAATATATTCCATGTAGTCTAAACATTTCGTTTTCCTGGGCTAGCATAAATAATGGCATTGATGATAATAATCATAATATTTGTACTTATACAGTGTTTATGGAAACTTGCTCAACACCACACAGCTAGTAAGGGGTGAAGCGGAGATCAGAACTAGTATTCATGCTCTTGCCATAAATGCTACCACCGGATAGATCTCCTTGTAAGCATAATTGTAAGCACCATGTAATATTCCATTCCATTGATTACATAAGTTAAAATATGAGTAACCATTCTTTACTGAAGTAAAGAACTATTACTAGGGTTTACTTCTTCTTCCAATTATAAATGATGCTGTTGTGATCACCTTGATAAAGCTTCGTTGTTGTCTCATTGCCTTGGATTTTTTTCCTTTAGGATGCATTCATCAAAGTGGGATTATTGACTCAAATTTATACACAAGTCTGTGGCTTTTGATAGATAAGCCAAAATGCTTTTTCTAGTCATAGTGGTTTAATTCACACTGCCATCAAAGATTAGTGGGAATTTCTCCTTTAGCTATTTGGTGTCTATCTCTGTGGTCCTCATGCTATGCCTGTTAGGTGCTGGCTGTCGTGGAAGATGTTTCCTATTTCCCTCAGGGAATTAGGCATTTACTTGGCACATGATATAGGTAAATTTGGCCATGGGAAGTGAGGGGCATAGGGGAGGGAAGGAATTTCAGGCAGAGGAAACACAAGCAAAAACAGATGTTGTAAAGGAAAGCCCTTATTTTCTAAACACAAATTTAATTTGACTTAATGTTTCTGGGTCAAATAACTCGAACAAAGGAGTCTGATCTCTGGGCATTCACTTGATAGGCTATAAATATAAAGCCAACAGATTCGATTAGTTGATTATAAGCTTCCTTAGACTTCTCATATTAATTATTCTATAACTGTATAAGTTAAATAAAGTAACCCCCCCCCATATCTCCAGAAAGAAATTCAATATGTTGCTTGAATTCTAAAAATACATATTTCTTATGGGGTAGGAGGTAGAGGCTCACTATGATTTTAAGTGAAAGCCATTATTTCCGGAAGATAGCTAATAATCCTGGAAGATTCATGGGGTGTATGTCAACTGTGAACAATTTAAAACTTTAAAGTTCTTGTTCCTCTCTACAGCCTATAAGGATATTCATTTGTTTCCCTGACCTTGACTGGATTCTATAGCACAGCATGTTCTTTCTCTTATACTGTAGAGAGAATTTCTTATAAAATTAGAGGAAACATAAATCAAGTCAAACCTGACATTGGCATACAGAGATAGGGCAGTGTGAAATCCATGTTCTTAATCCAGGAGGCACCGTCTGCTCTTTGGGGTCAGGGAGGTAATGCTTTAGGATGGCATCCACAGTCAGCCCTCCTCTCACGTTGTGTATTTGGAGGGCACAGAAGAGCTCCCCTCTTCCTAGAAAATAATTTCCAGGGGCTAATCCATGTTTCTGAAGTTACTACCTTTGTAATTTATTTGAAACAGGGTCATTAGCACACCATAAATGTCTCCTCTATCCTTCAAGTCCCCACCGAAGTGATGTCTCTCCCAGAAAGGCAATTATCCCCATGATAGTTGTTTTTTTAATCCATCAGCTTATTGTTGGTTTATTCTTCTCCCACCTAGTGTGTAAACGCCACAGCAGAATGCATCCAATTCATCTTTGCATTCCCAACATCCAGCACGTGGTAGGTACTCAGTAAATGTTTGTTAAATGGACACAAGAATAAAGGATGGATCCATTTTCCGCATAAGAATTATTCTTCCTTTTTGCTCCTACTGTACTCTGTTTCTGCTAGGAGTGAAACATCATAGGTAAGTGTACCTGCCCTAGATTCAGACTCTAGGATCTAGCCTTCAAATCCTGGCTCTAGCTCTGATGAGCAGCATGACAGACCATGCAAAATGCTAACTTCTTTGTGCCTCAGTTGATTCATCTGCAAAGTAGAATTGGGATTACTTTATAAGACTGCTCTTTAGATTAAATGAGAATACTTATAATGAGCTTAGAACGTGCTATTTTTTCATCATTACTTGTATGCATGTTAATATGATTTATTGAATTAGCTTCTTTAAAATAGAACCTCATTTGGCTTTGAATCTTAGTTCTCTACTAATAGTGAGGTCTCAGCAATATTTATTAAACATAATTGACATGGTAATTTGGAAGGTTCATCTTGTCAAAGCACTAAGTAACTTAAACTTGTTAACCTTATGAACTGCTTTAGATGGCAGACCTCATGAGAACTGGGATTGTGTGCTTTTATTTATTTTTTTTATCTTGTATACCCAGCAGCTAACATAAGCTTTTTATGTGCTGATCATATAATAAATAGTTGGCTGATTGGCATGCGCCAAACCCCATGCTAAAGACCTTCAGTTATGCAAGACCGGTCCTTGCCTCCGAGGTTCTTGAGAATAGTTTTAATTTGAGCTAGTTGATAAAATTCGGCAGGAAGCAGAGGGAATAGAACCTGGGAGTATGAAGTCTGATGGGAGGGAGGGGCTAAAGGGGCTTGGGATACACCTCAAAACCCCCCAAAAGATGCTGGATAGTATATCACCAGGCTTGGTGTCTCCTGAATCACTGCAGATATCTGTACTCCTGCCAGCACCCGACTGCCAAACTGGGACAGGCTGGCATCGTCTTTCCTCTCCTCCAACTGACAACAGGCATGTTTTTATTCACAACATTGGCTCAAGGTCCCATTTCAAGCAAATATATTTGAACATGAGACTATGTCATTGGCATTATTTATAGTAATTATGATAATTATTTTCCTTTACCCTCTGGAAATCTCATGTTAAACTGCTCAGCAAACTGCTCCAGAGAGCATGGGAAGAGTTTGGAAGCCCTCATCCTTCACTAGAATGCTTAGAACCTAACATTCTGCACTTACATCACCCTGATACAGTCTGAGAGGCACTAACAGCTTCCCTGAGATGGTGATGAAGGATCAGAATAAATACTGAAAATGTTGGTGTGAATGCGGTGCTGTGCTGGCAAGGGGCTCCATGTTCTTGCTCATCCATTATCCTGTGCTCCGAGTGTCCCTGGAAAGTAGACGGTAGGATTCCCACTGACAGACAAAGCTGTACTGAAGAGGTTGGCTCAAGGCGCAGAGTTTATCCCGGCAGAGCCTGGACTCGTAATGGCTCTCCCGGTGTCTCTGACTCTTCCTAGCGGAGGAGAAGCTACCATATTTGCTTCCATTTGGTCCCATTGCCCTCTGAAGAACAGCATTAAACACCTTCCCTTACCTGACAGGAAGTTCGTTCTTTTCTACTTGCTGCTCTCTACGACAAGCCCCCTGAAGTATGCTTTCCATGCACACTTAAATATTTTATGTTAATAGTGATTGAAGTCAGATCTCAAGTAATACTTCCTGCGGTTTATTGGCCCAGTTAATTTAACGTTAAGAAAGAAACGAGAATGAATAAAAAGCATTGCACATTTCCATATGCAAATGTGTGCCTGGAGGAAGCTGTTAGACACGGGGCCATCAATAAATTCCGGAAATTTAGTAGAATTGCACATGACTCTGACATTCATTTCTGTAGGTCCTAGGGTTGGTTTGAGAGCGCCTCCTTCATCTGTTGTCTTCCTTTACAGGACTTGATGTTTTTTGTTACTCTGCAACTCCCTGGCTCTGAGAATGCATCTTCTGTGCTGCACATGAGCAATGGGCTGCTGTCTGCAGGGAGATTGGTAATTATGTAGCTCTGACAGGTGCTTATTGCAGGGCTTCATTTCCTGCCTGGCCTCAGCTATCCATAACAGCCTCAGCAGTAATCCTGCTGGGAGAGGGAAAGGTCATGGCCCAAGGGAGTAATTTTCATGCAGAATTCTGATCAATTCTGGGATTCCTCAGAGGTGAATCAGGGGCCATTGCTGGGGGCAAGAGGAAGGCCAGCCAGTAGCATTCCAGAGTTTTGCTTTTAATCTCTTATATATTTATTATCCTAAAAAAAGGGGAGTGGCGCTCCGCTGAGTTTAAAGTCAAAAACCGTTGAACAAGAAATAGGAGAGAGCTAGTTATAACAGCTGTTACTTACTGTTTGCAAAAGTCTGGGAACTGTGCTAAATTCTGGATCTGTATTCTCTGACTCGATTCTCTAACCCTACGAGTATTTCCGTGTCAGAGATGAGAATGCTGAGGCTCAGTGATGTGCAGCCACTTATCCAGGTCACATGGGTAGTGAGTGGCAGACCCAGGAGTCCTTTCCCTGGTCTCCACAAATCCGCATGGGGCCCTGCACAGTCTCACATGCAGTATAAGGTATTGAGGATACAGCAGTACACAAGAAGGATATAACAACATCTTCACGGGGCGGGGCTTATAGATCAGTAGGATTTGAACCCAGGTCTGTGTGACTGCCGCATTTGAGCTCTTAACTCTTAAACCATATTGTTTCCAAACACCAAACCCGGAGATCTTATCTTTGAGGTAGTTCCCAAGGAAGACATGACACATTGAAAGGAACAGATGTGTCCAAAATGAGCCACACTGTACTCGCTTTCTGTGGGATGTGTGGGCAGGGAAGTCCCATGGAATGGTGGGTTCTGTGCTCCTCGACTCTAAGACAGCTTCCCTCTTTTGAGTGACACCTCTGATTCTCAGAACAATTCCTTTCCAATGTTAAGTAATAACTTTATAGGGCAAAGATCACTAGACTGTGAGTTAGAATTTGCTTCGTGTCTTGAACCCCTTACCATCTTGGGAAAGTAATTTTACTTCCTTAGCTCATTTCCACATCTGCAAAATACCATGTTTAGAAGGTAGCCTTGGTACCTTCTAGCTCAAATGCTCTGATTCTGAGTTTGTGAATGAAGTATGTATATGCCCTGGGATTGGAGGGCATACACCTATGGGTCTGCTTTAGGAGAGGATGTCCCCTACAACAGTGGCTTTGATTTTTTTTTTACTATCATCAGAATATATATAATATATATAAGAAATCTATTTTACGTTGTGCCAGTATATAAGCATACACACATATATATACATGTCAGACCAAAGTTTTCATAAAAATATTACTACTTATATGCTCTTGAATAATGTATTCTGTTCAAGTCTATTTTATTTATTTTTGTAGAGGTGTTGACCATGATCCAAGAAATTCATTTCATAATTGATTTCATAACCCACTAGCTATGTTTGGTTCCATAAAACCAGGCCGCCAAGGAGAGTTTCTCAAGGGTAAGCCACATCTGCCTTCCACTTGCTTTGGATGATTAAAATACATATATATTTATTCCTTGGGCTGCTGAGCAAATACCCCATTGCCCTCTGGGATGGTTGTTCCTCCCTCTTTGCCTAAGCGGGCAATCTCTCCCAATTTCTTGCTCTGCCTCCATGATGCATTAGACCCTCTCCTGTCCTTTAAGTGAATCAAAAGTGCCCCCTTAGGATAGAAGCACAAGCCGTTGTTATATGAAGAAGTGATAGGCCAATTCAGCCTGGAATAAAACTGCTTCACTCAGTCATCAAAGAGCTCTTTAAAATTCCCTAACTCATGGAGCTTAACTGGAAAGAAAAAGTAATCACCCTTATTTTGTCAGGATACAACAACACAGTCAAAGCACTTGTGGCTTGTGAAGTGGCTTTTTTCCAAAATGGTTGGTCTCCATTTTGCTTGATGGAGAAATTATTGCGCTAACCTAATGGATTTGTAAACTGAGGCTGAGAGTCCTAAAAACAAGGGATCTCAGATAGGGACTATTTACCCAGTGGGGTAGAACACTGTGTTTAAAGCTCACTAGCTGTTCTCTCTGTGAAGTTTTTTTCTCACAGCACCTCCTTGAGAAGCTGCTAACGTGGGCAGGGGAGAAGGAGTTGTCATGTAGCCAATCCTTTTGTGATATCTAATTTCTGGTGGTCTTCTCTGTTTCTATTCATCATGGATGCCATTCTGTTTTCACCCCAATTCTTAACGACCTAGGAAACACCTTTATATTCAGTGAGACATTTAGCTCTGTTGGGTGTTCTGCTTTAGCCATGGTACTTTTGGTATTGCCTCTCATGTTATCTCTGGCATGGCTCCAAGACGACTACCCTGTTTTACAGCTCAGCTAAAGTGTCACCTCAAAAAAGCCTTTACTGACTAGCTTATTGGACGAGCTTCCAGTCTCTCTGCCATATTACCCTCTTTTATTTTACATCACGTTGCTACTATCTGAAATGTTCTTATTCGTTTGTATAAATGTTTATTATCTGACACCTTGTAGTAGCATATAGGTTCCCCTGGGAGTAAGGAGTATGTTCCCCATTGAATCTTAAAACTAGAACATTGCCTGCAGGAGTCAGGGTCAGTAAAAATATGTGGTATCCTGCTGGTGTTTACTGCCCATCTCCTAACTCCAAACTGAAAATAATCTCTCCTTTCTCCAGGTCTGAAAGAACTTGCTTTTACACTGCTTTTTCCTTGGATGGTCATTTCTTACGTAAATATTCACATCTTCTGCTAGGTTGTAAGTTCCCAAAGGGGAAGATCAACATTTTATTTAGGAAATTGACCTATATCGCCTGCCTGTGGGGCCAGTCATGGTGCTGGAAACTGCTAACACCATGTTATTTGAACTTCACCACAACCATAGGAAATAGTCATTATTACCCCATTTTGTGGGTGAGTATCCCAGCCTTAACAACTTAAGAGAGATGTCCAAGTCACTTAGCTAGTAAATGGCAGAATTGGGATTCAGACAAAGGAGCATTCGCTTCTACTTTATTTTCTCTTATATCCCTTTGAGCCCTGCATGGAGAATCATTTGTAAGTGTTTCAGACATTAATGAAAATTTTAAAGGAGCTTCCATCTCAAATCTCAAGAGTAATACTGTCAACTTCCTGTGAGGGATCTTACATTTCCTTCTATTTCTTTTCTATACATTCTTCAGGTAATGTGGTGCTGGTCAAAGTTCCTGCTTCCCAGAGAAGCCTTGGTGGCAACTTCCTTGAAACAGATGACAGGTTTTCGGACAACATTGATATTTAGTAGGTGCCTGTAAATTCCAGACACAAGTAACAAAAGGGGAAATGCAGTAGGCAGGTGGGAGGGGGAAAACTGGCTGAGAGCCAGAGGTTAGAACAGGAAGGCAAATGTTAGGGAGTTCTTGGAAACATTTAATCTTCGCTGAGAAATGCATTTTCTTTCTCCTTTAGGTTAAAGAGAGTTATATGTAACATACATGTATTTTCTTCCCTTTCTGTCAAGAATCATCTTCCATTTGCTTATTTTTTAATAGCATATTTACATTCTATTTTTGGAAATTGATTCTGACTTTCTCTTTTTTAGTCTCTCTGTGTGCCTTCTTAAATAGGAGTTTCTTTTCCTACTCAGAGAAAGAAATCTTTGTAAAAACTTGAAAAATATGAAACAGTACAAATACAACTGAAATTTAACCATTTGGAGACAATAATACTTGTTCATTTCTTTCCAGTCTACTTTTTTTTTTCTTGTGTGTATCATGTTTTGTTCTAATAAATGTATAATTCTGTTTTCTGACTTTGCCTCTTGGAATTTATTAAACCCTTAGGTTGTTTCCAGGGCTGCCCGGTTGTAAATAATGCTTCAGATGAGATCTATTTATGTTCATCTTTGTCTACATCTCTGATTCATTTCCTCTGAATAAATGCTTTGAAAATAGAATAATTTGGTCAGAACTTTCCACAACAGCTAACCCAATTGAGTTTCTCACCAGTATTGCATGAGAATGCTGTCTTGCCATTCTTTTTCAGCATTGGATAGTGTCTGCTAAGTTTGTTGCTGCTTTGAGGGTTAAAAGTTAGTAGTCCATTGTTTTATTCCTGTTTTTTTTTTAACTTACTTGTTTTGAGAGAGAGCATGAGTGGGCAAGGGACAGAAAGAAGGGAGACAGAGAATCCCAAGCAGGCTCTGTGCTGCCAGCACAGAGCCTGACGTGGAGCTTGAATTTGTGAACCGGAGCTAAAACCAAGAGTCAGATGCTTAACCGACTGAGCCACCCAGGTGCCCCAGTAGTCCATTGTTTTAAATTAATGAACCTTTTGATTACTAATAAGGTTGGTATTTTTTTCCCATTTGTATATTTGTCTTTGCATGGCTTCTTATGTTAAACTTTTTTTTGCCTGTTTTATAAGTATTTTTAAATTGAGGTATTATTTGCATGTAGTAAAGTACACAGATCTTAAATGTACTTTTCAACCTGTGAAAAATGCCTATACTTGTTTAATCTCATCACTGTCAAGCTGTAAATCATGCCTGTCAGTCCACCAGATTTCCCCATGTCCCTTTTCAGTCACTGACTCTACTCAGAGGCAATCACTGTTCTGATTTGTTTCACAAGAATCTTTCCTGCACTGGAATTTCATATAAATAGAACTATACACTGTGTAACTGTTTTGTAACAAGCTTCTTGAAGCTCAGGATAATGTTTTTGAGGTTCATCCATGTGGTTCAGTGTATCAATGGTTTATCCCATTTTATTGATGAACATTTCATTGTATTTATTGGCATGGATATAACAAAATTTGTTGGTCCAGTCTTCCACTGATGGACATTTGGGCTGTTTCCAGTTTTCCAGTGGGTTTGTTTTGTTTGACAATTAGGAGTAAAGCTGGAATTGGGGCGCCTGGGTGGCGCAGTCGGTTAAGCGTCCGACTTCAGCCAGGTCACGATCTCGCGGTCTGTGAGTTCGAGCCCCGCGTCGGGCTCTGGGCTGATGGCTTGGAGCCTGGAGCCTGTTTCCGATTCTGTGTCTCCCTCTCTCTCTGACCCTCCCCCGTTCATGCTCTGTCTCTCTCTGTCCCCAAAATAAATAAACGTTGAAAAAAAAAAAAGGAGTAAAGCTGGAATTAATACTCATGCTAAGGCTCTTTTCAGGTTGAAATCTGCAGTCTTGCTGTTTGTTTTATATTTGTTCTAGCTATTTACTCTTTTACTCCTTTCCTGCTGCCTTTTTAGATGGATAGAATCTCTTTTTGATATTTTTTTCAGTGGTTACACTATGGCTTGTAATATGCGTCTTTAACTTAACCATAGAGAAACTTGAAATACTGCCCTACTAGTTCATGCTTAAAATCTTTTTAAAGAGTATATACTTCAGTTTCCTCCTCCCAATATCTTACTGTCATACATTTTATGTATACTTGTGTTATAAACCCTGAAATACATTATTGTTATCTTTGTTTTAAATTGTCCATTAACTTCAAAAAATTAAAAATAAGGAAAAATATTTTGTTTACCCACATATTTGCCATCCCTGAACTTTAGAATCAATTTCCAGTTTGGCATTTTCCTTCTTCCTGAAGAACTTCTTTTAACAAAATATAGTTATGCTGGTGAAATCTCAGCTTTTGTCAACCTGAAAAATTCATTACTGTTGCTTACATTTTTGAAGGGTATTTTGTTATGAGTCTGTTTCTGCTTTTTTTTGTTTGTTCATTTTTGCTTTCTAGATTCCAAATATGAGTGAAATTATGTAGTATTTGTCTTTCTCTGACTTATTTCACTTAACATAATACCATCATCTATCTATGTTGTCCCAAATGGCAAGATTTTATTCTTTATTCTTTTTTATGGTTGAGCAATATTCCATTTATATATATAAAATCCCTTTTTATCCATTTATATATTGATGGACACAGGTTGATTCCACATCTAGGCTATTGTACATAATGCTGCAATAAACATAAGAGTATATGTATACATGTTTTCAAAGTAGTGTTTTCGTTTTCTTCAGGTAACTACCTAGAAGTGGCATTGCTGGATCAGGTGGTATTTCTATTTTGAAGTATTTCAGGCAGCTGCACACCATTTTTCATAGTGGCTGCACCAGTTGACGCTCCCATCAACAGTGCATGAGAGTTCCTTTTTTCCCACATCCTTGTCACCACTTCTTATTTCTTGTCTTTTTGACACTAGTCATTATGACAGGTGTGAGGTGGTATCTCATTGTGGTTCTGATTTGCATTTCCCTGACGACTCCTGATGAGCATCTTTCCAAATATCTGCTGGCCTTCTCTATATTTTATTTGGAAACCTGTCTCTTCAGATCTTCTGCCCACTTTTTAATCAGGTTACTTGTTTTTTGTGTTATTTTGTTTAATTTTTGGTGTTAAGCTGTTTTGGAGGATATTTTTTGCTGGGGATAGAATTGTAGGCAATTCTTTTGTCCTCTGGCTTGTTTTTTTCTTTGTTTTGCTTTTGCTTTTTTTTTTTTTTTTTTTTTACTCCAGACTGAAAACTTTTGTCATATAACTGGATGTTTAATATATTCACATTTATTGTTATTTTAATAGTTGGATTTATGTCTTCCATTTCGCTTTTCAGTTTATATATGCCTGTGTCCCTACTCTATTTCTTCTTAATGCTTTCTTTTGAATTAAGTGAATATTTTCTGTTGTAGCATTTTAATGACTTTTTCACTTAGACCTTTTGAGTTGCTTTTTTAGTGGTTGGTTTAAGACTTACATATGCATCTTAGAAGAATCTATGTCAGATTTATACTCATTTAATTACAGTGCTATGTAGAAATGTTACTTATACATAGCTCCAGTCCCGCCTCCTTTTGTGCCATTATTATACATCTTACATATATGTCAACTCAACAATACATGGTTGTAATTATTTCTTTATATAATTTTATGTCTTTTAATATAACTGAGAGAAGAAAGCAATTTTATATAAAAAGAGCAATTATATAAAGTTTTGTTATAGTAGCCTTCTTGGCCATATTTTGGTTCTCTCTCTTTATTTCTGTGGATTCCAGTTACCATCAAATGTAATTCCTCTTTCCCAGTACAGCTTTGCTCTCACTCGCCTTTGTGTGGTTACTGTCAAATACATTATAGTTTCATACTGTATAGGCCTGATGATACAATTCCATATATATTGTTTAAAAAAAAATTTTTTTTAAGAGAGAGGGAGAGAGAGAGAGAGAGAGAGAGAGAGCGAGCATGCAAACTGGGAGGGGCAGAGATGGAGAGAGAGCATCCCAAAGAAGCTCCTTTTTCAACACTGAGCCCAATGCAGGGCTCAGTCTCACAACCCTGAGATCATGACCGGAGCCGAAATCAAGAGTCAGACGCTCAACTGACTGAGCCATCCAGGCATCCCATACACAGTTTTGTACAATTGGATCTTAAATCAAGAGAAAAAGGAGAATATGCATATATACTATATTGTAATTCTATAAGTATACAATTTTATATATGAATAAGAATTCTGTTACTTTTTTATGTAGATAAGAATTTCATTTGGGGTCACTTTTCTGTTGTTTATTTTTGAGAGAGGGAGAGAGAGAGAGAGAGTGAGTAGGGGAGGGACAGATAGAGGAAGAAAGATAATTCTAAGCAGGCTCTGCACTATCAGTGCAGAGTCAAAATCAAGAGTTGGACCTCGAGGTCACTTTTAAACTGAACAGCTTACTTTAGTAGTTCTTGAAAATGAGTTGGCTAGCAACAGATCCTCTCTGTTTTGTTTTTCTGGAAATGTCTTTATTTTTCTTCATTAGCAGAAACTTTTTTGTTATCTAATCCTTTCCCCCAGTTTTATTGATAAGTCACATAGATTACTATGTAAATTTAAGGAACAGCATGATGAGTTGACTTACGTGTATTGTGAAGTGATTGCCACAATAGCTTCATCTCATATAGATACAATGAAAAGGAAAAAATAAATTCTCCTCATAATGGGAAATATGGGGCTCCACTCTCAACAACTTTCCTGTATATCACACCACAATGTGAGCTGTAGTGTTCATGTTATACATTACATTCCTCGTACTCATTTTATAAGTGGCACTTGTACATTTTGAGTGCCTTCCCCCATTTTCCCATTCCCTCAACCCCCACCCCCCCTTCCGGTAACCACAAATCTAATTTCTTTTCCTATGAGTTTGTTGGAGTTAGTTTTAGATTCCATGTAATATTTGTCTTCTCTATCTGATTTATTTCACTTAGTATAATGGCTTCACGGTCCATCCATATTGTTGGAAATACCAGGGTTTCCTCATTTTTTTGGCTAAATAAAATTCCATTGTGTGTATGTGTGTATCTCACAACTTTTTTTATCCATTTGTCTGTTGATGGACTCTTAGGTCATTTCCATGTTTTGGTTATTATTGTAAATAATGGTGCTGTGAACATGAGTTTGCAGATATCTTTGAAAGTTAGTGTTGGTATTTTTATGTCCTTTCACTATATTCACAGAAGTGGAATTTCTGTACCATGTAGTACTTTTATTCTCACTGTTTTGCAGAATCCCCATAGAGTCTTCCATAGCATCTGTCCCAATTTACCTTTCCACAAGCAGTGCATGAATGTTCCCTTTTTTGCGAATCCTCACCAGCATTTCTCCTCTTGTCATTTTGATGCTAGCCATTCTAACAGGTATGAGGTGATACCTCATTGTGGTTTTAATTTGCATTTCCCTAATGACTAGTGATGTGAAGCATCTTTTCTTGTACTTTGGCCTTTTGTATATATTCTTTGGAAAAATGTCTATTCATGAAATATTTTTATTTGATGTAAGAGTGTTTGGCATTTTGAGGGGCTTTTGGGTGGCTCAGTTGGTTAAGTTACCTACTCTTGATTTTGGCTCAGGTCATGATCTCACAGTTTTGTGAGTTCGATCTCCTTATCGGGCTTTGAATACTGACCACACACAGAACCTGCTTGGGATCCTCTGTCTCCCTCTTCCCCCCACCCCCACTCTCTCCCCTCCCCCATTTGCACTCTTTCTTCCTCTCTCAAAATAAATACACTTTAAAAAAGAAGATAGGCATTTTTATTCTTTTAGCACTTTAAGTATGTCTTTTCACTGTCCTTTGATCTCCATTGTTTCTGAGATGTCAGCTGTTAATCTTACTGAGATTTTTTTTTCTTCTACATGATGAGTCATTTTCCTTTGCTATCCAGATCTTTTTATTTGTCATCTTTTTTCAACCCTTTTTCTATGATCTGACTGGTATGAATTTCTTTGTGTTTATCTTTTTTACTTCGTTGAGCCTTTTGGATGTGTAGATTAATATTTTTCATCAAATTTGGGAAGTTGTAACCATATCTTCCAATGTTTTTCTGTTGCTTTTACTTTTTCCTCTCCTCTGGTACTCTCAGTTATGCAAATATTGTGTACTTAATGGTGACTTTTAATTATGAGGCTGTTTGGGAGCTCCTGGGTGGCTCAGTCCATTAAGCGTCTGACTTCAGCCTAGGTCATAATCTCGCCATTCCTGAGTTCGAGCCCTGCATTGGGCTCTGTGCTGATAGCTCAGAGCCTGGAGCTTATTTCAGATTCTGTATCTCTCTCTCTCTCTCTCTCTCTCTCTCTCTCTCTCTGCCCCTTCCCCACTCACATTCTGTCTCTCTCAAAAATAAACATTAAAATTTTTTTAAAAAATTATGCATCTGTTCTTTTTTTTTTCAGTTTTTTTCTCTGTTCTTCAGACCTCATGATCTCTTTTGATCTTTCTGTGAGTATTTCGATTCTTCTGCCAACTCAAATCCTGTGTGAGGAACCTAGCACATTTTTCATTTGTAATATTCTACTACAGACTTTTTCTTTGATTCTTTAAGTATTTTTTTTGTCTCTTTATTGACATTCTGTATTTGATGAGACTTTGTCATCATACCTTCATTTAAAAACAAGGCTTTCTTTAGGACTTTAGATGTATTTATTGTAACTGCTTTGGAGGCTTTAAGTGTAAAACCTTAGCCTTCCCATAGGGAGTTTCTTTTCCTTGCTTTTTCAGTATTTTTTCTGGGTGTAGGTTTCACTTTTCTGTTTTCTTGAGTGTGGAGTATCTCATGATGTTTTAGGTGAAAAAGTACCCATTTTAGATAATATATTATAGCAACCTTGGATATCAATCTCCTCCTCCAAGGCTTCTTATGATTTTTCTTTTTTTGGTCATTTGCTTTATGTGTGTAAACACTTTTAGTGAAGCCAATTTCCCCCATAGTGTGAAGCCACTGATCATGCTTCTCAGAGGTGTAGCCTTGAGTATGCTCATAGTCACCCTGGGAGACAGGTATTTTATCAGGGTTCTCTTTGACTCTAATTTCTCTTATAAGCTCCCTGCCTCTGTTTGTAACACAAACGGGTATTAGGCTCCACTGATTTCTAGTTGATTGCTCTGTTTTTGACAATGCTATGGAATATAACTTGCTCCTCAATTTGATTCACTTAATTTCAGACTCCTTAGCTAGAATATTTTGAGGCCAGTCTTTGAAGTATATTCTGACCAGGGGAAGTCTTTCCTTTGCTGTCTCTTTCCTGATTCTCTCTGGTAAAATTGCTGACCTGTGGTTTAGCTTTATTGTTCATATGGAGGTACCGGCCTCCTTTTTATTGCTTCCCATCAAAATCTCCATTTCTTTTTTTGAGTGTACCCTAAAGCTTGAAATTTTCCACATTCTTCTAAATGAAATCCTTCCTTTAGGCAGTGCTTGGTGTTCCCTCTTCCTGTGGCCTGTTAAGGCTTGTTTTTAAGCTTAGTTTGAATGAATCTAATATAGCCTTTACCCTAGAGATAATTTAACCCTATTTCTAAAGTTGGTCCTTTGGGGGACTCTACAAAATTCTCTGAGTATTCAACAAGATCTCTCAACTTTTTCTGGTCAGAACCTGAATGTCTTTCAACCCTATTAAACTGCAAAAACTTTTTCAGGTAACAATGCTCCATTAGTTCTTCTTTGGCTGGCTACTTGGAGTATTACTCCAAGGATGCCCAGCTTTGTGTACAAAGATTCAAGGGGGTCCTTATGCAGATTTCCAAATTCTTCTCTGTTCACTTTCCTCCTCTGGGACACTGTACCCTCAAATTCCAGTTACCTCTACTTCCTCAAACTCGAATCTTTGTCCCATAACCCCGTGAATGGTTCTGTGCTCTGCCTGAGTTTCCTTGTCCTACACCATTGCCTACAGATTGAGGCAATCTTAGGAATTACCTTATTTGTTTTTCTTCCATGGGGCCTCATCACCTGTGCTTCCCATTGTTTGAAATCTGAAAATAGTTGTTTTATCTCTTTTATACAGGCATAGTTGTTTATGGTAGGAGAGATAGTGTTAGGTCATCTAAACTGTCATCATAAGATGTCTTGTCCATTGTTTTTTAACTTAGTGTTTTTCTTATTTATTGGAGTGAGCACTTTGAAATTCTGAAAACTTGACTTTTGTCTATTAGATTAGCAGATAGTTTCCTTTTATATCATTTACCTTTACATTATTATGTGCTGTTTTAAGATCTTTATATTTTAATTTTTACATAACTGAATCTATTGGTATTGACTTTGTAATCTCTTTCAATTAGAGATTTAAGCATTGGCCTAGAGTTTCTTTAATGGGTTTTTTTGGGGAGGGCTTCATTTTTTTCTGTTTAATTGTAGTTCTACTGAGATAAGCTTGGGTATTTTTATAAGATGGTTTTGTATGTCTTTTATTCCAATTTCATTCAAATCATTTGTAGAAAAAATGTATAAATAAATTAATTAAATGACGCTGAAAAGTGGTTAAATGTTACTATCAATTAGAGTTCATGCATATCCTGTATCATAGACTTAAGGTCATTCTTGGGTAATATGAGATTATGACAGATCATACTGTAAGCTTCTTTTCAAAAGATAAAAAATGCATAAAATCAATAAAAATGGAAATGAGGACATGAAGGAACAAAGCAGCAGCCAAACTGGGTAGTTGTAATTTAAGGCAGTGGTTACAATGACCAGACTCGCAGTCTGAAAGACCTATGTTTGAATTCTGGTTCTACCACTTATGACCTTTGTGATCTCCAACTCCATTCTTTTTAGGTTGTGTTTAAGGTGAAATCAGACCATGTAGATAAACCAGTTCCTGACACATCACCACTGTGCTCACTATTATTGTGATTGGAGTGGTGAAAGAAGTACAAAGAGATGGAGAGATGCAGTTTGAGTGACGTGTTTGGGCCAGGATGAAGGAGTATGATCTAGCCTTTCCTCTCGTTATAATAAGCAGAACAATACAAATTGTGTGATTATAAGTGTGTATGCATACATTTGGCATCACTAGGTGGCTCCCCTATATGTGTCTCTCTGACTTATTCTTACCATGAATTGCCATAGATTCATTTCCTGACCTTTGTACAGAGATATACTGAGCATGGAAGCACCGGGTGGGGAAGAGGGTGGATAATGGGGAGAGAAAAGATAGCTGGCATTGTTTGCATGACTTCCCCTATCCCGGTAAGTAAGTGCTCTGTTTGGTTTATCTATTCTCTGTAGACACATGTGTAAACCATATTAGACAAAATTGGCTCTTTCCTGCTTTGCTCAAAGGAAGCTTGTAGTGAAAATGCACTGGAATAGGAGTATGAATCACTGAATTGAAAATCCTTTTTCTTCACTCTTTTGCTGTGCAATTTTAGGCAGTTTCCTTCTTCTCTTTGGTTTCCACTTTGCTGTTAGGCCGGAGAAAGTCCTGCATGTGAATTTATTCATTTATTAACTTTTTTTTATCAAACTTGAATGATTTCTATGCATTAGGTGCTGTGTTTGGTGCTGGGGACACAGCTGTGTAAAAATCACAGAGCTTGTCTTTGTTTCCACCCTCAAGGAATGTTTATCTAGAGGGATAGATGGACGATAAATTAAGTGAACACATGTATAGTGAATGTGGTAAAGGAGAAATGCAAGGTGTCATGGGTGATGGATAGTGCAGGCCAGTGGTTTGCAATATTTTTCTGCAAAAGGACAGAGAGTAATTATTTTAGGATTTTCAGGCCAGTACACACAATGAGTAATTGTTCTTCCCAAATAGCCAATAGTCTTTTTTATATTTTACATTAAAAAGTGAAAAACCAGAGTCGCCTGGGTGGCTCATTTGGCTCATTCGGCTCAGGTCATGGTTCATGGGTTCCAGCCCTGCATCAGGCTCTGTGCTGACAACTTGGAGCATGGAGCCTGCTTCAGATTCTGTGTCTCCTTCTCTCTCTCTGTCCCTCCCTGACTTGGGCACTCACTCACTCACTCACTCTCTCTCTCTCTCTCTGTCCCAAAAATAAATAAATAAACTTAAATTTTTTTTAATGGAAAACTATCCTTGGGTCACATGGGTCTTACAAAAACATATGGCAGGCTATAGTCTGCTGATCCCTGATTAGACCAAGTATGTAATGCACAATATAGTCTGTTGGGCGTTGTATCCTTACCCAGGGAATGTTAATGGTCACCCTTCTCTTAGTGCAGAGTGTTTCCATCTTTCTCTAACTCCATGTATATCAGTCTTTGCATCATGTTTTCATAGAGTTCAAAAACATATGGGATACATGCAGTCATGCTTACCAGTACATTTTTGGTATTTTGATTTGGTCACCTATGTGTCTCCTCTCAAAGAGGATTTAACCATTTAGTTAGTTTTCATACAGTGTCCTGGGGAGTGTAGTGGTTTAGTTTGTGCAGTTGTGTAGATTCTGTAACAACAGCTGGGTTGGTCCATCCATCATTACGCTGGGCTGTGTCTGCAGAGGCAGCTGGAGGGAGATTGAGAGCAGATACTGAGGGCGCAGACCGAGGAAGAGAAAAAAACAGGTAAAATACCTAGCTGTCTTAGACCAGGATTAGCAAAGGTGTTAGTTTAGATTCTCCATTGTTTCATGGGTTAAAAAAAATCTATTTTTACTTAATAGAATCAGAGGCATGATCTCTTCTGTGTACACACTAAGCTATTTGGAAAGGCCCCTAAAGACCAATCAAATTCAATTAGAAAACAAGGCAACATTTACTATGTTGTAAAATTCATTATATTAATAATGTCGCCAAATACAAAAGCCAAGATTTTTTTAATGTCACTTAAAATGCCTGAAACACTTTAAAATATTCTGAATTTTATTCATACTACTGTAAGTTTTAATTCAAATGTTCTTATAGATACCTCTATTTTTTTTTTTTGCAGTTACACTGAGAACTAGAAAAGGAGAAAAATAAATCCAAATGAAGTCAGTTTGACTATCAAATATTTCCTTTATTTCTCTTTTCCTCTCTTGCTTTTTTTTTTCTCCTACTTTCCCCTTAATCGTCTCAGTGTCTGACTTTTTCTGATTGTGTCTTACTTAAACTAGGGAAAAAAAGCTATGACTGGGGAAAATGCCAAAGATCTAATCAAGGAATTGTCAATAATAACCATGTGACTCAAGTCATAAATGACTTTGGATTAAGCATCACCCTTCATCTGGGTGTGAAATTTTCAATACCATTTATTTGTTATCTGCCAATGTAGATTAAAATGTCCCCTTCCCAGGAGATCTTTCAGAAAAGGATAGATCCTCACTGTCAGGGCAGCTGGGAAGCTGCCTGCTTGAAGATGGCCACATAAAGCTGATGGCATACTCAGTCCTTTTCTTCCCTAAAAACTTGAATCCATTTCTACACAATATCCAGTTAGAAAGTGAAAATGTGGTCAACACATGCTTTGTATATGATGGCAGATACATCTTAACAAATTAAAAAAGAAAAGTTGAATGATGATCTTAATGTTGTGTGTGTGTGTGTGTGTGTGTGTGTGTGTGTGTGTGTGTGTGTGTTTTACCATATGGACATATTTGTTTAACAAAGTGAACAAAGAGCCTGTCCATGAAACTCCTGCAATTCAAGTAATATAACTACTATTCTGAGCACTTGCTGTGTTCTAGGTACCAATTCCTTTACTTACATGTGTTATTTCATTGGATTTCCTCAATTACCCTATAAAGTAATTCATTATCTTCATTTGCAAAAGAATTTCTAGGGTATAGAGAAGTTATCAGCCCAGAGTTACACTATTTATAAGTGGGAGGGCCAAGATTTGAACGCAGTCTCCACAGCTTATGCTCTTAAACGCTTTACCAGCCCCGTCTCCTTCCTTCACAGAGGTTTTCAGATTTGCAGTTTTGTATTTTGGGGGGATGTGTGTGCATCTTTTTATCATGTCCATCTCCTCCCTAGATTGCAAGTTGCATGACTGCAAGATTGTGGTATTTTGTTCACTGCTGCATTCCCAAAGCCTAGGATAGTAGCTGGCACACAGTGGGAAAGCAGTGACTAAATATCTGTTGAAAAAATGAGTGAGAAATATCCTATAGGTGTGGCATTGGCTAGCAATAGTACCAAAAGTAATATTTGTGTTCTGCTTTGTAAATGATGAAGCATTTCCATCACAGTTACCAAAAATTGCTGGGCAGTGGTGGCAAAGCCTTTGAATGTTCAGTTGACCTAATGATGCCAGTTGCCACCCTGAGGACCAGCTGTATCCCATCTATAGCCTAACTTGCAGAAGAGGCTTCCACAGGGATTTACAGATGAGATCTTACCTCCCACTCCCAATTCCTCCCTGTTTCCATCTACCTCTTCTTCATTTTCCATTGGGAGGTGGAAATGAAAGCTTTTATTTTTCCCTTTTGAGAGATAGCATCTAACGCTCTTTTATTTGTTTTGTTTTAAATTAAAAAAATTTTTTTAATGCTTATTTATTTTTGAGAGAGAGAGAGAGAGAGAGAGAGCGCGAGCGCATGAGCAAAGGAGGGGCAGAGAGAGAGAAGGAGAATCAGAATCTAAAGCAGGCTCCAGGCTCTGAGCTGTCAGCATGGAGCCTAAGGCGGGGTTCGAACTCACAGACCGTGAGGTCATGACCTGAGCCGAATGAAGTAGCCTAACCAACCAAGCCACCCAGGTGCCCCTGTTTTGTTTTGTTTTGTTTTGTTTTGTTTTGTTTTGTTTTGTTTTTGAAGTAAATTTTAACCTGCCCTAATGATCATCATTGTCCCCACATTGCTTACTGACTGGAAGTCAGATACCATTCTCAACATTTTCCATGTATTAGCTCATCTAATTCTCATGTGAACCCTATGAAGTGGATATATTTTCCCCATTTTTTTAGGTAAAGACACAGATACCAAGACAGTTTAAGCAATACTTAAAGATCGAGCACCCAATAAATTGTGGTTTCAGTCTGATTCCGGCAAGTACAGTCTTAACCCCCACATAGCTACAGTGATAACTTCTACGGCTTCTGGCCATTGTTTATTGTATGGAGTCTTCCCTCTGCTAAGTGATTTAGCTCTTTTCTTTATGATAGTCTCATCAACAGCAAGTTAAGTACTATTGATTTCCACATTTGGCATAGGAGAAAACAGAGATTCATAGATACTAGTTATGTGAACTTGCACATACTGTTTTAATGAGATCAGTTCATATGTCTAATCACAATTAAGCCCAAAGGCAGAGATGATATACTCAAATGCCTTCCATTCTTGAGCAAAGTTTGCTTCAGTTATGTTTGAATATTAGGTCTTACCACAGTGTATCCCAAGTTTTTTTTTCATGCCAGTTCCATGCAAAATCAACTGACATTTATGTAACAGTAGGTAATGCATATTATCCAATACATTAAACATTTTAACATTCTTTAGCTTGGCCTTTATTATCAAAACTGTAATAGTGATAGCAAATACTTTCTTATAAACTTCCTCAGTATGACATCAACTTGCCCTTGAATATTAACTAGAACTTTTGTGTGCGTATGAATAATAATAACACTCTACATCTGTGTAGCACTTACCGAAACACATTTATTTGGTATTACTTCCCTGTGTCAAACCTTTTCACATATATTACTTTGTTGAAGTTTACTATATGGAGGTAACTTATCCTCATTTGTACAGCCGAGCCACATGAGGTTTGTAGAGGCCAGTGACTGGTCCAAACCAGAACTGATAAATGGGGAAGCAAGGTTTCATTCTCAGGACTGTGCAATTCAGAAATTAGGATCTTGCCACCATGCTTTTCAGTCTTGCCTGATTGTCCCCAAATTCTTGAAAAACAAAACAGAAACAGTTTAACTGATTTGCTCAAGATCACAAATTTATAACAGGCATAGATAGCACTAGAATTCAGGTCAACTAGATTCTACTGTGTTGGTTTGGGCACTATATTTACTGAGTCTCATACATTTACACATAGTATACAAACATATTAAGCATATGAAAATAAGAGTTTAAAAAGTTTCCTGCCTGTTTTTCATTGCTTTACTCAGGTGGCCCTTTAAAACTTCTAATTGCTGAGGTTATTACATTTACATTCAAGGATCATAGCAAGAGCAAGTTAAATTCCAAAAAAATCACAGGAAATAAAAGATATTATTTTTGAAGATCTCATTGAGATTCTGATAGGGTAAAGCCTAAATAAAGAGATAAGTAGGTCGAAATTTGAGACCAATTTTGCATTTGAAAAGTCAGCAAGTATTCTCAGTTAAACAGCATGTGATGAATAGATTTGTGAGAAGGGGCTCTCCTGTAAGTTGTTTCCATGCAGAGAAGTCCTGCAAGCTGGGGCTAGGCAGGTGCTCAGTTTCTTCTCAATGAAATGCAGTTTTCAAGGTACTTGGCTTGGGAGCATTGAGTACAGTATTTCCTAAAAAAAAAAATGGAACTGAAAGGGAGGGAGCCAGGGAGTAGTCGTCAGTCTGTGTAATTTATTCATAATAAAGGTTGTTCTCTGGACCCTTTTTGTTGTCCTCCTCAATCAAAGATAATGTAAAAAATCAATATAATTCCATTCATTACTTTTGGTGTGTCATTTTATTAATCAGGATAGAAAGGCTATGCCATCCTGGTAGTAAAGCACACAGTCTCAGTAGATTATACTACAGAAGTTTATTTCTTATTGCCATAAAGTCTGATGTGCACTGAGTCACCCTTGTCTATCTTATAGTTATGCCCTGTGGTCCACAGGGCTTCCAAGATAACTATGACAACAGAAAGGAGGGGTAGACAAGACACCCCAACTCTCTTATGACACCTGTCACTTCTGCTTACAACCCATTGACTAGAATTAATCACATGACCCCAGCCAACTGAAGTAGAGGCTGAGAAATGTAGAAGATTTGGTGCTTATTTGATGAATGATGTCTCTGAACTGTTAACTATGATTTCTTCCCTCTCTTCTTTCTGCCACCTACTTTTTCACCTCCCACTTTACATTCTTCTCTTCCTGATTTTCTTCCAATATGGTATTCCTTCATCTGACTTGTTTCCTCTTCTTTCAGACACTCTTTAACAAGTGATATATTTATTTTGTAGGGCACTTGGATGATTCTAAGAGTGAGTGCCTCCTCAGTTATGTGCCTTACAGGTTTCTCTTGCCTCATCCTTGTCCCAGCTTAGCTGTTATGTGCCAGGTGGTTTCTAAGTTGAGGAATAAATAAGAATTAAACATGATTCCTAACCTCCAGTTGCTTACAGTCTTGTAAGAGAGATGTGATGAGCAGAAAGTGCAATATTTTTAAAAATGTATGTCATACGACTTCTACAGGTAATATGTTGAGGACATTGATTCAGTGGTGTTTTACACCCAGTAGCATTTGCTAAATGCTAATCAGAGCACTTTGCTAGGCCACGTCTTAAGGACTTAAAGTAATTGTAATTTTCTTGCTTTAGAAAGAGCAATTGCAACTGAAGGACATTAGTGAAAACATAAAGGATTGTCCATCGTGCATATTTTAAATAGGTATGTACATTGTGTCAGAGGTTCTCAGACTTTGCTGGCTGGATACGGGGTTCTGAGCGAAGCCTAAAATGTGTGAGATCATCTGGTCCAGGAGAATGTATAAGGTCCAGATACATCAAAGCTTCTGAGGTTATTTACCCCAGAATTTCTGAGAGTGGATTACAGACCCTTAACTGCCCTTCTGTTTCATGAGACTTTACCCCAGGCTTATAGGAACAAAGGTACTCCATCTTATCAGAAAACACACAGCATCATTTGTCCCTTGAAATACTTGGCATTGATAGTCTTGCAAGGAGGAAAGAAGCATTTCCTTTCTTTTTTCAATGTCTAAAGAGAGCTATTCCTGTTATCGGACTTGGAAAAGTTCACAAACCTTCAGTGAAATGTTAATAAAGCATGTAAATAAACAATAAAACTGTAAATAGGCAAGGAAGAGATCTTGATCAGTTGGGACAAAGATTAGTCTCAGGGGTGCAGGGATGGGCTTCAGGAGGCCTTTGAACCCCCTGAAACATTTGTATGTATTTAGCTTTGTGCATTTTATGGAGAAGGGCCAATCTCTAAACTATTAAGAGCCACTAACCTCATTTACAGAGGTGGAATTTGCAGTTTGAAGAGATTTAAAGACACACCTGATATTGAGCAAGTAATCAGGAATAAATCTATTTTTAGAACCCTATGCCTCTTAGCCTCACTGTTATGAGTGAATTGTGCCCCATCCCCCAAACATTATTAACGCTCTTACCCCCAGTTCCTGTTAATGTTACCTTATTTGGAAGTAGAGTCTTTGCAGATGTAATCAAGCTAGAATGAGGTCATTAGGGTGACCCAAATCCAGTATAATTGGTGTCTTATATGAAGAGGAAGACAGGCACACAAAACAAGATGGTAATATGAAGACAGGGACAGTGATTAGAATTACTCATCTACAAATTTTAGAATGTTGAGGTTTGTTGGCCACCAAAAAAAGCTGAAACAGGCAAGGAAGGACAGACCCTAGAGACGTTGGAGAAAGCATGGCCCTGCCAATACCTTGATTTCAGCCTTCTAGCCTACAGAACTGTGAGAGAATACATTTCTGTTGTCTTAAGCTACAAAGTTTGTGTAGTTTGTTATGTCAGTCTTAGGAAATGAATACACTCACTCATTTCTAATTCTCCATATCAGTACATTAATTCTCATCATATTGGTGCCAATGCTGATAATTATGTTTTGCTGTGTTTTTAAATACGTGTTTACCAGTCCTAGTTTATGTACCTCCCAAGGTGCTCAGGGCCCATCTGTTCTCTGGGTCTTGGCTATTTGCCATGCTTCCTGGCTTGAATAGCTGGGCAATGGCTCCTGTCGTTCTCTCTGTCTTAGAATTCTAGCCACCGGTCATAATTTACTGATTCTCTCACCTATTTGGGGATTAAGTGACAGCCTTAGGACTACCTCTGGGAGCACCTGTAGCAGCTTCTGTGTCCAAGTCCAACCTAACTAGACCCATGGAAACTCTAGCTTTCCCAGTACCTTCACAAGGGCAGGATGACTTCAGCTAGAATTATAGAGTAGTTAATGTTCCTTTGAGCAAACTTTGACCAAGAGAAGAAAGGAATCATAAAGAGATAATGCAGGATTTGTTTTCTTTGCTCCCCATCATATAGATGGTTCTAAGATGCAGAGATTCTATACTGGCTTTTCTGACATATCCCATGTCACCAAGAAATCAGTGGTATTTTCTTGGGAAAATATGGTCAGATCATCATGCATCATGTTCTTTTTGCTTTATGTACTATAAAGGAAAGACTCATGCTTCTCCTTGACTCTCACTGTACTCCTAACATTTTTGGTCACAAAATGTGTGTGTGTGGTGTGTGGAGTATCCCCATACCAAGCAACTCTACAATACCAGCGGGGTGTCTGACACTGTCTACTTGGAGATAGATTCTGTAGGTTAGGCGTTCAGTCCCAAAAGACTTCCCCTTCTACTGTAACATTAGATGCCAATTCCAAGTCAAGGTTGTCCCCTGTGCTATAAATCAGAGGTTCCTGTGATCCCATCCTCAAGTTTGGTTAATTTGCTAGAGTGGCTCACAGAACTCAGGGAAATGGTTTACTTACGAGATAACTCATTCATTATAAGAGTATAACTCAAGAATAGTCAGATGGAGGAGCTGCATGGGGCAGAGTACGTAGGAAAGGGTAAGAAAACATCAGTCCCCTCTCTGAGCTCTCCCCTTCCTGGACTTTCACTTTTTCACCAGCCTGGAAGCTCTCCAAACCCCATCCGTTTTGGTTTTTACGGAGGCTTCATGTAGGCATGGTTGATGAAGTCATTGGCCATTGGTGATTGAACTCAATCTTCAGCTCCTCTCCCCTCCTTAGAGGTGGGGTGAAGTGGGGCAGAGCAGGGCTGAAAATTCTATCCAGCTAATCATGTGGTTGGTTACCCTTAGCAGCCAGCCCTATCCTTAGGGCTTTTCAAAAGTGACCTCATTAACATAAACTCAGGTGTGGGTGAAGGGAATTCATTACGAATAACAGATTACACCCAGTTTATGTTTAAGCTCTGGAGCTGGGAACAAAACTAAATATTTTTTTGAAGATGCCCCTATAGCTGTTATATAGAAAATTACAAGGGTTTTAGGAATTATGTGCCAAGAACTGGATGAAGACCAGATAGATATAGATATACAGATATAGATACGTTTTTGTTATATGACAATACCACAGCTATTGTTGTAGGTTGAATTGCATACCCCCAAAATTCATGAAGTCCTAACCCCCAATAGCTCAGAACATGACTTCATTTGGAAATAGCATCATTGCTGATGTAATGTAGTTAAAATAAGGTGATAGTAGAGTGTGGTGGGCCCCTAATCTGATATGACTTGTGTCTCTATAAAGATGGGAAACTTGAATACACAACACACACACACAATACCATATGAAGATGAATGCAGAGTTTGAGATGATGTTTTTTACAAGCCCAAGAATGCCAAAGATTGCCAGCAAACCACCACAAGCTAAGAGAGAAGGACAGAAAACACATTCTCCTTCACAGTCCTTGGAAGTACCTACCAGCCCTTCATCTTGATCTTCTGGCCTCCTGGAACTATGAGCAATAAAATTTTGTAGTTTAAGCCGTCCAATTTGTGGTACCTTTTTATTGCAGTGCTGGCAAATTGACACACCTACTTCTCTACTTCTCTTTTCATTCACTCTCATTCTTTCCTGCTTTCACTCGATTGTACCAACTCCCTGTCAGAACCATTCAAACTTGTCCCAGGCTCTTTTTCCATAAACGTAAGATAATATAACTTTGACTCCTAATTTGAATTTAATATGTGTGTGGTTATCCCTGGGTTGGGTGCTGATAAAGAAGAAATATGATATACCCTTTTCTTGGAAAAGCTCATGATTTTAAGCAAGACAAGTCTAATTTATAAAACACTAGGAATCCGGTAAGGCAGAATGTTGCGTATTATATATCTCTATTGTAACGGTTCAGGAAAGGGAGAGTCACATCATAAGCTTCTAGAACTGCAAAATAAATTATTGGCTCTGGGGAACTGTGTTTAGCTGTGTGGCTTCCTGCCATCACCAGAAAGGCACCAATTCCTACTTAGTGTATTCTGTACATATTTTTGAATTCTCACCAATGGATTTGTGGCAGGCAAAGGGGAGTCTTATTCCAAATGGAAGCTCAGGCGTTTGTAAACAAGGCCCCATGTTGGTAATTCAGACAAAGTAATCAGAGTTTATGACTGTGGGAGTCTGGAGTATATGTGATGAATGGTATTAATTGGGAGTGAATTGATACTGGAGGGTAAGGAAAGATAATTTCTCCAGCTAAGTACACATGGCCAGTCGCTCAAACTATTCCCCAGACCAAGCCATTATCCCCATGAAAAGGTATTTATTAAGTGCTTATTTGTACATCACGCTATGTTAAATGCTGAGCCAAGTAGCTCTTGGAACCCCCTCCCTCGTGTTAAGAGATAAACTGAGGCACCTGAAAATTTATGAGAGTTTATTTGAGCAGACATCAATTCAAATGGAGCAGCACTCTGCTGGCAGGGAACTAAGGGAAAGGCTTTTATAGACCACACAGGGAAGCAAAACAAGGAAATCATTTGATTGGCTGTAGCTTAAGTGCTTGCCTTATTTGGGAAAGCCTACTTGGCTGGTTGTGATTGGTTGTTCTTAAGTTTTCACTTCTTAACCTTGAGGTGCTGACAAGAATTGACTCTGGCTCAGGTTTTCACATGCTTGCATAATCTGTAGGTACAGGGATGTCACCTCAGTCTAATGGCTTCCTTGTTTGATTCTTTTAACACGTGACAGTATCATTTGCGCAGGTGCGGAGGAGACAGTAACCAACCTTACATGGAGTTTAGAGCTTCGAATAAAGAAACTTGTATACTTAATAATACCTTTTCTTTTTGAGAAGAAACCAATTGAGGTCTCATTTTCTTTGTTCATTGTTTCCACATAGCTCTGTAGTTAGGGGGCTGTGTGAGCTTGTTTGTGTATATAAATGATAAAAATCTGGAATTGACTCAGAATCTCTGATTTTTGCTTCCCGACTATACTCCCGCAACCCAGTACCATGCATTATAATGTCTGTGATGCCAAGGCTAGTTCCATCCTGTCTCCACTGAATCCTGAATACCTGCAAAAAGCTTAGGTAAAATGAGGTATATAAAATCATCTGTGGAATGAGAAAGCTGTTGGACTCGGTAAGGATGATGTGTTGGGGCATTCCAATAAGGAAGACACCAAATGTTGTCGAGTGCCTGTCATGTTCTAGGGTCCCGACCAGGGAGTGTATTGATACAATCCCAAAGGAGACCCTTTCCTTCATTTTAAAATGGGTATACTTGCTTGCTTGCTTTATTTATTTATTTCTGCAGAGTCAAGTAAGACCTATGTGAAGAAGCTGGCACTATGTCTGACACAGAGCACATTTTCAGTTATGTTCCTCCTCTTTCCTTTATTACATTGAGCATCGGCCTAAGACTCCTGCCAGTGATTTTCGATGCCCCTGCTTAGATTAGATGCATAAAAGCCAGTCAGAGATGCTGGCTATGTTTTTGGTTAGCATCACTTTTTTTTTTTAATTTTTTTTAACATTTATTTATTTTTGAGACAGAGAGAGAGCATGAACAGGGGAGGGTCAGAGAAAGAGGGAGACACAGAATCCAAAACAGGCTCCAGGCTCTGAGCTGTCAGCACAGAGCCCAATGCGGGGCATGAACCCACGGACTGTGAGATCATGACCTGAGCCGAAGTCGGCCGCTTAACCGACTGAGCCACCCAGGCGCCCCTAGCATCACTTTTTTAAGGAAAATACCATCTTCCTCTTCACTAGTCTCTTTCTTTTGATATTACTGAATGGAAATTTTACTGCAAGCAGAGCCTAGACCTGTAATATCTGTCATTTGGACCACTGAATTATCTCCAGTGTCTAACAGTTTGTAATTGTCTCTTTCAATTCATACTCCTTTAGTGTAATTTTACTTTATTATTTTCTTAATTTCAGTATAGTTAACATACAGTGTTCTATTAGTTCTATTAGTTTTATTAGTGTCTATGAGTGTACAATATAATGATTCAATAATGCAGTACATTACTCAGTGCTCACTGTGGTAAGTGTACTCTTTAATCCCATCACCTATTTCACCCATCCCTACCTCCTCTCTGGTAACCACCAATTTGCTCTCTATTATTAAGAGTCTCTTTCTTGGATTGTCTCCTTTGATCTTTGTTCATTTGTTTGGTTTCTTAAATTCCACATATGACCTCTCTAGATCCATCCATGTTACCGCCTTTTTGCTCCAAAAGAGATCTATCCAAAATACTAATTTGACTATCCCCTTATTTAATCCCTTTGATAGCCTAGGATTAGATAAAGCCCAGACTCTCAGTATAACATATAAGACTCTTTGTGACCAGGTTCCTACCTTCCTTTTGAGACTCATGTAGTTCAGCAGCTCCTATGTAGATGGCACTTCATGCACCAGCATGATCTCGTTCTATTACTTTGCAATCTTCCTTGCACAGGTGCTCCTGCTTATAGCTTCCCACCCTTTATCTTTCTTCACTTAGCCAAACCCATTCATTCTTTCAGAAATAGCTCAAGCTGTTAGGCTCCGCCTGGCACCCTATGGAAAGCCTAAGTACCCTTCCTTAAAGGTTTCTTATCACCCTGTGTTCTGTCAGAAATGTAGAATGTTATATTCAAACTATCCATTGGTACCTGTTGCTCCCACAGCAGTCTAGCCCACAGGTCAGCAAAGTTTTTTTTTTGGGGGGGGGTTGGCTTTGTTTGTTTGTTTGTTTGTTTTTCCCTGTAAAAAGCCAGGTCATAAATATTTTAACTTCGGTGGGGCATGTGGTCTCCTGCCACAACTACTCAACTCTGTCATCGCAGCAAAACAAAGACAATGTGCAAATGACCTTGACAGTATTCCAAAAGAAACTTTATTCACAAAAATAGATAGCAGGCTAGATTTGGCCTGTGGGTTGTAGTTTGCCAACTCTTGATAATGGGAATCATTTTTTCTGTTTCTTAATATCTCCATCTAGCTTGATGCCTAGGATAAAGGGCTTGCTCAATATTAATTGAACTGGGAGTGTTAGCCTCTCCAAACCATCACCTGCCAAGTCCTTAATTCTTGTTTTGGTTTGAAGTACCATTAGGTTAAATATTTTTAATTTTGTATACAGCAGGTGTGCCTCATCTGAGGACCAGAAGCAAGTCGGTACTTACTAAATTACCAGGTCACATGCCGATAAGGAGATCTGTGCCTTCCGCCGGAGCATTTAAGGCTTCTTGCTAATTTTCTTAGGTATCTCATGCCCTCAGGTCTTTCAGCTCTCCTTGAAACCAGCCACAGTGCCGTCTGCGACCTGTTTATTGAAAGCTGTGTAACTAAGTACAGTAATAGAATTTTTCAATCAATACCCAATTGTAGCAGGAGTCAGTGAAGAGATTTCAGGGCAGCTGTAACATGCTGGGATAACGTGGTGTCACTAAGAAATCAGGCAGCAGAGAGAAGTATTAATTGAGTTCCATCAATGACACATGTGGGCATTGGGTCTGAAATTTGGTACAGAAGCAATAGCATTGTGTGATGTGTATTTGGGTGTGTAAACCCAGACAGCACACTCATCTGAACTCTGCTGAATGGCAGAGTTTTTTTTATCTGCCATAAAAAAAAAAAAACCACTTGCGGTCTAGACCTCTCATAACAAGTGTTGTTTTTTTTTTTATCCCTCCCCCTTCAAAAACTTAACAGTCTCTTCTGTTTGCATAACATAAAATGAAAAGTCATGGCATCTAATAGCAACCCTGATACAGTGGCTGCCATGAAGGAATATAGCATAGAGACTCGGAAATCAAAAGACCCAAAGTGGAAATTTCCAGCAGTTCCACCTACTATGTGTTTTGAGTGTAAGTCAGGTTATATCCAGAGCATCAGTTTTCCTACCTTAGCAATGGGATAATGCCTGACTTCCTTATCACATTGTTTCAGTGAATTTCAAAGCAGTTTTGGGCTGTGAACATGCTATGTAGTGATAGTTGTATTATGAACACCGCAGCTATTCTGCTTCTCCAGGAAATGATGTGTCAACTGTAAGTGAATTTTCTTTGTAATTTAATCTTTTAAGTGCCAGAAGTTTAATTGTAAGAATTTATATAGAAATATTTCTCGAATGCATAGTGAACTAACTGCTTTATTCAACCCACTAGTCAGTGCGAATTTACCTCATTTGTTGCTTTGAATTAACACTGGGAATTATGCTTCTGTTATCAGTGTTAAAGCTGTAGATGCTGCTGGGCTATGGTACTTACCTGGGATTGGACTCTGACTTCAGAAATAGCTTGGCTTTTGCCTTCTGGAAAATCCCAATTGGCCACTTTATAAATTTAGGCGATTGATGTCTTTCCACAAAGGGGAAGTGCAAACTTGGAGAATTACGAAAATAATGTTCTAGTTGGAAAGAACATGTTAATACCATTGAGTTTCGGTATCTTAAAAAGAAGTGAGATGAAACCCCAAGGGTTTAATGACTTGATCGGGAACACACAGAAAATGAATGTCAAAACTTATACTCTGTCTCTGATCACCTGACTACTTTAACAGTAATGCACATTTGTAGGGGGCTTTACAATTTCCAAGGCATTTGAAAATCCGTATCTTCTTTGGACCTCTCTGAAACCCTGTGACATTGATAGGGTAGGGGGTCATTCCCTCCATTTCCAGAGTGCAAAGTGAAGGCCACCCAGTTGCTATATGATCAGGAAAAAATACTGGGGTTGTGAACACATGCCTTCTGACCACAAGTCCTGGTTGTGTTCAAAGCCATCATATTTCACACTCCTGAGCTGTTTCTTGTCTACTCTAGCATGCAGTATCAATGCCACATGACTTCTGGGGCAATGTGGGTTTGCTGACTGCTCTAAATACTCTTCCTAAAAAATGTCTTCTCCCAGAGAATTCCTCGTGTTTCAGAGCAGTTTCTTCACTGTGGCTGTTGATGTTCTCTGCACTGTTCACAGCACGTGAAACCTTATCTGTAAGTTCTGTACTAGGAGCAATAGCAGTGGCAAGCACCTTAATATCATATCAGTTTTTATCCACTTAAGCTTACAGACCGCTTCTGCCTCCAGCCTCATCTCCTTTCCCTTTTTTCATAGCACTTTAGGGTCCACCAATACTAAGTTAGTTGAAGTTCCCAGTACGTGGAAGCCTGTTTTTGCTGTATTAGTAAGAAATATATCAGTTAGAGGTGATACTAACCCAACTCAAACTGGCTAAAGCATTGCTGGGAATTTATTGGTTCATTAAACTAACAGTGAAGGGATAGAAAAGGCATTGCTGGACTCAAGGTTTCCACATTAATATGAGAAAAATCTCTCTCTCTCTCTCCCTCCCTCCCTCCCTCCCTCCCCCTCCCCCTCCCCCTCACACTCACCCCATTCCTACAGTCTGAAGTTTTCTATGTTAGATTTCTTTCTCAGGCAGCTCTCAAGTGGAAGGAAAAATAACCTTTGGCAGTTTTACACTTATATTAGCTCAGCAGTTCCATTGAAATGACGGCACTTCCTACCACCCCAACCCCACAATAGCATAAAGAACATGTTCTCTTTGAATTGGCTTAGTTATATATGTCCATTCTTAGGAATAGAACATGCAATGAACTCAACCCAAACCACAATAACTAAGAGTAGAGATAAGAGGGATTTCTGAAATAAAACAGTACATGGTGCTACTGTAAATGGAGAATGGATAATGAATAGACAAAAACAAAAATATGTATATATTCACGACATGTACCAAAATGTCTTGCTCCATCTTATTCACCTAAAAAACTCCTATTTATCCTTCTATATCCTACTCACAAGCTGTGTACTATCTGGACGATTGGAGGTAAATTACTTCTATATGTTTGTGTTCTTGTCTCCAACATGGTATATAATACAAATAACCAACTGTTAGCTAGTTGTGGAGATTACATACCCAATTCATGCAAAGTACATAGAATACCCTTTGGCCAAGATTAAGTGTTTGTAAATTGCAACCATGCTGCTCCACCACTGCCACAAACACTGTGACATGTTGGGGAGACAGATGCTGTGAAGAAACATAAAGTAGGGTGAAGGCATCGAGTGGCAGTGGTCTCATTTAGGTCCCATTTTTGGAAGGGATTTCTGAAGCAGTAGCATTTGAGTAGAGGTCAGAATGAAATGAGGCTGTGAGCCATCTGAACAGCTTGAGAAAGAATATTCTAGGCAAAGGGAACAACACACAAAAAGACCCTAAAGTGGGAAAGAACTTGGCTTCTTTAAGGAGTAGAATCATAAGAAGATATTTACCCAGAAGTGTGACTTCCCCAAAGATATTCAATTGTACCTTTTAGCAGAATGATAGACACACATATCATTAAGCACTAAGTCATTATTGCTAGCAAGAAATCTCTAGCCGTTTAATCTCTCTTAGAAGTTTTGAGCTGAGCTCAGGGTAGGTTTTACCAGGCAGAATTCTGAAGTCCGAGTATAAACTACTCACCAAGTGTTTCACATTGGCAGTGGTGGCACATAGAGCCTATGGAATAATATGTGCCTAGAAGGAGTATCTAGGTTGTGCTTGAGGTAATTGGTTCAAAAGAGGGTTAAGCTCTTAAGAGCTGGAAAGAGAGTGGAGGATAAGGCTTCTAACCTGAACAGGTAGAGACAACAGGGGCTGGTTGAACATGGAGTATCAAAATGACTCAATATGGCTGGAGTTCAGAGGCAGAGTGAAGTATTGCTGTGTCGGTTGGGTAGAAATGTCTTCAGGGAAATGTCTTTCTGTGTAGAGTAAGACCCCTTTCCTCAGAAGGAATCATTAAGGTAACATTAGGTGGCAGAAACATGATGAAGTTATTTTCTTTGATCTGTTTCTTCAGTATGATCAAGACTTTGGACACAAGACAAAATACAAAAACAAGGTAGTACAGATTAGAGCAAAGAATGTTCTTTGTTCTTGTCATCCTTCCAGTTATTAAACACATGGTGTCCATTTATCTAATGTGTAGCAGGCCCCATGCTGGGCCCTGGGAGAAATACAGAAGTGAGGATTTCGGGGCTCTGGGTCCTTTGTAAGCTTGGATAGTAATAAATTACATGTAAACCAATCATTTGAAAACAGTGTAAAAGGTGCTTCATCACATGAGAGCTATGTAAATTTGAAAGGTATTTGGCCTCTTTAAGCCTCTATTTCCTTATTTATAAAGTCAAAATAATACACCTACCTTATAGCACTTTGGAGTGGGGTTAAAAGATATAAAGTGTTAAATGATTAATGCACTTTCTGGATATAGTAAATGTGCAGTGCTTTTTCTAAGGGCTGTGATTACAGCAAAATAGAAGAAATATCTGGGCCTGGGAAATCCTGATATAAGGTATGCCATTTGAACTAGGTCTTGAAGGATGAATCGATAAGTGAGGCAAGGGCATTACAGGGTGGAGAATCATGTGAAATAATATGTAGTGTTCTAAGAGAGAATTTTGTTTATGGTAGAATTAGGTAAAACATATTGAGAAATATTGGAAAAAAAAACTTGAGGAAAGTCAGAGTGGAGTCAGATTATGATGGCTTTGTGTAGCATTCCAAGGAAGACTTCTTTGGATGAAAATGAGTCTTCATAAGTTTTTAAGAAGAGGAATGGGGTACTTGGAAATGATACATGTCTAAACAAGTAGCAATGAAATGGGGAGGAGAGGACATAAGGACATGGTGACTGTGTGTGTGTGTGGAATGATGGAGGGTGATTCTCTGTTAGACCCACAACCCTTAGATGAGTGTTAAAATAACACAGCAGGAAGAAACCAATTGTTTTTGCTTTGAAAGCAGAAGGTATGTGTGTGATGCCGTAGATGACTGTAATTGATGAAATTTACCGCTCATCAGTGATGGTATTTTATGGAGGCTGACAGCATTAACGCATCTGAGAAAAGTCAACCTGTCCATTTTCTGTATAGTTGCAGGGAAATGTAATTCGCCAGCACCTGCCTGACTCTGTTTGGCAAGTATTGGCAACATCAACCTTAGTTTTATCAGCATGAAAAACTGTTCAGGGAATGCACTACATTCAGGAAAGAGGTTGCTGAAACCCTAGAAAATGGTTTTGAAACTTCATGGTGTTCTGATTATTGTTGCTTTGTCTTTGAGACTCTTTTGCGGGTGGGGGGTGGACACAGAACTTAGTCTATTATGTTTTCTTGGGAAAAATCTCCCCCCTTTCATTTATCAGTGAACCAAATGTTTTTGATCGTTTGAGTTTGGGAATGTCTGTGTTACATTGTCTTTGATAGAGGTACCTTTTTGTGTTTGCTGCTTTGTAATGCTACAGGGTAGGCCTAAGTAAATTATTGTATCACAGTTAAGCTTGGTACCCTACTGTAGTGGCCATCACTGTGTCCTCAGTATGGCTGTATCGGTATTACTGATCACAGCACTGCCCTATGAAACCAACAAAATGAACATGAATTGGTTTGGCCTTTCATTAAATGTTTCACAATCCGCTAGATGGTAATCATTAGCATTTTCTCTGTGACTCTTGAAATAAATGAGACCATCCTTTTACTTGCTGCCTCTACCTAGCCGTCAGATTCCATAAGTCTGATAGATAGTGGGACATCTCTGGTGTCATGCCCAGGAGGTTGCTCCTATGAGCTCAGGGGACTCCTAGTCTGAGAGACTGGATCCCCTCTGTCTCCTCTGTCTGTGCTCTTTTCATCTCCATGTTGAGAAACATCATCAGCCCTCTACACCTTCTTCTCTTTGGCATGGCTTCTGTTGCTATAGCCAATCTCTTGTCTTCCTTCTCTTTCTTTCCTGTCTCCTACTTCTCAAGTTCTCAGCTTTTATATCTACCAATCATCAGTTCCTTTTTTCCTAATTTGAGACACAATAAAAACACACTTTTGAATGATTATCTCATTCACTTTATCTGGCTACCTTTTTTGTCTTGCTTACTGCTTTGAAAATATTTTCTCACTCCAGTAATTTCTTGGGTATGACTATTGCATAAGGTATCATTCTGCAGGTTGAAGGGTCCTGATTGCGCTCTTGAAAAATGGCAAGTGGAAAACGACACCACCATGAATGGCTAACAAAAGAAGGAAATGATTTAACTCTTGATGTAGATTTTGTTTAAGTTTGGAAACAACTAATATTGAACAAATGCCTCTGTTCTTATGGTTAAGAATTCTTCTCCATTGCTCAATGCATAGGTATATAATTTCATTGACCCTGTGTTGCATTCTGTTGAAAAAGAAAATAGAAGCCAACGCATTTGTAAAAGCCCAACATTAGATGCAAACACTTGATTGTCTTCACCAATGATAATGGGAAGGTTAAACTTCCTGGTGATACTCCACTAAATCCTTTGCTGGTTTTAGAAATCTACTCTGTGATTTGTAATTTATTTATTCAGTAAGGAGCGATTGAGTGTGTATTATGTGCCAGGAGCTACACTTGGAACTGGAGACAGAGAGATGAAGGACATGGTCTGTTTGCTTGAGAAGTTCAAATCTATTAGGTCAAACAGATTAGTGAGAAGATGGTTAGAGGACAGTATGATAAGTGCTATGATGAAATGTGCTAAAGGTCCTCTGGAGGAAGAAAGGAGGATACCTGGAGTAGGTCGAATAGTGGCCCCCGGAAAGATATTCTAGGTCCTAACCCCTAATACCTGTGAATGTGACCTTTAGAAATGGGGTCTTTGCAAATCTAGTTAAGATTTGCAAATCTTACCTTGAGGTGGTACCATCCTGGATTTAGCACGGGCTCTAAATCCAGTGATTGGTGTCTTTATATAAGAAAGAAAGTCCTATATAGCACCCTCAGGAAACAGCAGTGGTGGCTTGCCTCATCCCGGCATGTTTGGTATCGTGTGGGCTCACCAGATGAATATGCAAGCAAGCTCAGCATGTTTGGGGAACTGCATCTGGTGGGATAAGGCTGCTGGTGAAAAGTGGCAAGGAAGCCTTCTGCAGGGGAAGGCAATGTACAGGCTCTGTGCCACTTGCTGGTGTATTTATCCTGTCATTTAACCTTCACCCCAACTTGAAGAAGAGGTAGTCATGTCTTCATCTCACAAGTGGGCAAACTGAGGCTCAGAGAAGGCTTGTAACTTGCTGAAGGTCACACAGCTAGTGACTGAATCCAGGTATCTCTGATTCTAGGGACTGTGCTGTTTTACCTCCACTGTGCTCTATAAATTAGAAATACATTTTGAGGGACTTGAGCCTAGATATTTCAAAACTAACATTAGCTCAGGAATGAGGGCAGCTCGTGTTGTAGGTGAGATATCACTAAACATCTAGAAAGACAGATAACCAGGCAGTGGTGAAGGCTCGAGGCCCGGCAGGCATGTGCAGCATGAAGCCAGCCATTAATCAGACAAGCTCACTTAAGAGGACCCTGGGCTTTGACTTTGAAGACAGCCAAAAAAAGGTCAAATATATGTTTTTCAATCCTCCAGCAAGCAGAGCTCTTTGGAATTCTTTGCATTCTACAACATGGTAATTAATAATTCTAATTCTGTATTCCTTCCTTGGGACCTTGAAGCATGGAATTGAAAAATTATACCTCTTCAACAAAATACAAACAACAGTGTGATAACCCTGTGAGGTAGGGTTTCATTTCATTTACCTTTAGTTCCCCAGGTCAGTGTCTTTTTTCCCCTAGATAGATTTCCTCTCTGTGTATGTAACTAATGATAATAATATCAATAATTATTACCTTTTGAGCACCTGACTCTAAGCGCTCAACCTGCAGTAAATTTTTTTTTCTCATGACAACCATATAAAGAAAGTGCTGTTTTAATTTCCCATTTTTCCATGAGGAAAATAAGGTTTACAAATGTGTCTCGGTAAGTTCTAGGTTACACAGCTAGAAAAAGACCTGAGATTTGTAGCCAGGCTGCCCATGTCCCAGAGCCAGTCATCTGACCGTCCAGGTGTCCATCTGTGTTAGGTATTTGAAAGGGCAGGAGTGGGGAGAACTGCAAACGCTGCAGTTCTTCCTTCTTTTTCTCCTTTCATCTTTCCCTCCTCCCTTATTTCTACCCTCTCTCTTTCCCTCTCCACTACTTTAAAAACGCAAACAAGCTTTCTCCCATTGGGGAGAAATTCTGGAATTCTCAGTCTCTGCCTTGTAATTAACTTTTGCTCGGGCATGTCATCTAGTTCCTATCCTCTTCATGTCCTCATTCATTACAGAATGGTTCCATTGCAGATTGCCTTTTAAGATTCTTGTGGAGTGCTTTTTAAACCAAAGCACAGAATGCTTTGTGAGTCTGAGAAATCGCTCCAATTTCAAGGTGGAGGTAGGAAATGGAAAAACCCTCTCAAGGGCTCAGCTCCACCCAGATGACCCAGCTCCTATCACTGCAGCCTGGATTCATATCTCACTCAAGGTTTAACATCTCATTCCATGTGGTTATATAAAATCACAGAATGCTTTTCCCGGGGAGAGGTTACTGGAATTTGTTTCTTAAAAGTTTCCAGACGGTGACCTCCAGAGGTCACAGTATAATATAGGTCTTGACTCCAATATGGCCTGCAGCAGGAAACCTTCTGACCTCCTCACCCTGGGCATTCTCCTCAACTGCTTTTCACAGATCGCACTTTCAGGTTCCCATTTTTAGCACTCCTGTAAATGCTGAACACCACATTTTGAATTGCTTTCAGAGTTTTTGTTGCAAAGATAAAACTTGGCTGTTGTCTTAGTTTTTTACATTGTGGGACATCCTTAACTAGCTTCCTGAATTTTGCTTTTTGAGATTTGAACACCAACTCTTACTCTGTTCCTCTTCTTAGGTTTTTGTCTTACTCCCTTATTATTTTCCTTCCTATTGATTCTAGTCTTCAACAAACTCTCCTGAACTCTGGCATCAGTTTATATGCCAGTTAGGGAAGACAGATCACAAGTTTTCACATTTGGGAAGAAATTGCTGCACTATATTAACCTAAGAGACTATATTAACCTATATTAATATAGGTTAGTCCTAACCTATAGGTTAGTCCTATAGTCTCTAACCTATATTAAGAGACTGACAGATTTAAGAGGAACTGACCATTATTGTGCACTTATGTTCATGGGCACGGTGAAAAATACTTTATATGCACTATTTATTTAATCCCAGTAATATCAGCGTGCCATAGGTTCTCTTATTGACCTAACTATACAGATAAGGAATTTGGTGCTTAAGGAGATTAAGCAATTTTCAAAATAAGGTCATGGTGGCAATCCTTTTATAATATAAACATGTAATAAATCAACATATTTTACACCTTAAATGTACACAATGCTTTTTTTTTTTTTTAATGTCAGTTATATCTCACCCAAGCTGAGGGGTGAGAATCAATCAGCTAATAAGGGTTGGAACCAGGACCGGAACCTAGACCTGTTTCCAGAGTCATAACCACACACCAAGCCGTAGGCTGTATGGAAGAATTCCACAGACACCCATGTTGTTTGAGTAATGTGTGAATGATTGACCCCTATGTGCAAAAAATCAGGGCTGAATATTCCTCATTCCCAAGTTTTTAAAGATTTTTTTGCTGCATTGCTCTTCCTTTTATGTGATTCTTCCATTTCTACATTTCAGAGACTTTAAACTCAAGAAACTTATTCAGCATTTTGGCTGTGCTTTCCTAGGAAAAAGCCACCAGTTTTATTCTGAATGAAATTGGAATTGCAGGAAAATAAGACAATATTGGCAGTTCTGAACCGTTCGAAAGAGCAGTGAGTACCTGAGGAGGAAGGCAAAGTAGAAGTGGCTCTTCAGTGAAATAGCCCAAAGCCTGGGTTAGTAGAATACCAGCTACAGGGGCGCCTGGGTGACTCAGTTAGTTGAGTGTCAGACTTCAGCTCAGGTCATAATCTCACGGCTCATGAGTTCAAGCCCTGTGTCGGGCTCTGTGCTGTCAGTGAAGAGCCTGCTTCAGATCCTCTGTCCCCCACTCTCTGTCCCTCCTCCACTTGTGCTCTCTCTCTCTGTCAAAAATATTAAAAAAAGAAAAAGGTGGGGGAGTTGCCTGGGTGGCTCAGTGGGTTAAGCGTCTGACTTCGGCTCAGGTCATGATTTCATGGTTTGTGGGTTTGAGCCCCACGTCAGGCTCTGTGCTGACAGACTGGAGCCTGGAGCCTGCTTAAGATTCTGTGTCTCCCTCTCTCTGCCCCTCCCATGTGCACACACACTCTCTCTCTCTGGAACATAAATAAACATTAAAAAAAAAAAAGAATACCATCTACAGTCACTGTGTCACAGTCACTGTATCTCCTTCCTTATGGCCCATCTCCCAGCAAGCTCTGTGCTCCTCTGGTTCCACCAGTGCATCTGTCCTTCTGCATGTGCTCTTGCTCCCCAGCCCTGACTTGACCCTCCTTGGCCCCAAACTGCCTTGTTCCTTACTGTTTTTCTGATTCAGCTTAGGCATCTGCTGTTGTGTGGACCTCTTTTTCATCTTCTAGAAAGACGTTTGGGCAGGCAGTATTGCTAGGATATATAAAGCACGGCGTGATCTGTACACTCTACCCCTCAGGGCTTCTGCACTTGCTGTAACCTCTGCTTGGAACACTTTTCTGCTTGATGGCTCACTCCTTCTCCGCTTGTGTCTTTACTCAGCTGTCACCTGCTCAGCGACACCGTCTACAATTGCCCTGTTTAACTGTAACCCTCCCCCGCTGTCACCTCCCCCTACCCCACTCTCCTGCTCTCTTGTGGTTTTCACTATATCATTGTCATCATCTACCTTACTGTGTCACTTACACACTTATTTTGTTATTGTATATATTCTCCCACTAGAATATAGACCCATAAGTTGAAGTATTTTTTTATCTATTCTTTGTAATTCTTGGTTCTCAGAATAATCTTTGGCACAGAGGGTATTCAGTAAGTATCTGTTGAATGACTAAATAAAAAGGACTGTCTACCTTTGCTAACCTTTGACACCGTTGACATGTTGAGCTGGATAATTCTTTGCTTTGGGGCTGTCCTGTGCATGCAGGATGTTCAGCAGCAGCATTCCTGGTCTCTGCCCACCAGTACACCCACCACTGCACTCCCCCATTTGTGACCCCGGAAAATGCCTCCAGACATTGCCAGGTATCCCCTGGGGAGGGGAGGATTGCCTCAGGGAGAATCATTATAATAGACTTTCAGATTCTGGAGGATAGGGATCATGTCTTACTAGAGTATCTAGTGTCTGAACACATAGTAAATGATCCATTTTTAAAACTGAATTGATCTGACTTGGTCAAATGTTGATCTCAAATTTCATGATACAGTTCATGACACAAAACTGACTTCTCAAACTTTGTTTTCTTTACATAATTGATGTACTCTACCAAAATACACAGGTTTAATATCACCAGAATTCAAGATGATAGAGAGGAAGGCAGAATTGCAAACAACATGACCCTCATCCTTAAGAATCTCACAATCTCATATATACAGCCTCACCCTGCCTCTCCCCTCCAAAACAAAATGCAAAAGGATGCACTATCTCTCCTTTTAACCTTGGTCATTCCCAACTACTTTTTCCTCTGAAAGAGATTTTCAATAAAGGCTCATAGAGTAAATATTTTGACTTTTCAGGCCACAGGGCCTCTGTTGCAACTATATCCCTAGAGAATAGCAACATTTACTTTTATCACTCTTCCTAGAGCTAAGACCAAAATCTGAAGATTAATCTAAAAGTGACTCTGTGGCCCCACATACTGTCACAGAATGCTGTGGACTAGAAGAATACAGTGATTACCAAGGATGTGTGAAATAAGTGCCTAGTTTAAAGTGCAGGTTTAGCGGGCTGGAGAAGTAAGTCATTGAATGATAGCTTGTTTTAAAAATGATAGAGAATAGAGTACAGTGCAAAGCAATGCAATGGAAGTCAATACAATAGAAAACATCGAAATGCATTACACATACTGAGAGTCAATTTTATATTACTGGTTGTGTGTATGTGAAGGTTTCTGAATAAAACTTATAGCCTACTATTTAGAGTAGTAAAAAAGATTAGCAAAGCATTATGTTAAACCAAATAACTAGAATGATGGACAGAACAAAAGAGTCTGTATGCAGATATCCAGGCAGTACACTACTGTGCCTTGAGGCCACTAACAAATCCAGGAAGTGGATGGGAAATGGGAAGATGGAGAGGATGGTTTGCAGGTGCTAACATGCTCCTGTTTGCCTGCATGACTAACTGCATTTTCTTCTAATGCTCCGTCTCTAACCTTGATGTGAGTTATAAACACTGACTCATTTTCATCTTCTATTCAATACCTTTCTGCAGGACAAACCTTGACCTGAAGTGTCCCTTTTCCTGTGCTTCTCTTCTTGGCAAAAATCCCATTCATTCCTCCAGACCCAACTCAAATGCCAGCTCTGTTGAAAAGCTTTGCCCTAAGTCCATCAGGCACAATTTATCACATTGTCTTCTATGTTCTGTCGGCATTTTATTCATATTGCTATCATAGCATTTATTGCATTTTATTCTTGGTTTTATATGTGTTTTAGATGTCTCTGCCATCTCTCACCTAGCTATAGACTTCTCAGCACCCAGCATGTTTTCTGCGCACAGTAGGTGGGCAAGCTCAAAATGGTAATGACTTAGAAAGAGGTGATTGATGCTGGACTCAAAACCCAGATTACCACTTAGCAGTGTGACCTTCCACTTCTCTAAGCCAGCTTTCTCATCTGACAATGAGGATAACATGGCTAATCCACAGTGCTGCTGCTGTTAGGATGAAATGGAATATAGTCTTTAAGGCCTTAATAGGTCTTCCATAAATGGAATTCACCATTACTATTGTTAGTATTATTAGTGTTGAAAAGGAGAGTGCAAAGGGCTATTACAGCTGTGGATACAAACACACATAGTAAGTAATAGGGGTGATGGTGACCTGGAGGCAATAGTTAAATATCAACTTGTGCAGTATACTGTGTGCTTAAGACCAGAATAATATGAAAATGGAGAGTTGTAGACATCTGGATGTTTGGTTTTATGTATCAGACTAGCCATCTGGATTTTTTTTTAATTTTTTTTAACGTTTATTTATTTTTGAGACAGAGACAGAGCATGAACGGTGGAGGGTCAGAGAGAGGGAGACACAGAATCTGAAACAGGCTCCAGGCTCTGAGCTGTCAGCACAGAGCCTGACGTGGGACTTGAACTCACGGACCGCGAGATCATGACCTGAGCCGAAGTCGGCCGCTTAACCGACTGAGCCACCCAGGCACCCCAGGATGACTTTATTCTTAGTTTTTTTCTGCATTTTAACTGTTTTTTTTGCAGGGGGGAAGAGATTAAGGAGGTAGAAATGGAAAAAAGGGTTAAAGTAACAGAATTTTCTCCTGGAGACACCTAATAGACTTACATTGTGTAAAGTTGGAGCAGAGTTTCTCAGTCTCAACACTGTTGACATTTTGGGCCAGATAATTCTTTGTTATGCAGGGCCAACCTATACATTACAAGACGTTTAGCAACATCCCTGTCCTCTACCCACCAAATGTCATTACCGCACTGACCCTACCTGCCATCTGTGACAACCAGACATGTTTGAGAGGGTCTTTGATACATACCATGTTCTGAAAGAAATGAGGAATAAACCAAAAAGCAAACATGAGGTGATATCACCTTTGTTACTGACAGCTGGGTTGAAGAAGATGAGTTTAAGCCAGTAAGACAAGTTAGTTTGCTAAGAATGAACACAGAAGAAGGCTGACTTACCAACCAGGTTCCAGGGAGGAAGGCATCATGTGGGAGGTAAGGAAAATTGATTCCATCTGAATGAAGGCAGCTCATTCCCAAGAAAGAAGTGGGGGTGGCCATGGAGTTTTGGTAAGCATGAATAGGTTTTAAATATTTCCTCCCCATTTGGAGTTTTAGGTGCACATAATCAACTTAATTATAATCTTGGCTCATAATACCATGTAATCATTGGTCCTTAGTAGTCAGCTATTATTTATTGAGGTATCTTGATGGTTATTTTTAAAGGCTGTAATTTACATCTAGTAACTATCCAAAACAAAGCTAGAAATGTAACAATTACATACTTCTAATGGTGCTTCCAGCCTTGTTTCCTGCTTCTCCCACCTGAGAGTCATCACCCTGATACATATTCTCCCCAAATTTACCAACAGAATTTAATTCCTCTGCCTGCACAGGTCAGAAATGAGCTCGAGGAAAATGCTTCCTCAAGGAAACCAGGAGGAAAGAAAAGAGTTTCCTTTTATCAGATGGTGCTGAATGAAACTTGTATGTTTCCTTATATTTTGTCAGCATACTGAGTATCCCTGGAAACTAAATATATGCCCAGAAAACTTTCTGAGGATCCTGCAAAGTGTTTGGACCTTGAATGGTTATTACTTTTTTGTTAGTGTAAAACCAGCGTTGTCACATTGAACACATGATGATGATACTGGGCATCTGCAAACCTATATTCTCATTTTGTTCCCTACATGTCCAAGTTTTGTTTCACATGCTGAGACTTTTTGAATATAAAACAAGTAGTCTTTCTGTGGATTAATGCTCCCTCAATTTTGAGTTTTCTGGTTTTCTTGCACAATGAAGAGAGTCCCTTCAAAAACAGAATAATACCATTTCAGAGTTGGTCCAGGGCAACATCTCCCCCAGGGTATGACATTAATAACAAACGGCATTGTAATGGCAGAATCAGGTTTTTAATTTCATTGCATATTTGTAATCTATTCAAGTCATGCTTCGAATTAGTGGTTGACAAAAGAGCAACATACCCACGATGCCTGAGTTTTCCTGAGTTTGCAAAGTAGCTATGATTCCAAGTTTCACTGTAAACCATGTGATAGAACTAAACTCATCAAGTCAAGGAAGGAATGACCATGAGCCCTCATTAAAGAATAAGCTCCATGGCATAGGGATCTTTTCTGTGTAATCCTTGGCACATCTAGAACACAAACCGGTGCATGATAGTAGTGTTCTTTGGGAAAACAGAATCCTAGTGATAAATAACAACAGTCACCTCCAGGTCCTGAGCACACTATACCTGTAGTGCCCTGTGCTGGGTGGTTTGCATTGGCAGTTCAATGTAACCTGCACAGTGTAGGTGTTTTTGTCATTATTGTTTGTTTTGTTCTCTGAGGTCCAGAGAAGTGAAATAATTTGCTGTAGGTGACATAGCTATTAAATGCAGAACAAGGGTTTGAGTCATGTGGTTCTCCTATCCTGTCTTCCCAGAAACTGGAAAGAAATGTAGTGCTGACTTGGCTTTTTGTTTTGGTTATACCATCCACTAAGTAATGCTGTGCAAAATTATAGGTCCTCTGAGCATCAGAATCTTTGTTTTTGAAATGTTGGGCTGATAGTTGATCAAGAAGAACCAGATATAAATAATCTATCCACAACCTTTAGTTTAGGATGCCAGTGTCTTTTGATGTCTTGTAAAGTATTCAAAGAAATACTTTGCATTGATTTTGATTTCCGGTAGTTCAAGTTTTGGATGACGTGTTCCTTCTTTATTTGCTTTTCTGTTTTTTTTTTTTTTAATTACTTTGTCATACTCTCTGAGGTTTGAGTAGGTAATGAATTTCTGTTCCAGATAAAGTCCATCAAAAAGTACTGTGTGCCTAGATTTCATAAATTGTGACTAGGCTCAGACACAAATGGAGATTAGATAAGATGAACATGAACAGCTCCCTACCCCCTTTCTTTGGTGCCATATGTGCAATTTGGACATATTTATTTTTTCTTTCAATTTGTAGACCATTTACTTAGCCCTTATGGAACTATCCAAAAAAGAACAAAGCTGCCCATGTGAATACCAGATTGCAGATTAACCTGCACTGTAACATATAAAGAAAAGGCAAGGCCTGTAGCCAAAGAAGTCTGCTTGAATCTTTGCTCTCCTGCTTTGCTACCTGAGTGGCCTTAGACAGGGTACTTTGTTTTTGAGCCCTGCTTTTACCTTTTTTGTGAAAGAAACAGTAACACCTATCTGTCATTTCCATGATAAAGGTCACTACTACCATTATTAGAAACTAAATCAAGCATAAACAACAAGGGATGCCTTTAACCCATCTTGGGGAAGCCCTACTCCTTGTCGAATGGGCTTATATTGTCTGGGTATTAGGCAATTTGTTCCCACTCTGTGCTTCACCGTCATGACAATATTGCCATCAATCAATTTTATTTAACAAAATAGTTACTTAACACTATGTGCCACACACTGTTTAAAGGCTCTTACAAACACTAATTCATTTCATCCTCACAGCACCCTATTTATTATGACATCTGCATTCTTAGAACATTACAAACATTATGCTTGCCACAAAACCTCGATCATTTCTTCGTAAGAGTTGAGTAAGTCAGGAGCATGCACGCATATTATTAAGAATCTGTTTAAGTGTGTGTGCACATGCGCATACAGCTCTGGCCCAAGTGCTGTTTGTTTCACTGAAGAAACCCAAGCTGAGCTTCTTGCTTCCTAATTCCTGTCGTCTTTTGGTGTCACTTGAAACTGCTCCTTACCAGCTTTCCATCTGCCATTTCAGCCTGCAACATCACTTTATTTTTTGTTACTAGCTCTGGTGCAGAGCTATATGTTAAATATCCTACTTGAAATGTCAGTCACCAGAGGCCAAATGTGTGATTTTGCAAGAGATTTTGTATACGTTTGTATGCATATGTTTATATACATATTGGTTTGTGATGAACATACCAAGGCTGATGTGGTCCGAATGTGTTTTGCATAGTCTTAGGGTACTAAGATGCTAGAAAATGGGAAATCGTATTTGAATAGCAAGGTACAAGCTGTCTGTCCTCTGACACATGCAAAGGAGCTCACGATTAATTACTAAGCTACAGAATGTTAAATTATCCAGGGGATGTTAAATGATGTGGAAAATGGCAATATTGTGAGAAGTTCTGTGTATTTGAACTAGTGTTCAACTCTCCAGAGGTTTTTATGTAGCTTTTTAAAAGTTAAACCCATATTATTTGGGTGATGATGGCAAAATATAACGATGACATTTTTCCAGTGTGGCATATTTCTAGCAGCAATTAAAAGCATTTGCTCACCTAGGTCTCTTGTGAATGAAAGAAACTCAGAGGTAACAAGTTGCAATCATCTTCATTAATGACAAATTTTGCGGTTTTGGTACACTATATTATGGGTTATGCTGAAGGGTTTGATCATAAATTATCCAGCATGGAAGTGTTGAGGAATTGTTAGAAAAAGAGTTTTCTTGTCAGAATAATCTGCAGAATATAGGTCAGTTCATTTAGCAACTACCGTGTGCTCAGGTTCTAAAACTACGGTACAGTGGGGAGCAAGAACAATCCAGTTACTTGTCCTGATGGGTCTTACAGGCCAGTGGATGAAATAGAAGGTGGTAACTAATTATACATAAGTGAACAATTATAGGTGGTACTGCTAAGGAGAGGTTCATGGAGCTATACAGCTAGTGGGTAATATGGGAAACCAACCTGGTCTCTGAAGGTTAACAGGGCAGCACTGAGTTGGGGTTTGGTTTATCAAAAGACTTAACAAAGAATACATCCTTTGAAACAGCATTTGCACATTGAAGCATTTCTCCTAAAGGAATAATTTGAGGTGTATTGAGCATTTTAGCTATAAGGACAAGGTAATGTTTTACTACGGAATTGTTGGAAACATCTTAAATATCCAACAGTAAGCACTTAGTTAAATTTATGTCATCAAAAATTATATAGACTATTCCAAATCTTTTAAAGTAATATACAAATGTTTTTATTATAATAAAGGATGTTTTAAAAATAGTTACAAAGAGTAGTTTCAAAATCGTATTTAAAATGCCTTTGCGTTTGGGGCACCTGGGTGGCTCAGTCAGTTGAGCATCCAACTTCAGCTCAGGTCACGGTCTCGTGGTTTGTGGGTTTGAGCCCTGCATCCGGTTCTGTGCTGACAGCTCGGAGCCTGGATCTTACTTCAGATTCTGTGTCTCCTCCTCTCTCTGCCCCTTCCATGCTCATGCTCTATCTCTCACTGTCTCTCAATAATAAATAAATGTTTAAAAAAAATAAAATAAAATGCCTTTGCCTTTGACCCTACCCTATCCTTTCTAGTTTCCTATTTGATTTAAAATTTATCAATAATCAGAATAATAGCAATAGTAATAGTTGCTCATACTAACTACCCCTTAGCACATGCCAGCCCTGTGCTAAATACTTAATATCCATTATTTCAATTGATTTCATATAAGCCAGTGAAATATGTATTATGTTTATTTCTTTTTGTATACAGAAACTTTTAAATATGTCAACACATAAGTATTCTGTCTGCAATGAAGAAAGAATTGTTTCTGTGTTCATGCTGTTCACCATGAGTTTCCTTATTGCCATCTTATCTAAGAGAAATCTCTTACTATTATTAATATTTATTTATTTATTTATTTATTTTCTTGTGACAGCTTTCTGCCAAGAGGGCTGCAGGTACGGTGGAACATGTGTGTCTCCTAACAAATGCGTCTGTCCTTCTGGATTCACAGGAAGCCACTGTGAGAAAGGTAACCTTGCCTGTTTTGTTATTTTGGGAGGATAGGGAGTGGAGACAGAGAGAGAATCTTTCATAGAGAATGAAACTCTTTCTCTAAGTATGGTACTGTGGGTTAACTTGGTGCGTGATATTATAAGGTTAAATGTTTTGATGGCAGGTGTTCCTTTTCCAAAGAGGGTACATTTTGATTACAGAGTATTAGGGATCCTCCCTTTGAAAATAGGGCTTCATTTGCCCTCTCTCCAGCATGTCTAATTTAGCAAGGTCGAGTCTTTTCTCTGCTATAGTTTGCTGTGTGCATTTTTAGTGCTAATTGGAGATAAAGCCTGATGAACTGACCTGCCCAACTTATCATCTATTGGGTAGCATAACATGCAACTATTGGAGTTGTAACAATCTGCTGCATCAACAGAATCTAGATTAGAACCACATGCTCTTTGCATAAAAGCACATTAAATAACTCTAGCAGCAGGTTTATTGGTGTGCTTGGAATTTTATTCTAATATTGGTTTATAATGAACATTATCGTTCATGGACCTGATAATATAAGCCGATTAGTATTGGTAAGATTCCATTATGTGCATCTTTCTATTGGCAATAAATGTAATGTTTACACTTGGTGCTATCTGGTGAAATCCAGCTCTCTTATTAACTGAAGACGTCTTCCTACCTTTGTGTGAGTGAAAAGTGCCATTCGATGTCATTGTGCCAGTGTGTGCAGTCAGTGCAGGCAAGGGGTTTGTGCCACGTAAGGATGAACATTTCATTGTATTTGCCCATGAGTTTTGTTAGGGTAAAACCACTGTATTGTGTTTTTCTGAGAAGGGAGTGTCACACTTGACACTTACCATAGAATAGCATAGAAAAATGGAAACACGATGTTGTCATCATTATTCCTCTTAGTTGATGAGTTTGAGGGTGTATTCCTGTAATGCCAAAGATCGAAGCAAAGCTCCTTTCCTTCATGTTTAAAGTTTTCATATTTTTAATGAGCCCAAACTGTCCAACAGACTACATTGTACTACCTATATATTTATAAGGCAGCCTGAGTCTTTATAAAAATATTTCAAAATTTACATAAATTATTCAACAAGGAAGTCAATGACATGCACACCATCATTTCCATATTTTGTGATATTATCCACAAATCAAGTCACATTTATTAAATAATATTAATTGGCTTATCCTTAAGAAGAATGTGTCAAGGAGCCAAGTTCTACTTCTGAGCAGCATATGAGAACATTACCCCACGGAGCTGAAATATTCTTGCCAAAAGCAAAGACACCAAATGGTAACTTAGCACACATGTCTTTACTGTAGTACATTTGATTTTGATTACGTTTTCTAAAATTAAACAAAAAATCTGAAGGTTTCCCATTATTTCCTCTAGAACTGCTGTGTTTCCCTAAAATGAGTATCCAGGGATTAATGGGGACAGAATGGTGATGGTGATGATGTTGATAATGATGGATACCACTCCTACCAATAGACCATTTATCATGTACCAGTTATGTGTCAGGCCTTTAAAATGAGTGCTTTAATATTAACACACAAAAGAGGCTGATGTCCCTGCTCCCATTTTACAGATGGTAAACTAAAGCTTTATCCAGGTTGGCAACTTCTCTAGCCACTTCTGTAGTGCTACAGAGCCACTATTAGAACTGAGAATGAAATATAAGTTGCATTGCACAAAGCCTGTGGTACAAACCCTTGTGTGTGTTTCTCAAGGATAATACATGGACTTCCTGGTAAAATCCAGACTCCTGGGCTACCACCCCAGACCTGGTGAATCAGGACGTCTGGGCGAGGGCTCACAAATCTGTACTTTCACCAGGCACTTCAGGTTGCTGTTATAAACTAATTGTTAAATTGTTATTGAGATAGTTAGCCAGAACATCTGTAAAGTTCTTACTCTTTTTTCCTTTTAAAGAATTAGGGGAGAGCATTTATCTTAGACCAATGGCCGCTCGTGAAAAATTAACTGTCGTTTCTGATGACTTGTTGATTTGACCTCTGGCCTTTTCTCTGCATGATAAGGGGTTAACTGAATCAGTGCTTATGTTCTGGTCCATAATGTGGAGCAGGAAAAATAGAGATGAAGGAGAAAAGACCAGGGGAAAAACGAAACAAGGACAGGCAGGACATGGGTTCCTACATAAATGTTACAGTTGTTAAATTTGAGATTGACAATTGCATTTTCATGAATCTTTGCAGTTATTATAAGGTTAAAAAAAATAAAACAAGGTTCTCCACGTGTGCTGCTATCTGCCATCAGTAGCAAAGCCATTCCATTAAATGCTGGCCAGTATTTTTTTTTTAATGTTTACTTCTTTTTGAGAGAGAGAGAGAGAGACAGGGTGTGAGCAGGGGCAGGGGAGGGGCATAGAGAGAAGGAGAGACCCAGAACTCAAAGTGGGCTCCAGACTCCATGCTGTCAGCACAGAGCCCAATGTGGGGCTCGAACTCACAAACCGTGATATCATAACCTGAGCCCAAGTCAGATGCTTAACCAACTAAGCCACCCTGGTGCCCCATAATGCTGGCCAGTATTCTAATTCTGTGAGATTTTTTGTGAGGATCAAGTATACATTTTCCAGTCAGTTGTGTGCAAGGGATCTAGATGAATTTAGGATAAACACTGAAAACCTATGCCATATCTTATCTGAATTATTTTGTCACATTGATCATTAGCAAGAAGCATTAAGTAATTCTGTTTGCCTTTGAATAGTGTTGTTGGATGCCTTGAGTCTCAGAGTACAAGGGAAAATGCAAATGCATTATGAATGTCTCATAGCATGATTAGACTAAATCTTTTATTTGGTTTGTTTCAATTTCAGGGCTAATTAAACGGTCCCATTCGAGCTATATAGAATTCACTTATGTTTCATCTTAAAAATGTTTCCATTGCCCCCCCCCCCCGTTATTGGTTTTATCCATTGTGATATTCAGCCTTTAAGAACATAAGTACATTTAGTTAAATCATTGAAATAATTTGTTTAAAAAATGCCTGTCTAGAATTTAATGAAGTTAAGACTCCCACCTGTGTTTTTTATGTTACCACAAAGATAAACAACCCTGCATTTATCTTCTATTGATGAGATTTTAGTAAATGTAAGCTTTTTATAACCCCACTCAGGATAAGCAAAATTTTATCTTCCTTGGTTTTTGGACAGTATATTATGTTGGTCCTTCTCTATGCCCTTACCTTTGATTTGGTTTCAGCATAAACATTGAGATGTGTAATGAGAGATGAGTGAAGAATCAGAAGTCATTTTGCTACTTTTTTAGGATAGAGCAGCTAGAGAAAGCTTTCTTGTTAACTTAAGGGAGCTAATAGGACATCATGCCAAAGTGACGTAACGTAGCCAAACATAAAACAAAATGAAACAACACAAAGTCCTCCCAGAGACTTTTCAGTGTGAAATGAAGGAGCTGCACTAAATCCAAAAATAGGTAACCTACCAGAAAACAGCAGAACATCATCTTCTGAGAAGTGAATGAGAATAAGCTTTCTACTTGGCATTAAGCAAATGTGCAAGCAAGAACAAGTAGACATTACATATAAGGTATCAAATCATGTCCAGTTAAAGGTTTCATAAACTTGACAATAGTGACCTTGTGGACCAGATAGTTCTTGGTTGTGGAGAGCTGTCCTGTGCATTGTGGGTTATTTAGCAGCATCACTGGACTCTGTACCCACCAAATACCACTAACTGGGTCATCCCCAGCCAGGACAAGCAGAAATGTCTCTTGACATTGCCAAATATTGCCTGGGAGGCAGAATTAATGCCTACTGACAATACCAGGTTAAGATGTAGCATTTTTAAAAATCTTTACAAAAATTTTATGTATGTATGCACACACACATATGTATTTTAGGTAAATGTATCTCAGTATTAGTTACTGATAATATACAACTTATAAGCATTTTTTGGCAGATAAAACATTTTTAGAAGTGCTCAGAGCCACTATAATTAGAAAATTCTTGACCATCCAAGAACCAGAATCTGGCTTATATCCACCATGTGCTCTGTGAGATGCACCTTCTTATTGTCATAGGCACCAGGTTGATGTGGAAGCTCTGTCTACTTTCTCCCACCAACAGAATAAACAGGTGAATGCTCTAACCGCACTCAACAAGTAAGTTACTCTAACCCTTGTGTTCTAAAGGAAGAGAAAACCCTTTATTCTTTCTTTTTCTTTTTACAAAGTGCTTTTAATATGTGTAGTAAGAAGATAATGTCTCATAATATAAAACTTAGACACACACACATCATAAATGGAATATTCTCTAAAATGATTTCTCTCTGACGATACTAGGCAGTCAGTTTTAGAAAGCGTTTTGACTGGGATATAAATGAAGATGTTCTTGTCTGGTGGTGGTACAGACAAGGCATCTAATTTTACTACATTTTCCTACTTGTATATTTCATGAGTTCTAAGCTGTATACCCAAGCACTTATAATCAGGATCTTGTGAATCAGACAAAGTTGGACAGTACTCATCAAACTATAGGCTAGACCATAGTCTAATGTAAAAAATTATAAAGAAATTATACTGATATCCTAAAATTATTAGACCTTGACTTTCTCCCACATTGCTTCAGAAATGGGTTCCTTTATTGTAAATATTGTTCAATAAATTCACATAACCATTGAGCCTCTCATAATCTGCAAACCTTACCAAAGTATATTAAGTACCTGATCAAGAATATTCAGTTGTGGGGGGGCACCTGGGTGGCTCAGTCGGTTTAGCATCTGATTTCTGCTCAGGTCATGATCTCGCGGTTCATGAGTTTGAGCCCTGTATTGGGTTCTCTGCTGTCAGTGTGGACTCTGCTTTGGATCCTCTGCCCGTCCTCCCAGCCCCCAACCTTCTCCGCTTGTATGCATGCACACACATGTACTGTCTTTCTCTCAGAAATAAATAAGCATTAAAAAACAAAAAATTTTTTGAGGATATTCAGGGAAACCAATAAATAGCAAAAAGTTTAACTGTGTTATCCATTCACAATATAATGTCCAATAACTATTTTCTTATTTTGATTATCTGGATTTTCTAATAAATATTATTTGTGTTTATTTTAAACTTTTAAAAATTATTTCCTACTACAAAGAACATAAAAAGTCACATAAAGGACTTCATTTTTCTTAGTTATGGGGGGGGGAGAGGGTAGTTTTTAGCTTTTCCTTAAAGGGAAATGACTTTTTTGCCAGATAATTTGTTCTTTTCCCTGTGCCACAGGGACTTGCAGACATAGAGACAGAGGGTAGCAGTTTGCCTTGAGTATGTTATCTATCCACCAAGTAAAAAGAAACAAAGACTTCTGTAGTCTTCCAAATTTTAAATATTGCTTTGATTTTGAGAGAGCTCTGCTGGCATTCATCTGTATGCGTTTTCCCTGCCCACTCTTGTTTCAGGAAAAACTTTTAGAGCTTTTAAGAAGATGGATAATAGTTCCATTCTGTCAGTGGAAAAGAGAGTATTTTTTCAGTTTCTTCTCCAGGTATTACGAGACTGTGGGGAAGGCATGTGGAAAGAGAGTGTAAATGTGCCCCTTCGAATTCCTAGCAGTCAGGAGATTTATTTACCGTTTCTCATCATGAGCTTTCTCTGGTTGTCTGTCACATGGTGCAGGCTTGGTAAATGGCAGCTTCTATTCCTAAAATTGCTGCTGTTGTACAACCAATAGCTGCTTGAGTAAGCAGTGCTTTTGTGGCATCATTTAAAAGGGAAATACAAGGATCTGAGGTTTCTCTGAGTTGAACCACACAGATGCTCTATTAAAATTTCATTAAAGTTAGATGACTGGGAATTGGTTTGAGGAGCTGTTCACTTCTCTGAAGGTTTCCAGAAATAGAGAATAGCAGAGAAGAGGCATTGTAGTGGAGGGAGAGATGAGCCCAGACCCACCATCACTAAGATCATTCACCCTGAGTACCTTGTTTGGTACCTTCTTCCTGTCCTCAATTCCACCCACTCAACTTTTCTTCTTCTTTCAGCTATGATGGAGAAATTCAGCCTGAGATCTAACATAGTTTCCCATGGCTCCAAAATGCTGTTGCCACTTAAGTCTTGGAGCTATTTGGAGCTATGTCAAAACCCTGTCCTTTACCTGCCAGGGTCGCCATTTTGTCTGGTTTCAGGCATAGGGAAAAATTCCTCAAGCCATTTTTCATTCTCATCTCCTTGATACAGAGCAAGTTTTCAAGTCATATCAGTACAACTTTTGGGAGTGATACCTTTTGTTCACAAATAAGGATATGGACTATAAATTAGGTTAGTAGTATAGAGGGTAGTATAGAGGACTGGAGTAAAGGACAGAGGCCTAAGTTCTGATAATAGATCTGCTTCATGAATTAGCCTCTGTGAAGTGAAACTTACATTAGCCCATCTCCCATCTATTGTAAGTCCCCAAAGTTTTTCATTTACTTCTTGTGAGGCAGCTAGTTTCAGCCTTTTGAACATCTACGAGAACACATATATATGTATTCAGCCAGTCACTAGTGGAGTTGGGGTTCTGACCCATGTATTACTGAATCTAAAGTTCATACACCTTCCAGTAATGTTTCCTCTTTTTAAAAATTTTTTTAATGTTTATTTTTGAGAGAGAGAGGCACAGAGTGCGAGTTGGGGAAGGGGCAGAGAGAGAGGGAGACACAGAATCTGAAGCAGGCTCCAGGCTCTAAGCTGTCAGCACAGAGCCCAACACAGGGCTTGAACCCATGAACCGTGAGATCATGATGTGAGCTGAAGTCAGACGCTTAACTGACAGAGCCACCCAGGTGCCCCTAATCTGTTTCCTCTTGATCACATTACTTGTGTCCAAGGGCAGTTGAACCAAACGAGTTCTATAGGAGGCCAAATAAATTATGTTTTCCTGTGAAGAATGAGCCATAATTTCCTACTTCCTTATGTGCATTGTTTTTACATATTCCTTTCAAAATTTTTGGTGTGCCTAAGACAGGAAGAGAATAAAGAAAATAGGGATAAAGAGTACAATCTCTGAAGCCACACTAGCTCATTTTAAGTTGGGGTTTCAGAATATATGATATGATATCAGATATACGTAATGTTTCTAAGCTTGTTTACCACTAAAAAAGGAATATCGCTATCATTTATTTCATAATATTATGGTGAGATTAAATGAAATAATCTATTTAAATCACTTGGTAGAGTGCCTGGCATACAATAGGTATCTGTAAATGATATTTATCATTAATTCTGTTCTCAATTTACCAGTAATAAAACTGAGATTCAGAAACAATAGGCTACTTCCCCAAGGACACTTGGGAATTATTATTATTATTATTTTTTGCCATTGTTTGTTTCCCATTTGTTGGTGTTGAAGAATTCACACCAGGTTCTCACAATATTCTTGATAGCATAGATGACTTTGTACCTAGGCAGACGTGAGACCTCATTGAAAAGGCTACCCACAGTTCCATCTACAAATATTTCCTTACACCTTTGTGGATTCTCCAAATTCACATAGGAAAAACAAACATTCTGATTCTCAGTTCGGCATCAGGAAACCTGGATGCTATTCCCAAATTCTACGCTTTACTAGCTATGTGATGGGGGCAACATTAGCTTTTTAGTGTAAAGTGAGAGCAATCATCTTAGGAAACCCTGAAAGTGGTCTGAACTCATTCATCAAGCTTGCCTAGGAATTTATACTGAGAGAATAATCAGAGATGGACACATAAATGAGGTTTGAGGACATACCTACAATCTTCAAAGGATGGTATTTTAAATAATAATACATTGGAAGAAACCTAGATTTATAACAGTGGAGAATTAGTGGAATAAATTATAGGCAACGATTGTATGGGACCTTTCAAACCTATGAAGGAAGAAGACTATTTAATGAGATGGGGGATATAATGTACAGTCAAGAACATAAACTCTGGAACATTCTGTCTAATTCTAAGGCCTTACTCTATCATCTTGGAAAGTTACTTCAATCTTTTGTGCCTTCCTTAAATATGCATAAAAACAGTACTGCCCCACTGGAAAGTATTTTTAAGGCACCTGGGTGGCTTATTTGGTTAAGCATCTGATTCTTGATTTTGGCTCAGGTCATGATATCACCATTTGTTGGATCAAGGCCCACATTGGGCTCTATTCTGACAGCTCAGAGCCTGCATGGGATTCTTTCTCCCTCTCTCTACCCCTTCCCTCCAAAAATAAATACATAACTTTTTTTTTATTTATAAAATTTTGTTTATTTTTGAGAGAGAGGGAGAGAGAGAGAACACAAGTGAGGGAGGGGCAGAGAGAAAGGGGGACAGAGGATCCGAAGCAGGCTCTGCACAGACAGCAGAGAGCCCAATGCAGGGCTCAAACCCACAAACCATCATTATGACCTGAGCTGAAGGCAGCTGCTTAACTGACTGAGCCACTCAGGCGCCCCTAAATAACTAAATTAAAAAACAAAAAAGGAAAGTATTTTTAAAATTTCCTGGTATCTGGTGTGCCTTAGACATTATGAATTAAAAATGGCATGTCCATTTTTAATAGGAGTCCAATTTTTATGCACAGACACACATGCACTATACACAGAATGCTGGGAAGATGTTGATCTCACTATGGCTTATCAGGTCCTTGTGTTACTGGGAGCTTTAAGGACCAAAAATTATCTCAGTTAAGCAATTAAGTCAATATTGTGTTAATGCCAAGTAGAAGCTTTTTACTGTTCACACTCATTGACCTGCTTCAGTCCGAGAAGTCTGCAGTAAGAAGCCAGGTATGGGCAATTTCCCTCATTTTCCCTTCAATATCCAATTTTAAAGTTCATAGATATCATCAATCCTCCTCAGGGTGAGAGAGATTTATAGGAAAGAGGACACAGCCTCACATAACAGGTACAGTGGTCTTCCAGCCTTGAGGCTTTCTGGATGGGAGATGATGTGCAGTGGCTAGTGTTTGCCTCATGAGGCGCTTTGGTGAGGGTCTTTGGTCACTAGGGATTTCCAAATGAAGTTCCTCTGACATGGGCAATCCTTTCACCCTTCTGCAGCTCTAAGTTTGTGAAGGTCCCCTCCCCTGTTGTGGATCCTTTGCCCTGCAGGATTCACATATGATTAAGTGGAAGCTCTGACTCTCTTCTGTAGGAAACGATACCTTTCCCCTCCATCGGCCCAAGTGCAGCCCTCTCTTGGTGTAGTTTTTGTTTGTTTGTTTTTGTTGTGCTATGTGGCTGAGGCACCCATAGATCCAGGCACTGACCTTTAGACTTTTGAGGTATGTCAAATGCCAGTTGCTATGTCCCTCACCATCCAGGGGACGACTCAGGTCCTAATCTCACAATTCGTGAGTTCAAACCTCGCTTTGGACTCCTGCACTAGCAGCAGAGTCTGCTAGGGATATTCTTTCTCTCTTTCTCTCTCTTTCTTCCCACCTTTCTCTGCCCCTACCGCACTCATGCTAGCTCACACTCTCTCAAAATGAATACACTTTAAAAAAAATAAATAAAAGACATCTAATTTAAAGTGTATCATACTGAGGATGGAAGACAGAAATGCCATTAGTTTAAAAATTTTGTGAATTTCCAGTACCATTGTCACAATGTCTTTCCAGAAAGCAAAGTGAAGGGAGCCGTATTTGTAATAGATTGACATTCCCCATCAGATAAATGAAAGCTATTAGGTATTACCTTGTCTAGTTAGTAAGGCAGAAAATAATTCCTGACTACTTATATGACCAGCAGTGCCTGCTCCCACCAGGAAAGCTCACACTACTGAACTGTGAAAGTCAGGAGTTTGGGTCATATATTCCTCTTTAATCCTATGCCCTGCGGAATACAGACACCACCATAACTTGAAGCACAATGGCTGACCAGAAAGGAAATGAAGTGTCTGTGAAAATATGACCAACTGGAACCCAGAAATTACGAGCTTGCCATAGTAACTAGTATCTAAGAATTCTTTGTATCTAAGACTATGTATTGCACTATAGATCATGTGGAAAAAGATTAATCGAAGCCAATAGACTGAGGAGAAATATAACTCTTGTGATTTGCATCACTCTCTTCTAATAGAATCCACTGATTAGGAATGGTGGTTGCCTGAAAATGTCCACTTGGGTCCAAAATATGATGAATCAAACATCAAGATGTATGCATTCATTCTGGTAATGGTTGAGGAGATAAGCCGTTTCTGGCTTGGTGGGCTAATGTGATTTTAAAGCATTCTCCAGTTTAACAGAGACCTTAAAGTTATCTACAAGTGGCCACACTTTCAGCTAAAGTAGATTGAGTCCATGAGGGGACACTTTATCTTCTAAGCGCTGAGGAGGTACTGAAAGGTTTTCTTATCATGATTTTATTTTGTTAAAGAATACCTTGCTAAGAAAACTTTTCAGTACCTTCTCAGTGCTTGTGAGATAAAGCCAGATTGCAAGGCGTGATATATAAAGACCCCCATGCCTGCTCTCTGCCTACCCCTCTAGCTTTACTCCTTCTCCTTCACATACATCTTAAATTCCTGCCTGTTCTAAACTACTTCTGATCAGTGAAATGTGTATTTTATCTATTTATTTTTTACAAATCCCCAAGCTCTGGTTGATAATGTTCTCTCTGCTGGCAACACACAGACTTATATGTTGATCACAAATATATGATATTAATTTAGAATAATAGAAAAGAGTGGTTATTGAGGGTCTCCAATAACCTAGTATGCCTCCAATCCTTCTCCCTCTCACATTTCTCCTCCTCTGGTCTTCCTTATTCCGGCTGATGGCAGGATCTAGCCTTTCACATTCCCTGGATTAAGATCTTGAACTTGTCCTTGACTTTTCTTTTTCAGGGCATATCTAAATCTTGGTGCTGCCTCCAAAATACATCTAGCACCCAAACTTTACATCTCTACCACCACTGCTCTTGCACATGATATAATCATCTCTCCTCTAGATGAATGTAAAAACAGGCTTTAACCCGGGTGCCTGGGTGGCTCTGATGATTAAGCGGCCAACTTCGGCTCAGGTCATGATCTCGCACTTCATGGGTTTGAGCCCCACGTCGGGCTCTGTGCTGACAGCTCAGAGCCTGGAGCCTGCTTCGCATTCTGTGTCTCCCTCTCTCTCTGCCCCTCCCCCACTCACATGCTGTCTCTCTCTCAAAAATAAGTAAACGTTAAAAAAAAAAAAAAAAAAAACCAACCAGGCCTTAACCTCTCTTTCACTATGGTGCAATTATAGTCTCTTTTCAACAAAGTAATCAAGGGGACAATATTATATAATCTGGATCTAGTGACTCCTCTGTCTCAAATCCTCCATGGCTCCCTATTTTCACACCGTAAAAGTCAAAATCATTACCATGATCTCTGAGACTACATGTTCTGTGCCCCCTACCTGTTACTTGTCTGCCCCCTTCATTCATTGTACTCCCCTTCACTTGTATGCCTTCTTTTCCACACACAGTGGTCTCCTTGATTTTCTGAACATACTAGTCATGTTTCCCTTAATATTTGGTTTGCATAGAATTTTTGGCTCCTTCATGTCATGTAAGTATTTGTTCAAGAGTTATCTCCTCAGAGACGGAGAGCATGGGTGGCTCAGTCGGTTAAGCATCCAACCTCGGCTCAGGTCTCTGTTCCTGAGTTCAAGCCCCATGTCAGGCTCTGTGCTGACAGCTCAGAGTTTGGAGCCTGTTTCAGATTCTGTGTCTCCCTCTCTCTCTGCCCCTCCCCAACTTGTACTCGGTCTCTCTCTCTCTCTAAAATAAATAAACATTAAAAAACAAACAAAAAAATAGAGGTATCTCCTCAGAGAGACCCTCATCCCTCCTTCTGGTCACTGTCTTGTCTTCAGAGCCTTTATCACTTTCTGACATGATGATTGTTTTGCTTTGGGGAGTTTTTGTTTTTTGTTTTTTGTTTTTTGGGGTTTTTTTTGGTATGGTCTGACTGCCTAGCCAGAGTGTTAACTCCACGGTGCAGCGTTGGGGGGAACAGGGGGGAAGGAGGGTTGGTCTTATTGCCACTATGTCTCCAGTACCTAGCACAGTGTCTGGCACACAGCAATTGGTCAGAATATTTATTGAATCAATAGGTAATAAGAATCACTTACATTTTGTGGCAGTCTCCAAAGACAACACTGTCATCATGGCATATCTCAGGGAGAATGAGAAAATTATTGTTGTCAGTGACACACCTTCATCCCTGACCTTTTTAGGTCATATAGAGTAAAAGTTATCCTTGACTTCTCTTTTGCGCTCACTTGCCCATTCAATCAGTCACTGCATTCTTTTTTTTTTTTTTTTTTTTTCCTTCTCCATCCTACTGCCTAGTCTAAACTACTGGAATGATTTTGGCCTAGATTGATTAGAAGGCAAATCTGTAGACCCCAAGTCCTGTTCCTTCCTCATTAAAACAAACAAACAAACAAACAAACAAGAAACAACAGTTCTTCCTGTATTACAGCCAATATAAACCGTATAAGATATAAATACAATCAAATTATACCTGTGATGAAAAACTTTAAATGGTCTTCAGTGCCCTTGGCATAAACCCTGGCCTCCTTTCATTAGTATCAATGACTCTCTCTCAGCTACTTCCCCTTTCCACCTTAGAATCATTGTCCTTCCAACACTGAACTTTTTCAGATTTTCTCAGAGCAACAGTATTTCACACTCAGACCTCTGCCTCTGATATTTGCTGTATCTAGAACTCTTGGCTTTCTCTTTTTCCACTTTCCTTCTTACCCCACTACCCAGTCCCCAGCTTCCCTCATTCTTTCACGTAGATCTTAACTTAAGCTATTGTTCAGAAATAGCTTCCCACTCCTTAGTCAAGGTCAGTCCCCTTCCAGCATTCTTCATAGTGATCTGGATTTCCCTTTCATAGCATGTATCACAAAAGACTGCCTGTTGACTTGCTGTCTCTCCCCTTTCTTCCTACCACCCATCCCTGAGGCATAGGTGACATATACATTTAACTTCTCTCCCCTGATTCCCAAAAACCTACAAAGTACTAATTTGATATAGCAATTATTATCCCACAGCATCTTAAAACCAAAATTATACATGCCCCAATCATTTTTCTTCCATCCCTGTCCTGCTGGTCCTATTCTTCTCACACCAAGGTGTTAATGATAAGAAATATAAATGGGATCATATGGGATTTGTGTAACATGTTTCTGAATGACAGAAGCACTAGCATCTATGGAAAAAACTTTGGTACATTAACTGGATGGCACATTTTACCCTTTCCCCCTGCAGACTATCCCTGGCCTATCAGAGCACATCGCTGACCCCAGTAAGTGTGGCCAAATACATTTCCCAGGTTCTTAAATTGACAAGGAGTCCCTTCTGGATTGGACCACTTTGAAACAGTTAAAGAACTATAACTATACTTCTAAGTACTTTCTATTTACTGTCAGCAAATTATTATGACACTCTCTTTCAGTAAATGATGCCAAGCAACCAACGGCAAGCTTTAAATTTTCCAGATGCTTGGTCTTCAGATATACGGAAAAACGCCACAGTCACTTATGTGTTCTTTAGAATTAGACTGGTATAATAGCATTAGCATTTTGGAGACGTTTACATTTCTTTTTCTACATATTTTTTCTCAATGTCTCTTGCAGAATTTCTCTAGTCTCTGAAGACTGTAGTCAGAATGGTGAAGAAACTCTTTAACAACAACAACAACTACTACTACTACTACTTCTTCTTCTTCTTCTTCTTCTTCTTCTTATTATTATTATTATTATTATCACGTGTTTATTTTGAGAGAGAGAGTGCAAGCAGGGAAGGGACAGAAAGGGAGACAGAGAATCCCCATGGACTCTTGTACTGACCACAGAGTCTGATGCACGGCTTGATCTCAAAAACCATGAGATAATGACCTGAGCCGAAATTAAGGGTCAGACACTTAACTGACTGAGCTACCCAGGTGCCTCCATACTTCTTATTTAATGCTTAGGCTGGATCTTGTGCTAAGCACTTGACATATGTTCTCTAAACCTCATAACCCAGAAGCCAGTCCTTGATTAGCGTCTTCAAGCCCCGTATTTTTATCTAATTCCATCTGAGGAGTCTGTCTACTATTCCCACTCACCATTTTTCAAGCACACCTCAGGACTTTTGCTCCTCATGTTCTCTCTTTCTGGACTATTCTTCATATACATGCCTCGTTTCTTTACATCCTTCAGGTCTCAACTCAAATACCTCTTGTCGGGGAGGCCTTGCCTGCCAGTCTCTTAAAATTGCAACCCCAAATTTTGCCCCAAACGGCATTTCCATTGTCATTTTTTCCGCCTTCACTGTACTTATAACCATTTAAGACATTGAATATATCACTCATCTGTCTTGTTTAGCATGTCTTTCCCCAGTGGAAGGCTGACGACCATGATGACAGAGACTTCTGTCAGTGTTTGCTGCCGTAGCTTTGGCTCTCAGCATTGTGCCCGGCACTTAGCATGCACTTAAAACATACTTACTGTGTAAGTGAATGATTATCCTTATTTACTGAGTAAACTGAGATTAAGAATGGTCACATAACACACCCAAGATTATAGGGCTAACAAGTGGTCAGAGCTGTGGTTTAAGTGGTTCTTGTGCTTCAAAGCCCAGGCTTTTAAACACCATCCTTTGCTATCCTTTTCAGAAAGGCAAAGCTGATTAAAAAGGCTTTCACAGTTTTTCAGAGCTCATCTCTGGTGTGTGTGGCTCTTTTTTTTTTTTTTAACTGAACTCTGAATTCTGAGGGTACCACCATGATTCCTCTGTAAACCACCTACATCACATTGATGGTTTGAGAGACTAGCTTTCCTCTACTTTAGTTTACACTCTGTTCTTTAGAATTGGACTGGTATAATAGACATATTTCATGGAGGACAGGTCTTTACAGTCTCCATTGCTTGTTTCCAGGCACTATGGTATCTCTCTTTTAATCCTATAATAGCTGTATTATCATCTTGGTTTTACTGATGAGGGGATAGAGGCTAAGAGATTAAAGGAGTTGTTCAAGTTTGTAAAGCTGATAAGGGAGGGTATCTGGGACTTGAATTCTTCTCTGGTGGTTTAAAATTCCATACTTTTAAAAATTTACTTCATTATTTTGTCCTGCCAGCCATAGTCTTCCATTTAGAAGATTGTTCATTTCTTTTCCCCAAACTCATTAACATCGGGGTTTAATCTTGAAAGTGCCAGAAGGAAGTGCCACTGTAATACATTTTTTACCCATAGCGTGTTCTTACATCAGGACAATGGGGCACAGTACAACTTTTCAACCTGGACAAACTCAGCCACTCTTCACGTGTCACTGACCACGTTATATAACTTCTCAAGCTGCAAGAATCTCACAATGTTGTAAGAACGAGAGAAGGTCCAATAAGTAAATAGTAGATGATAATAAATTAGTAGGTTGTAAAGAATCAGCAGTATACACACTGCCCTCTATAGCTTCTGTATATGAAAGCAATGTTATCAGTTGTAGCTAATACAACTCTTCAGTGACAGAATCTTTCAAAGCCATTTTCGTTTTAGAGCATCTCAAGAAACCATTGTGAAATAAGCATCCTTTAAATCTTACAAAGAAAACATGCTCCTGTACGTTCAAATGAGTTTTCCGAGTTCAGGGAGTTATAAACATTGAGCTGCTCTTCCAATAGAGGGCTTTCAGATCCCCCACTCCAACCTTTTCACTTGAAGTAGAATAAAAACAATGTGAGCCTCTCAGTGATGCCACTCCAGCAGAGATTAATAATAAGGATACTATTCTAAAATTAAAAAAAAAACACCTCTCACATGTTAAGGTGTGACATAACACATCCTCAGAAAAATGGAACTTTAAAAATCAGAAAGAAACAAGATCTCTGAACAGATAGTTTGTAAGCAAGGATTATATGAGATCTGGTATCTGTTTTGTTTATATCTGCAGATCTTTTTGTGATTTAACAGCTTTCATTTTTTTTATCAAGGAAAACTTTAAAAAAAATTTTTTTTTCAACGTTTATTTATTTTGGGGACAGAGAGAGACAGAGCATGAATGAGGGAGGGGCAGAGAGAGAGGGAGACACAGAATCGGAAACAGGCTCCAGGCTCTGAGCCATCAGCCCAGAGCCCGACGCGGGGCTCAAACTCACAGACCACGAGATCGTGACCTGGCTGAAGTTGGACGCTTAACCGACTGCGCCACCCAGGCGCCCCTATCAAGGAAAACTTTAATGTCAAGTAAATACATTTTCATGAAGTGAACTTTTTTATGTTTTGATAGTTATTAGCATACAAGTGCTGGGCATCTAAGAGAAACCCTTTCCCTATTCCTCAGTCTATGAACATACCCTTTGCCAATATTTTTGAGGCGACTATGTGCCACCTCCTATAGTGATTACTTAAATGGATTATAAGGTAGATACTACTATTATCCTCATTTTGTAGGTGAGGAAAATGAAGCTCCAATAGCTGTTAGGTTTGAGATTGAAATTTGCTTCTATAGCACAATAGGTAGTTTCTTTTGTTTTAATATAAGTTCTTGGCTTTCTGCATTGTTGAAGGGATTTCTGAAAACTAATTTATTTAAGTCACTCTCCCTTTCTCTGTTCAGTTTCTGTAATATTTAGCAGAGTTGTCTAGTAAAAACCTTTGATAAATGTCGCATTCCAGCTTCTCTTATTTAAGGGTGATCTCAAAGCCCTGAAACAATCCTGGGAGTGCAGGAAGAGGGAAAAGCAGAAAGTCCAGAAAACACACAAAAAAGATAATAAGCTTTTATTTAAATGTGATACGTAGATGGAAAAGAACACAAAACAAATATATAACTCACTGAATTTTCATAAGTTAAAAACATCTTTGAACAGAACCAAAATTTAAAAAGAGAAGATGATCTGCATCCCAGAAGCCCTGTCTCCCTTCCTCTTCCAAGACCCCAACAAGATGAGCCATTCTAACACCATAGACTACTTTTGTCTCTTTTTGAACATCGTACAAATGGAATCAATATATGACCACTTTTGTCTGACTTCTTTTGTTGGACATTCGATATGTAGGATTTACCCATGCTGTTGCTTACAGCTGTAGTTTTTAAATTCTTCTGGAATGGCATTCAATTCTGTTGGATATGCCAAAATGTATGCATCCATTCTATCCTTGGACATTTGAATTCTTTATAATTTTGCTTATTTTGCTACAATAAATATTCTTGCACATGTTTTTGGGTGACTATATAAAAAAATTCCATATATGGGTATATCTATAGAATTGCTAGGTATGCTTAGGTTCAGTTGTAACAGAGAGTACCAAACTATTTCCCAAAGTGGTTGTACTTATTTATATTCCAGTACTGATAAGTGAAAATTCCAGTTACACCACAACTTTATCAGTACTTAAGTACTCTCTTTTTTATTTCATCCTTATTTCTGTTGTGGTACTATATTTTGTGATTTTTTTGTTGTTTATTTATTTTAGGAAAGAAAGAGAGAGTGGGGGGGGGGGCAGAGAAGGATAGAGAGAGAGAATCCCAAGCAGGTTCCATGCTTCTGTATGGAGCCTGAGGCAGGGCTTAATCTCACAAACCATGAGATCATGATCTGAGCTGAAACCGAGAGTTGGACACTTAACCTACTGAACCACCCAGGCACCCAATATTATGGTTTTAATGTGCACTTCTCTGATGAACATGTATTATATGTTCATTGTCCATTTGATTTTGCTACTTTATGTAGTACTTAGTCTTTTGCTGTTTTTGTTTGTTGAACTATCTGTTCTTTGCTAATGCACCGAGTTTAAAAAGTCAAATGGTTCTACATGGCTGCTTATGAAAAACAAAACAAAACAAAACAAAACACACAGCAATTCTTTCCTCTGGTCCTACTCCATTCCTTCTCTCTAGAGTACTTCATTTTCTTCCTCATATCTTTAATAATAATATATATATATATTATCATTTCTTGGTTTCTCCATTTTAGTCATTATCTGTTGACCACCTTGGAAGACAAAAGATTCATCTCTTTCTCAACTTCTCACCCACAGTGCAGGCATAGACACACACACACTTCCCATTTCCCTCATCTTTGATTGTGATTATCATTTCTCAGTGTTCACCTTAATATGTCAATGTAAATGACCTTTATACTTGAGCTAGACAGTTAGCTATCATTAGTTCTTCTATATTACACAAATACTTTCTGTATCTGGATTTAATTATTACCTCACTTTTGGTATTGTTTATCCACCCAGTTTTTCATTCACTCAACATTGATTCAATCCTAAAATTTCTTTAAATAATAATATCCTCCCCCCAACACATTGAAATGCATTTTATATTTTATAAGTTTAATTCAAAGGAAGTTTTTCCAAAGTCTTCTGACCTCCTCCATTCTATCCTGGTAGTTGTCTAACACAACTGTTTCTTTGGATCTCCTTTCTACATCATCTATTTCTTATTGGATCTTCTGTTTCCTAAATCCTGCCTGTGTCTCATTTTTGGATTACAACCTCATTTTTATAGAAAAGATGTTTAATTGGCTTCCTGAGAGAAAGTGCCTGTAAGATAAATTGTTCAAATGTTGCATGTCTGAAAATGTTTTTACTCTATGTTTGTAGTTAGTTGATAGTTTGGATGGCTTTAAAATTGTAGATTACAAAGAATATTTTTTTAAACATTTTAGAAATAACTCTGTTTTAATTTTTCAGTGTAACTTTTGAGAAGTGCAGTGCCATTCTATTCTTGATTATTGGTATGGCATCTACTTTTCTTTTTCTTGAAAATTCTGGACTTTTTTTGTCCATGTTATATAATTTGATGATGATGTGCCTTTGTGAGGGCCTATTGTTAAACCAACATACTGAGAACTTTGAAGAGCCTTTCAGTTTGAAAATTCCTGGTTTTGTTTCTGGGATAAAAAAAAAATCCTTGATATTTTACTCCCTTGAATTATCTTTGTTCTTTATTTCTGGAATTCCTACTATTTGGGTGATAGACCTTTAGATTGGACTAATTGTTTGATTACTCCTGCTTCATTTTTCATCTGTTTTTCCTTTTTATTTCACTTGTCTTTGGGAGGCAGAGTTATTTCATCAACTTTATCTTCCAGATTTATTGTTATTCATTTCTGCTGTCTTGTTTCACTACTGTTTTTCAATACTCTTTTTATATTGTTTCCAAATCTTGTAGATAGTATCTTCTTCATTTTTTAGCAGATACCAAGAGTTTTTAAAGTTTTTTAAATTAATATTGTCTGTTTTCTCTATCATTATTTTTTTTCTGTTAGTTTGTTCATCTGTGCCTTTTCTCACGCATCTGGTAGCCTTAGCTACCTGCTCATTTTTATGAGTGAGACATTAAAATATTGGTGGAAACCTCAGTTTAGCTATATGGGATATTGATGTAAATGATTTTAGGCTCATTCTTTTTGAGCTGTTCCAATCTTACACAGAAGATTCGTCCAGTCTAATGGAAGGAAATAGTTAAATTTCTAGGGAAGTTATAATTCATTGCTTGCATTCTGAGAGCCAGGTAGGAGGCTAATCCCCTTATTTTTAGTGTGGTATTGTCAGGGAAGAAGAATTTCTTCTGCCCTTCAAGGTCCTTCTAGCTGGACTAAAAATCAAGTTGACATGAGACTGGTTAACAGGAGAAAATCAAATTTAATTTCATATGTACAGGCAGTCCACACAGACATGAGATTCCAAAGACATTGAGGCAGCATGAGGTATTATGTCATTCTGAACTAAGGAGAGGGAGGGAGTAAGGATTTGCAACTTGAAGGAAAGGAAGGCAATTCATGGGAAGATGAAAAAGAGAAATGATTAGTAAACAAATGTTTGCTGGGCCAAACTTAGAAACAATGGGGCATAGAGGACTGTGATCAAACAGGCCTTGCTAGGTTCCTCCCTATGTACCATGCCTAGTTCATATCATAATGTAGTTATCTTTGGTTATGGCTCTCTTCCTGGAGCTGGTCCTCTGTCAAAACTTCTTACAGGCAGTTGAGGAGGAGGTTTAAGAGCTTTTCCTGAATTTGCTGAGTTTGGATTGCTCTTTAACCCAAAATAATTTTTATGCCAAAATGGCTCATCTTGGGGCAACCTGCCCTTGTCCCTATAGTATCTTTGCTCCCAGCTGTCTTCCAGGTTTTGTGGTACCCTCTGCTGGAAATAAAACTCTAATCTTTGATGGAGTTGGAGAAAAACAGCAGTCTAGAAGGGTAAAGGAGCATCTCTGAGGATTCTAACTGCTTACATAATTTCCAATTAATTTTCCCCCTTGCCTTACTCTCTGCGAGCAGTTCCAGAGATAGCTGATGCCACCAATTTCTGTGTTGGGTGGTGCAAATCAAGTAGCTTCTTTGCTTCCTCCACTGCAGGCTGTGAGTCATTTTTTCTCATGTCTTCTGAGTGTGAGTTAACACTCATTCGTCTCTTTCCTAGCTTCCAAAATTATGTTGACTTTGTCTCTTCTCCAATGTGCTTTGTCTTTGAGGGTTTATGATCTTCATAATTTATCTCTAATATTATTTTATGAGTGTTTGATGGAGACAGTAGAGGCAAATGTTAGTATTCAATCTAGTGTCTTTAGCTGGAAAGTAGCCCCTCAGTTCTGAAATTGTTTCTTAGTCATAGATGAAAAGTCATAAGGAATCCAGGTTAACATGGAAATATGTATACAGTAACAGTATTATAACTGAATATGCAGTTAGATGCTATAAAATATAATTTTTTTGAAGAAATAAGATTGGGAGAAGAGATACTATTTATAAGTATCCCATGACATCTACTGTCTGTAAAAATATATGTCAGAAGAGACTTCCTGAAAGGATGGACATTTCCCTTTTGGAAGTGGAATGTCTATTTAATTTTGAAGACAAATAGAGCATTATTTGAAATGTTAAATGTCTGAATCATTCCCTTAAATTGGCAAGATGTTATGGGAAATTGGGACTATAAATTACTCTTCCACTAAGGATAGTTAAGTCAGGGTTTTAAAAAATCAAGACCTATTTCACATGACATTTCATTTGAAATACAGTATTAGGTGATTTGGAAGTGAGCCTTTCAGTGGCTTGGGAAATGACCGAGGGAATGTAAATAAGAGGAAATGGTGGAGGGAAATGTAGTACATAATTGGGGTTGAAGGACCATCAAGATACCACAGAGATGAGCACTGGGTTCAGACTTATTTAACAACTTCATTAATGATTTGGAAGAAGAAAGATTCAACAAGTTAATTAAATCTACAGATGGTCCTTAGTGGAAGTTACAAATACCAGGGAGAACTGAAAAATAATATAGAAAGACCTAAGGGTCAAAAGCTTTGATAGCTTTGGGCGCAGAAGAAGAGCAAAATTAAATTTGGGGAGGATAATTGCAATTGAATACCCTTTGTTCGATTAAAAAAATAGGAGTTAAACTGCAAACAATTAATCCTGAATAAAAAATAGTAAAGCTAAAAGAAATTCCATGGCTTATGAGCAGATTATTTAGACAAGAGCAGCTTTGTGACTCTAAAAACAAATTTCATTTTAAAAAGCAAATGCACTTTTTAATGTATTTGTTGTCTGCCTAACATTCACAAAACATTTAGTCACAGGAAGGCTGGCATTACAAACACTGGTGTGTATGTACAAAAACTACATTCTGGTAAGGTATGTGGATTTGAATCTCACAAATAGGGATGCATGGGTCTCTCACTCAGTTAAGCATCTGACTTTGGCTCAGGTCATGTTCTCATGGTTTGTGAGTCGAATCCCCAAATCAGGCTATGCACTGTCAGTGTAGAATCTCACAAATATACTGCCATGGATTAATGACGTTGTGATTGAGAAATGATGGGAAGAATGATATGATTCAGAAGGCAATATTGAGAGGGGACTATGTAGTAGTTTACTCCAACTATTAAGTGATTGTGATGGGAGTTTGGGAAGACTGGTGGGTAAATTTATATCCTGTCCTAGTAGTACTGTTCACAATAGGTCAACCCTCTCACGTCTGGGTGTTGGTAAAACTTGTTGGATATCAATGGTTTGGTCAATAGAATAGAATCCAACCAAGGTCTGGGGGCAGTAGAGAAGCCTGGATGAAGTTAGAGTGTAACCATTAGAATGGAAGTCCTCTGTAGAGGAGCCAAGATGGTGGAATAACATGGAAGTTTTTTGTGTGTCTCACATCTATGAAATATAGCCAGACTGACACTAAACCATCCTGCACACCTAGAAAACTTATCTGAGGATTAACACAACAATCTGTACAACCTGAACCACAGAATTCAGCAGAAAGAGAAAAAATTCATTTTTATTTTCAATTTTTATTAAAAACACTTTTAATTTTTTTCTACTTTTTTTATACTTTTGAGTAAATTTTTTCAAATTCTATTTTACTTCCATCATTTCATTTTATTCTACTTCAGTGTATTCATTGTTTCAAATTTTCAAACGATTTGTTTTTTTCTCTTTTTTTTCTTTTTCTCCCCTTTTTTCTCTAATCTATCAAGCCACTTTCAACACCCAGACCAAAACACACCTATGATCTAGCATCATTTATTTGATTTGTGTGTGTGTGTTTAATTTTTTAATTTTAATATTTTTTAATTTTAATTTTTTTAATTTTAATTTTTTCTACCTCATTAATTCCTTTTCTTCCTTCAAAATGATGAAACGGAGGAATTCACCCCAAAAGAAGGAGCAGGAAGAAGCGACAGTCAGGGACTTAACCAACACAGATGCAAGCAAGATGTGAACCAGAATTTAGAATCACAATAATAAGAATACTAGCTGGAGTCGAAAATAGATTAGAATCCCTTTCTGTGGATATAAAGGAAACAAAAGCTAGTCAGGATGAAATAAAATATGCTGTAACTGAGCTGCAATCTCGAATGGATGCCGCGGCAGCAAGGATGGATGAGGCAGAACAGAGAATCAGCGATATAGAGGACAAATTTATGGAGAATAATGAAGCAGGAAAAAAGAGGGAGATTAAAGCAAAAGAGCACAATTTAAGAATTAGAGAAATCAGTGACTCATTAAAAAGGAACAACATCAGAATCATAGGGGTCCCAGAGGAGGAAGAGAGAGAAATAGGGGTAGAAGGATTATGTGAGAACAGAAGTCCTCTCTTTGTGGGCAACATGTCAATCACTGATTGAATACTTTGCCCTTGTCTGGATTGTTCAAAGCACTTCTGTAAATGAACTCCTTTAATTCCCAGGCTCCTCCTACAAGATTAGACATTATTCTTACCCCCCATTTGAAATCATGAAAACTGAAGCCTAGAAACTCTAAGAAAATCATCTAAGGTTAAGTGCCAATAAGCACAGGGAAACTGGAATTCAAACCGAAGGCTGCCTGCTTCTAAGATCTGTGTGTTTTTTTTTTTCAATTCTCCTACACCATCTCTCATAGAGTATTAGCATAAATAATATATGCAGAATTCATGTGTGTACGTGTTTGTTATTCTTTAGAATTTTAGGTGCTCGTCCTGGGCAGAAAAAACTTTTTCTTATGGGATTTTATGGACACAGCTGTTCTTGTATATAAAGTGTGTGAGCAGAATTCATCTGTAGTCTCCAGCACAAAATCATTTTAAAGGCAGAGTATTTTGTACCCGGGTTAATTGATTATGTGTCTTGGGAGGGAAGACACAGAAACTCATTAATATGTAGCCAAAATTTTATAATTTGATAATGCCATTTCTGACTATTGTTACCCGAAATAAACTCTTAAGAGTCAACCATATTTTAAAATTTAAATATTAATTAATGTTTTCAGGACATAATGCTTATATACATTAGAATATTCAGATACTCTACAAACTTAAGGAAATACGTTGAAAGTGTGTCTGTCCTCCACCTACAAGTTTCTCTACCTAGAAGGAATAAGGATTACTAGTTTCTGGCATAAAGGCTACTAGGCCACCAATTTTAATAGGACCAGATGGTATGGGTTTGTTTAGAGCTAATGAGCTACTTTGTAGAGATAAATACAAGGAGAATTATGTGGTTTTGAGAGAATTAAGATGCATTTCAGTTTTATTTGGAAGCAGCTAGACTGGGAAAACTCCCGTGAAAGTGTACTGAAAACCACTAAGAAATAGAAAAATGGGGGATAAAATGTGAGCAGCTTTCCTGGAAAGTGAACAAGATATGAGGGGGAAATCCCAATGAACACTGAGAAGAGTTGTCTGTGGTAACTGAATGCTCTAGTCTCTTCATGTCTGCCATCTCTTTGTAACTGATCAAAATTCCTCATTTCTGGAGAGTGAGATCTCCAAGTGAGAAGAATTCTGTATTTGTAATAAAAATGAGGTGGTTTGAAATGAAACTTAATCATATTTAGGAAAGTCAAGTATCTCTTCTGAGAGAGATCAAGCAGATTATTAAATGATTTTAGCAGGCTAGTAACAATAGTTTTCTAACTTTTAAATCTATATGTGGCCAAGTAAAATACTGAGAAAGAAAATCCTGTTTTGGTCCCTGGGGCAAAAGACCAAAGAAATCCTTCTTTCTAACATTGACTTAAATGACTCATTCAATTTCTAGGGCTCACTTCCCTCACTAAAATGGCATCAGTGACTGTGGACAAATTTTTTCATGATAGAGTGGAATCCTTTCTATTGTTCTAGTAATAGTAATTCATCCATTATTTAACACTCAATGGGAAATATCACAGGTCATGTTACAATGTAGAACTTTGAAAAGCATGAAATATTAAGAATATAGTTCTACTTTTTGACACCAGTAGAAATTACATTGGCCTCTCTGAAAATAATACCTGAATCGAAGGCACACAGATGAAGGAACCTGAAAAAAATAATAAAAAAGAAACATCAATCCTCAAAATCAACCAAGTATGAGAATTTATTGATTAGGAAAGGAAAAAAAAAAACCCAAAATACTAGCTGAGATGAAATCTAATCTAGAGAGACCAGGTCATTTCATACAGACTTTAAATGTCTTTTCAGTCCCTTCTTTAATCCCAGGAACATCCAGTTGTGAGTTTTGGCAGAAGCAGTTTCCACATGCACATACTTCTGACGATGAAGCCTCCTTCATCATGTAAATTAATTTTTGCCCTGATACTTGTCATCAAAGTATCAGTAATTCAGTAAGCCATACTCTGTGAGCTTGCTCACCACCTGAAGTGTTACCTTTTTCCCAAGAAGAAAAATATAAAGGGAACTAAGCTTATAGGAAGGGAGCTTGGGATGCACATGTTTTCTAAAGCAGTTACTACCAGTAAGCAAAGTCTCTTTTGTAGAATTACCTGACCTGTTCACATATAAAACATTATAATCTGTGATTCCTTTTTAAGTAAAAATTGGCTTCAGAATGCTAAGTAAAAGCAGAAATGGATTTCATCCCAGTAGCACAAAGAATTTCTAAAGAAAGGTCTAAAGACATACAAAGAAAGACTGGGCAGCTAGGGCCACTTGTGAATTGCAGAATCGGCGTGTCTTCATTTAGCCCATAAATAGTTACCAACTTCTTGCTCTGTGCAAAAATGACTTAACATAAATCCAGATCATGAGCTATCTTGGGAGATAAGAGAGGCATATAAATAATTATTAATACATGATTTTAAAGTGATAAATTCTGTACAAGAGTCACAAAAAAAGCTCTGGTAGGATTTTAGAGGCAGAGTATTACTTCTGTTTTGGGGGAATGGAGGAAGGATCAAGAAAATTGTCATGAATGATAGGTGTTTGGATAGAACCTTAAGGAATGATCCCGACACTTCCAACTCGCAGTAGAGAAGCAGCATTCCACACAGAATGGCATAAACAGAATATTACAGTGTGAAATTACAGGAACGTCTTGTGAGAGCTGAGCAGTCTACTTTGAAAGGTAGGTGGGATTCGATTTCCTTGTATTAAGCTCGATGCAGGAAGATGAATTAATCATCTCAGTTGCCTTACACCATCATGCTATTACTGTAAGTTCTCTCTTGTGCATTGATTTAATCTCTTCTGTCACTGCTCCCTATTCTCATTCCTCACTCTACTACACAACCGTTTAATGTACCCAATAGTTCTCTTTACTCATATGTGTTCCTTTATATGTGAATTTCAGTTCTTTGCATTTTGATTTGCAGTTTAAGTGGTATAAAATGCTGTATATAGTACCATTCTTCCCTTTTAAAAACTCAGCACCTTTGTTTAAATACAAAATTTAGATTGATTGCCCTGTTTGCTTAAAAGTTCACTTTGACTGGCAATGCTTCATGGTAAGGTACTATTTCTGTGCCTCCATCGTGTTCTCTTACCTTTCCCTCCAAAATAAAACCCACACAGTCACCATCCCCCCTCAACCACAGCCAATGTTACTATCAACAGCCTCTGAACTGTCCCCTTGTGAACCTGTGTGAAAATCTCCTGGGAACATAGACCAAAAAAGGGTTAAAGTGATGAGTGAAGATACATCAGTAAACTCTTTCTGATGAAGTACTAGCAGATTGTTTCCACAATCGCTGCATCAGACCACACTTCTTTTGACAGTGCAGGATTATGCCAATGTATATGTAGCATTGTCCAGGTGTCTCTTTGCCAATCTGATATATGTAAGTGATTGATCATTGTTAACTTTTGGTTTTGCAAAGTACTAATGAGTTTGAGTATCTCTTCCTATGCTTCCTAGACTTTAGATTATCTTTTTAAAAAATTACCTATTGATCTGTTTTGCCCACTTTTCTATTGTGGCTTCTATCTTTCCCTTATTGATTTTAAGGAGTATATATTAGAATGATGTTAAATAGTGGCAGAAATGGGACATGATCATTTTGTTCCCGGTCGTAAAAAAAAAAAAAAAAATGTGTCATAAGGTTTTTTTCATTAATTATGTTTGCAGTGAGTCTTTGATGTATTACTTCTGATACAAAAAGTTCTATTTTGGGACCATAAATATGAAAAAATATGTGTGTGTGTATGTGTGATGTATATGTATTAGAAATGTATGTGTGTGTATATACATACATATGTATGAGGGCTATAAAGACCACAGTGAATATTGCACTCATATTTTTGTGCAAAGTATATACGCGATCTGTAATTCTTTTAAAAATTAACATATCAGTGTCAAACAAGTGAGGACTGGCTAAGCCTTTGGCATGCATGAATTCACCATTTTTCATATATTTTAAAAGGTTCCACTGATTTTTGTGACTTAAAAAATAATACGTTTTCTTTAGAAATATGGAAAGTATGGAAAAGTAAAGAGAAAATTTAAATTATTCATAACCTTTATACAAAGGGAGAAAATACTGATGGTACTCTATTTCCTTTCACTTAGCATAATTATGTATGTGCACCTTCTAAAAAAGTTCAATTTAAAAATATGCATATTTTATAATTTTGAGTCCTGTAAAATATATAAATTATATAATAAATGTTCATTTACACCAAACCTTATATAACTACACAAGTAGTATTTTACAGCCATATGTTCTCTAAAACCACATTTAAATTATCTACAGTTATGCATACTTGGGGAACATGGCTGGCTCAGTCAGAAGAGCATGTGGCTCTTGATCTTGGGGTTGTGAGTTTGAGCCCCACGTTGGATGTAGAGATTACTTAAATAAATAAATAAATAAATAAATAAATAAATAAATAAATAAACAAACTAACTAAAATAAAATTATGTATATTGAACATTAATGTTATATTTATGTAAAGCATACAAATTCTGTATCAACTTTAAAACATATTTGTAATTAACAAGTTAGTCCATACTATAGATATTAGACTATATCTTGTTTTTATATTAATAGCAAATCATAAACCATTACTTTTTACAGAAGAGTTTTATAATTAATAGTAATAACAAAAATAATGGACTTAGCTTACTCACTGTGTCTTTCATTGGACTGCCCATGGGTGGGCTTTGTAGCTGTGCACTGTAGTTCCAAGCACCAATCTCTGAACCTGTACAGACTATGTCCCCTGAGCCTCTCTCTTTCTTTAAATTTTCATTAAAAATATGACATTTGTGGTTCTTCCTTTTCTAGCAATCTGAAATCCTTGTATGATTCACTCCCTATCTCTGCTGTCACATTAGATGATTCATAAATGTGCATGAGTTTAGCTTTATGCAAAGTTTCTGGAGCCATGGGACTAGACGTACTTGCTTGGTGAGACAGAGATGTAAGAGGTGCCACCTATTTATGTTGGAGAGAATTAGCATCAGCAGGAGGATCAAAGGACACTAGCCTCAGGCAAAGGCAGAGATCCTTGTGTAGCCTCAGAGAGGTCCAGTGTGAGGAAGGCAGTTGGAAGGAGGACAAGATCTCATTACAACAGAGAATAAATCTGTTTTATCAATGGCCACATGACCCTTACAGTGTCTGGTACACAATAGATACTCAAGAAAATGGCTTCTGAACTGAATTCTAAATCCCTTTAGATGGTGTTTAAAAATCTACTTTTTGTTTTGACTTATATGAATATTTATTTGTTTAAAAAGGTTACTCCTATTCCATTTTTACCTTGTATACTCATTTCTCCATTTCTCTTTCTTTCTGATTCCTTACACTATAAGTGGAGAACATAGAATCATTGATTTTTCATAGCACTAATGGAAACTAATAACCCTCAAATAATTCATTTATTCAGTAGTTGTTAGATCATCACAATATTCTGATTTGTATGTTGCTAGAGATAAAAGTCATCTCTCTTTTGAAGGAAAAAAAAACTTAGACGACGTCAGTAGGTGTAACACCTGTGTTTCCACATGCTTCTCTTGAAATTAGCCATAAGGGCCCAAGGAAAAGAAAGGATTAGGGATGGTGATAGAATATGAAACCTATTTGAGGTCAGTCATATATCCACAAATGGACAAAATACTCCATGACTGGCGAGTAGCTAAGAAACAGTGAATTGGGTGTTTGGTTTCATTATTAGTAAGTATGCATTTTGTCAAGCTGTGTTGTTGACTATCCCATTTTGATAGTATTCAGTTATTGTCATTTGGTAGAACTTAAAGTAAATAGCTAAGAAAAGCATGGGTTTTAGGATGAGGCTAGAGCTGACTTTGAATTCTTATTTCATCACTTAACTTTGTATATCATTGGGCAAGTCCCATACCTTCTTTGGGTTTTAGTTTCCTCATTTGTCAAGTTAAAATAACAGCGGCCAAATGAATTTTTAAAGGATAAATAAAAATTATCGTAGATAACATTTGTTGAGCACTCACCATATCAGATGCATATTCAAGTGCTTTTCCATATGTTTTCCATGTATTTCCATGTTTTCTCTATTTCCCATATTTTTCCATGTATTTGCTATTTGTTCATCAAAACGCAGACAGGAAGTGTCCCCTTACAGATGAGGGATGAGAGAACTGAGACAGAGGTAATAAGTCATTTAACCTAGGTTAAGGTGAAATGTGGCAGGTCCAGGGTTTGAGTTAAGGCATGCCAGCTACAGAGCCTGGTTTCTGCTGCACTGCACTATCTGTTGCTGTGTTAGGGTCTCCCATCTGTGAAAGCTGTGATGCTGAAAAGGGAAGTTGATAGACACGGTGGTGTTACCACAAGAAAAGAACATGACTGGCATCCCTACCCTGGACAAGTACGTTTCTTTCTCATAGCTGCTACCAAGTAGCATTTCCCACTAGTTTAGAATTTCGCAGATGGAATATCTGTGCAGATATGAAAGATTATTTGTGTACGTGTTGCAGGTGGCCTACTCTGATTAGATATGACTTTAAAGTAACTTTTAGTTCTGTTTCTTTCCTCCCTTAATTTTCATGCTTCTCTAAGAAAGTCAACTTTAACAAAACTGTAGTTTGATTCATAGAATCCTTTCTAGAATCTCAAGATTGGAGATTAACAGCAGATCTGTTATTCACTACCTACCCCATCCCCCACTCCATCCAAAGCTTGTTTCCTTATGAATTCATTCTAGTCTGTTTGTGGTGGTGGTGGTGGTGGTGGTTTGTTTTCTGTGAAAGGAACTCATTCCCACTGAAGCAGCACATTTCATCAAATTTTTATAGTAATTCCTATTTTCAGATGCAATCTGCCTCCTTGTAATTCAGCTATTGGTCCCTTCCATGTAACAGCTTCCTAGCAGCAAAGTGGCTAATCTTAAATTTGTTCCCCGTTTAACTTACCCTTTTGGATTTGACATATACCTTCACGCCACCAGGTTCATTGGGGTCATTAAGTCTGCCACCATATATATGTATATTCACAGCCCTCCTGCCAATTTCCTGTTATCTCTAAAGTTGATGAACCTGCAGTGCCCTCTGTGTGTCTCTCCATTTCTTGAATGGAGGGTAACTTTCGTTTGTGCTCTGCCCAAATCAGATCCCATTAGAAAGCTCAATGGTCATGTACTTATGACTGGTCTAGGCCACAAATAAAGGAGAGTGAGATGTTCCGCTTCATTAATATGTTGCCCTTTCACATGTATCTTCTCATATGACTGTGATGCTTTTAGCTCTTCTCTCTCCATATCTCCCCTCGTTCCATGGTTAATGGTCCCTGTCCAAATCACTGCCATGATAAAGCACTAGGTGTAGGAATCCTAAGAAGACAGAGAATGTTAAGAAGAGAGATGAGAGGGAGGGAAGGAGGTGGGGAAGAGGGAGAGGAAGAGAGATACTGACTTTGAAAGGGCCTGTCAGTCAAACAGAAAATAACACACTTCAGACACCAGTGATGGCAGCAGTGACACATTTCACAGTGTGTCTTCGAACATCTTGGAGCTATAGAAAGAATATGGCAAAGAAAAGCACCATATTTAGTCTCTATTCCTTTCTACTTCAAATTATACAACCCTTTCTGTAGCATCGGCTGTTAAAGCTGAAATACCACTTGCTATAAAGCCATCTTAATAGAACATACAAAGTATCTTTTCAGTGAAAATGTAAAAGATTTTTATTGGATTGACGATATAGAATCTTCAGCCAGAGCTCCTTGAGAAGAAAAATATCTGTTTCACCCAGTGTAAGTCAGCCACAAACTATGAAGCTGTCCAGGGTACATTAGGGAAAAACAACAACAACAACAACAACAACAACAACAACAGATAATTAAAAGGGGCATTTGGGAAGATTTTGTTTTGTTACTTTGAAAAAATGTAAAACAAAATCTCTTTTTTCCAAATTCTTAAATGCAAAATGCTTACCTGGCAAGCTGGTGCCCAGGTGAGGACTGTAAGACCTTATGCGTTAGGTATTTGTCCTGTGTCCTGCTAACATCAGCAATGTGGGTAAGTTGTACTATCTTCCCTATGGTTACATTCCCTAGAAAGTGAAAATCGACCTAAAAAATTATTCTGAGTGTCTTCTGGGGCAGGGGTGGTTCATAACCTCAGAACTGTACTAAGGGTTTGTTAGACTGTAGCTGACTAGAGGAAACCTGCGTCACTGAAACTTAAGGAAAGGGGTTATAGCATGTTCAATCAGAGAGAGCAAGGCCCACTCTGTAGCATTTTTGACTTAACCCATTCATTGGGCACACAAAGCACCTGTGGCTGGAGCAGGAGGAGAGTGAGTTTCAAGTCAGGCATCCTGGGTATGCATCCTGCCTCCCCATCTGCCAGTGACTGTGATATTTGCAAACTCCTATGATTGCTCTGAACTTAAAGTTTAAAATGGAATAATAAACTCTACTTCACAACTTTGTAGTGAGGAATAAATAGGACAGAGTAGGTGTGGAACTGTGCCTTCAAAATAGCATATTTTTAAATTAGTTTCCATCCCTCTTCTTTGATTTAATTTTTAAACAGGGAAAGAGTTTGCCATTTAAATGTTAGAAAAGATATTCAAATTTGATCTCAGATTTAATCATTTATACAGATGTAGACTTTTATAATTCACCTTGGCTTCTAGTCCTTTTAGTTATCAAGCAGCAGCTATTCTAATGCTTGGCTTCCCATCCAGCTTTCTTGGTGTCAACCACCCTGAAAATCTGATGCACGTGAGTTTGAAAATCACACTCTAGAACCATTCTTTTTTGGTCTCTATCCATATTTTCAGTCTTCTGTTTTCCTCATTCCGGATACTATCGGATACTGTCACCTAACTGGATACTCTCATTTGTAAGTATTGGAGAATTTAGGCTAGAGATCCACCCACAATATTTGCATTTGATAGAAATTACAATTTTGGAATGAAATGCCAGTGTTCTAATGGTGAATTCTCAGGCAATGTCACAAATTTATGCTGTGCCAGCTCTGGCCTGTATATCTAGATTTCCTTATAATGTAGTCACACTTCATTAGGTGTGGCCATACAAGGAGAAAGGCAGAATTAAAAAGGATACCTGGAAGTAGAGAGTACTCTAATGTTTGATGGAAATATCCATTCTTTATTTTAAAAATTTACCTTTATTCTAGAAGATGCTCTTGGAATACTGGTCTCTTACCACTCTACTAAAGAGTAAATAAGGCTTTGTCTCCTGTGGCTGAGCTACAGTTCTTTAACCTAAGAAGTCATCCGAAGAAAGGTCTTCCATCAGCAGCATGTAAAGCCTATTGGTTTCTGTACCTTTCCCATTCACCTCTACAGTCACCATGACATAGAGCTGATCATTGCAGCTGTCTTTTAATTATATGATCATGCAGAGGTGAGAGCAGTTAAGAATTAGCTGGCCCCTATTGATATTGGCCGATGCCTGAAGAATTGAGCAGTGGCTCAGTTATCAATATCTGTAGGGAAGCCACCAACAGAATCAGGGAAGACGTAGCTGACCTCCTGTGGAGGACATTCTTTGCTGCTGAAATGGGTGTTAAATTGTTCCACATAGACTCAGGTGTATAGGAAAAGCCACATACTCTGTTTTTATTATCTTAAATCATATTCCTATTCTGAGCCCCATTATGTAGACTGGTGGGAATTCAGTCTTTAATAAAGAAGATTCCTTCCTAGAGTCCTATGAAGATCTCGGGGTCTTATGGACCCCAAAAAGCATTTGAACATGTTGTATAGTCTACACTGGGCAGTGCTAGGATGTTGATAGATAAAGGTGCTCAAACAATTTTAAGAGTCTGTATGTCTCTCATATCTGTTTTCATCTGGGCTAAATTTCATTACCAGTGGGCTCTTGCCTCATGGTGAAATGTGTGCTGCTGGCCACCCGAGGCACCCATTTTCAGTTGCTGGTCCTACTAGTGGATATAAAAGAGTTCTTTAGCTCTTCCAACAAATGTGTCCTTAAATGGCTTTCATTGCAATGTTTAGGTTAAGTGTTGCTGATAGATCATTCTGCATGAATCCTTGGTACTGAGAGTGGGAGAAGTCCATAATAGAAAGTCAAGAATGTTATCAGAAGAACAGAGTTGGACATGCAAAAGCAACAAGTGTGTATTTGAGCATGGAAAGTAAGAATCTTTTCAAAGTTAGGAGCCCAGTTTTTAGAGTCCTGTCTCCGCAGGCACATCATTCAGCTATCTCCAGAAATTCTAGCTCTGTTTTTTTCTGTAGGTTGCTGATAATGAGTAGATAAAGCCTTCCACCATCTGTGTAATGCATCCTCTTCCATTTCTTTATCAATGTTGCATAAAAGATCTCTCTTTCCTGCTTCTACCTCTGCAATCAAAAGCTCTGGGATTTCCCTGCCTCCCCAGATGCATTTGTTCAACCTTGTTGCTGAACTTCAATTTTCAGAGAGCGTGCGACCTGCAAGTTACTTTCTCAGGCCTGAAATATAGAAAGAACGTAGCTATTCTTAGAAGGAATAAAGGGGGGGAAATACAAGAAAGAGATTGTAAATAATATCTTAACACATTTTCCTACCATGTTTTTCATTTATACTATATCATATTTTCTTCTACTTGATCCATAGTAGGTCACACGCTCAAAATGTACCAGCTGGGGTGCTTGGGTGGCTCAGTCGGTTAAGTATCCGACTTTGGCTCAGGTCATGATCTCTCTGTTGGTGAGTTCGAACCCCACATCGGGTTCTGTGCTGACAGCTCAGATCCTGGAGCCTGCTTCCGATTCTGTGTCTCCCTGTCTCTCTGCCCCTTCCCTGCTTGTGCTCTCTCTCTCTCTCTCTCAAAAAATAAACATTAAAAAAATTAAACAACAACAAAAAACAAAATGTACCAGCAGACTGACTTAATTATTGCTGTTCTTCAATTAGTTGCTTTCAGATAAAATTGAGAGGGCAGAGTAGTACAGTTCAAAGGCTTTATCAGGAATTTTTGAGTATGTGATCCCTACTGGAACAATTGTAGTAGGATAGGATTTTCTGACTTACCTTGTCCAGTTCAGCTTTATAAACCCCTAGAAATTCTGATTTGGGTTCATCTAGTCCTAATTTCTCATCTTACAGGCAAATTTAAGACCAAAGATGTTAGGACTTGGTCAAGAAGCAAGAAGACTTATAACTACTTTTCTGAGGGCTTGCTGTAATGCCAGGTACTGTAGAATGACACTTCTTACTATTGAGTCATCATGAGAGCCCATGTAAACAGAAATAATAATGATGAAGATGAAAAATAATAAATGAAGAGGCTTAGCCATTCATCACTGGTATGGCCCAGCACTGGGATTAAACTTGATATATATATGATATATATATAATGATATATAAGGTATATATATATGTATATGTATATATTTGTTTTTTACTCCAAATTTCATTACCCAAGACTCAGTACTACTGTTAGGATCTGTACCTGGGTCACCTGAATCTCAGGCCAGAGGACTTTCCTCAGTGGCATGAGAGGGATCAGTCTTTGTCATCGGCTTTCAAATTCTTCTGCTTATTGGAGCTCGAGGGTTTTAGCAAAGTCACCTTACTAGTCACTTGGGGTGAGGTGGGAGCCAAAGAGCTTACTCTTAGGCCTCCCCTCCCACTTCAGCCTGAGGTGTCATGCCTATTCATCGCTTAGATTAGTGCATGGCAAGCAACTTTGTATTTGAAGAAAGGTTTTGCAGTAAAAATCTGTGCAGACCCCGAGTCTCATGATCCCTAGGGCACTTTCAGTATGACTTCTGATGGCTGTGTGGTTCTACCCATAGACCAGTTGGCCCCACCAAGTTCCTCTTTGGTCACACAAACTATATTGCTGCCCTAGGCCTTGCTGCTTCTTGGTCTCCTCTTGGTATTGCCATCACACATTTTAATGATGACTTGTTTAGTATCCTGACAATGACCAAATGGATATCCCCACCTAATTTTGCAAAGAATATAGGAATAGCTTTGGTTAGTCTGTTTTGTAGTTTTGTTTTTACCATTATAAAAAGAAACAGGATTCTCGTTTATGTGTGTGTGTGTGTGTGTGTGTGTGTGTGTGTGTGTGTGTGTGTTATATTTCAGACCTGTTGTTGTGTTCTGGAATAACAGAACACAAAGGTCTGTAGCCTGAGGTAATTGAGGTCAGTGAAGATGTTTCCAATGAAGGTAATATACGAAATCAGATTCTGGGCCATAAGAAAGTTGACCAAAAAAACTGTTCTTTTCAGGTGCTATATGTTTCCCTAGGATTTTCATTAGCTCCTCTGCAGTGTCAATTAGCACCTCCTAAGGAGCTAACTTACCAGTCTATGTTCCTGGACCTAATCCTTTCCAAACTCTAGATACACATGCTGTTTTGAAATTGGCTTCTCACTGTGTTGAAAGACCCTTGACCTGGTCAAAAATGGACATGTCATCCTTTCTTGTCCTGAACTAATTCTTTCTGCTAAAAATCCCCATTTCTCTTCCCACTAACTCATTTTTTTGGAATCCTGCCTTTGGCCACAGCCAGAAATTATGGACCTATAACCAATTTTAGTTCCAAGACCCAGGAGGATGCCTGCTGAGCCAAGATGGACACTGAACACAAGTGGAGCCAACTGGATTCTGTCTTCCAGAGATTTCAAAACGGGATGCAGAAAAGAGAATGAGTCAGTAAGGCTGTGCTGGCCACACAAATTTTAAGGTCATATGCAGATAGGAACAGAGTTGATGCTAGGAAAACTAAATTCACAGAGAAGCAGAAATAAGAGCTTTGTAGAGGAAGTCAGTTTTTAGTAAGAGAAGAAAGAAGACAATGAGAGAGATGGAAGAGTAAATTTCTTGATTGCCTAGTTCCCAGGGAGATCAGCAATACTTAATGTATTGGGTTCTGAAAGTCCTCTACATGTTCTTATTTAATAATACTTTCTCTTGAATTTATTTATATGGGGTTTTGTCCATGGCAACCAAATTATTCCTGAGGCACGCCTTTTCCTGAATTTTCTAATAATTACCACAGCAAGCAGATTATTTACGTCTTAATATTCAAACACTCTTATGCAGTAAGGAGTATATTCTTTGTACAGATGAGGGAATGAGTTAGAGAAATCAAGCATCTTGTCCAAGGTCTTTTAAAATGATGTCTGACACCAGAATTAGGCAATGAGCCTTATTTTTGCTTATTTCTTTTAATACTACTTTTTATCAGGCTCAAAAGTTCAACCTTTATAAAAAGTACTTATTTTACATAATAACATCCAGCAAATTCTCTGAATTCTCTCTTGAAATATTCTATCCTTTGCTCAGTATTTGAATACCCCGAGTTTACAGTGTTGCAGTGGCCAGGTCTATTTTCTATAAAGATCTCTCCATCAATTTTATTCTGTGAATTGTTTGCTGGATTCATCATTCTGAAGCCCAACTATAATCGTCTGACTCTACCCCTTGGAATTCTTCAGTGGATCCCCATTATCTGTCAAAACTGATAATAACACTTTTACACTGTATCAATGCCTTATCCAGGATCTCCCCAGATTAACATTGCTACTCTATCTCTCATCACTCTTATGCATTTATTTACCTTGCCCTCTTACTAAACAAAACCATTCATTATTTCTCCAGTCTTTGGACATTGATGTTTCTGTCTTGTTTCTACAGTTTCCTCTACCCAAAAATACTTTCCTCTTCTTTACCAGTTGAAATCCTTTTAACTTTCTATAATCCATTTCAAGTGTCCTCTCCTCTGTAAAGTATTTAATGATTCTTCACTAGAATCACTGGGTTTGATTACTCACTCCTTTAGAACCCTTAAGAAGTATCTTATATGCTTCTAATGTAATTCCCCTTCCTTGTGATACAGAGGGTTGTTAATTGCACATATAGGGGTGGCAAGTACTTGGCATACATATGACTACTACGCCCATGGAAGACAGCATGAGTTCACTGAAGTTCTTTTTACTGGGATCCCGGGTACTACCTTAGAATCCCTCTAACATAACACTCAAGGAGGCCACTTCCAACTAATTAGAATCACCATGCAAAATGGAACTAAACTGGTATCCTCATTATAGTAGCTCCTGCTACTCTTTATACCTAGTACTTGGCCTTGGACACAGCACAGCTGTAGAGAATGTTCCAGAACTTTGACTGAGGACTGCCTATCTCCTAATTCTCCCATTTGCTTTGGTCAGCACACTGTTTTAAGCTAAAAAGGAAGGGAGGCCACATGTTCCAGGGCTTTGACTCTTTTTGCTGCAGTTTTCCCTAGCCCTACTTAAAGAGATATAGATGCTTGATCATTAAGAAAGGCAACTAGCCTATTAAAGAACCTGAAAATCAAAACACATGTTTCAGTGTGAGCATTGATTTCCAATCTGCAAATTAGAAGGTTGTTATTTTGACATGACACTTATTCCCATTACAGCTGGTCAGATTGTTATCTTAGGTGAGCAGACACTGGCCTAGATGTAATCTGTCCCCTTCTTACAGGTCATAACTTGACATTTGGAGGAACATGTTATGTGTCACTCTCTCATGGGCACACACATACACACATGACAATAAGCATACAAAGAATGAAAGAAGGCAGTAAAGAATTAGTGAAAGTCAGGAAAATACCCCCATTCAAATGGGTTTTGTGCTTTTAAATTTAGGATATAAATTCTGTTAAGATTTCATTTCTGTTAAAAGTAATACTTATAGTAATTACATATTTCAGATGAATGTTTAAAAAACAACAAAATGAGCTTGCTTTTACATATTTCAGATGGGTGTTTAAAAAGCAACAAAATGAGCTTGTTTTTACATATTTCAGATGAGTGTTTAAAAAGCAACAAATTGAGCTTGCTTTATCACTGTTCTTAACTATTTTATGCATTATCTTATTTTCCCCCTTCTTTTTTATGTGGGACTCTTTTTTTCCTTCTGATACAATGGAAATGTCAACTGCTTTTCCTTTTTCGTTGTTCCATCACGTAGATGCAAGAAAACAAACCTATTTGAGAGAACAAGAAGATTAATGTCTATGATGCATTGAGTATTCACTACTTGTATAATTCATTTCTATTCTATGGTAAACAGAAAAGCCTTTAGTTATTGGCAAAGTACATTGCCAATGGAGGGAATACATCCTGAGTAAATTTCAGGTTCTATCATGTTGTGCTTTAAAACTGAGAGAGGGAGTGGAGTAGGGAAAGGAAAGGAGAGATTTCTTTCTCTATCGTTTTTATTTATATTTTTAATTTTATTATTTTTTTAAACATTTCCTGCTCTGGGCTCCATTCCAGCACTATATTCATATAATTCAGTGATTTATAACCTAACATAAATCAGATACCCGTCACAGTTAAGTGTGATTTGTTATATGTGTAGATTTGTGTTTATGGTATCTTTATTGAGATTTCCAGCAATAAGATGTAATATGTAATCTCTGCCTATTTAAAAGCTTCATGCTGTTTGATCACGAAAATGATTTGCGTCTTCCTTATCTCAGTGGAGAGAATATTTGATACAAGTTTGCCTACCATGAAGTCCCTGTGGTGTCGTGTGCTTGGCAAGCTCCCTCCACTGCACTAGAGCATACGGTGTGTGCCGACTGTGGGATTAGAGACACTATGCGCTGGTGGCTGATAAACAGCAATTTCGTTGTGGAGAGAATTGGCTTAATGTAAACCCACAATTTCTTCCCCTCCCTCCCCCAGCAGATGGTATATATGGCGATATTTTCTGAAGAGAATATAGCCTGGCCATTCTGTTTCTCTTAATATACCAGATGTGACAGAGATAGGACCAATCTGGGGGTCAAATTACCCAAAGTCAAACATTGGTTCCCTCACAAATTAGTATCCTAACCTCAAGGGAGGTACAGAACTTTCTCCTTCTCATTTTCCTCACCTGGAAGGAAATAGAATATCTAATTTCCAAGTTGAGGGAATTAAATGGGACTTGTGTAAAGTGCCTAGCCTGTCCGCCATACAGTAGACATTCAAGAAAGGCAAGGAAAGTGTTGGTATCCTGCCATGTATGGAGGGAGAGAACGAGAGACATCAGCCACAAGTGAGCGACCAAAGGACACTTTGTGGTTTCATTGAGGTTTTGTAAACCCATCTGTGGGCTTTGCCTTGTTTTACAGTGCTCAGGAATTTGCTTGAGGACTGTTTGCCTACTGTTCACTCCTCCTCAATATGTGTCTAACAATAAGTAACAATCATCCATAGTCGGGGTGGGGGAGAATATAAACACTTTAGTGGAGATGTGTTAAAAAGTGATTTGGGATCCACAGCCACCTCATCCTGAAACTAGGCTAAGGTGAGGGAGGCTCTCACTTCCGATGCAACATTTAAGAAGTTACCAAAAACCTGGGGTGCCTGGGTGGCTTAGTAGGTTAAATGTCCCACTTCGGCTCAGGTCATATTCTCACTGTTTGTGAATTTGAGACCTGCACCAGCTTCTGTCCCCCTTTCTCTCTGGCCCTACCCCACTTGCTCGCTCGCTCTCTGTCTCAAAAATAAACATTAAAATTTTTTTTTTAAATTTACCTGTAGTCTCTAGTTCGGCAGACAATCCTGGGCAGTGATCCTGGCCTTTGATTATGATACACTCTCTTTCCTCCCCCATGTGTATGGAATGTAGTATTCCAGGTGATCAGTACTTTGGGTAATAAAAAAAGTGTGCAGTCCCCAAACGCATGAGAAACTTTATTAAATCTAATAAAACTCTAATTGCCAATTCAGAGGGTACCTCATTCCCTTGCAGTGGTTTGCTGTCACTGTTGTTAAGTATCAGTGTCACTAGATGACAGCTGTTCAGGACTGCTGAGTCATCCAGAATTCTCAGAGATGGGATGCAAGGAAAACTATAACCCAGGATGTCAAATCTGGGTGAACTACCTACTAAAGCAGTTTTGAAACTACATTATGAAGAAATGACAGGGGTTGCTGGAGGGAGTAGTGAGATGTAGTAAACGGGCTTTCAGCACCTACCCCAATGTACATTTGAAGAAAAATTTGGATTTTTAGCAAGATGAGCTGAAATAAATCTTTAACCAATCCCTATCTCCTCATCTTACTTTTATGAAGTCCCAGAAAGGTTAGGTGTTTTGCCTCAGCCTCACACTGGATTAACGAAGAGACTCAAATAGGAACCCGGATCTTTTGACGTGCGGCTTCAGGTATCTCTCCTTCTTTGGGCTTGTTTTTGTCTGGATACCTATTCCAAGGCATCCCAACTGCCTTGTCACCAACCTCCTGAAATATTAGTTGTTTGTCATCCATGTGGAATGGCAAAGCAATTCCTCTGATGTAGAAAAATATTTTTTGAGGCTCTATGGCAAGATATCAACATTTATTTTCTCCTATGACCTGACACAATTTGAACCAGTCTCTCCAGAGGTAAAATGCAGGACATACTTCGTCAGCTGTCAGGAAGTCAGGGGCCTCAGCGGGGGCATGTAAACGGCATTTTGGTTTATGTTCCTGCTATAGAGGCAATAATAGCATGATCAAGGCTTTTGTTGCTCACGACGGTAGTAAAATCTTTACAGCCCTCCGTTTAATGACAGACTGGTCTTTCTGAAGCCTTACGGCACAAACCTACCTGGAATTAGAGATTAGGGAGAAAGAAATTCATGAACTTGAGCAACTATGATTATCGTCCAGAGAGACTAATTATATGTTTAATGAGCTTAAAGCAGGTGGAAGATGCATGAGAGTTCTGTGCCGCTGGGTCTGGTAAAGGGTCTCTGGAAATCAAGTTAATTTGAATATATTTATGAATGAGGGGTAAGGGAGAGGAGTGGGTCAAGGAAGAAAGAACTGGTGGGAGTAGAGTAGTATGCAGGGTATTCGCGTTTTTTACACTCTGATTCTCTCTCTCTCTCTCTCTCTCTCTCTCTCTCACACACACACACACACACACACACACACACACACACACACACACACATATCCCGCTTTGGGAAGTTGAGGGAAGCTATGAATAATCTCCCCTGAAATATTTGCATATATACCCTGAGCATGTTTGAGAAGGAGTAAGGACTTTAGTGACTTGCTAGGCTATCCCATGGGCATCCATGGATCATAGCCTTAGAATCACTGATACAGCAAAAGACAAACCAGATGTGATTTGGTTTCCATTATACCTGATCAACCCCCCCTTCTAAATCTCCAGATCTTTCATAAATATGTTAATCTTTTCTTTTCATTGTTTTGCTTCCTTTCACTGCACCCTTTGGAGTTTAAAGGACATTTTGCAGAGTGGGAATAGGGCTATTTTTAAATGAGCCTTTGGTTATCAAATCTCTAATATGGGTTACTTTGGGTAAAAGGACTCCACAGATAATTCTGGAATAGTTTCAACCTTTCTCAGTGAAGAGCTCTTCCTTCGCACCCTGAGCTTCTAATGGACGACCACATTTACTACAATGGTTTCCATCCCCCCTTCCACTTGGTTCAAGCTTAGAATGAGGCATTAAAGAATAAAGAAGTGCCCCCAAAGGGAGGCATCAGCAGAAAATGAAGAAAACCAGAACATCAAGATAATCCTAGAAGTACCACCTGAATTACTCAGTTAACCACGCCAAGTAAATGCTGCTCACTCCTTCAGGGCTGTTCTAACTATCTGAAACTAAAGGAGTTAGAGCTGTGACTAAAGAAGCTGAACTTGTCTGGGAAACTCACCCCTGAAGGCACAAATGTAGCATCATTGCTTCTACTTTCCCTTGCCCTTGTTCTGAGCAACTTTACGGAAAGGAAGAGCAGAGTCGTTAGAAAAGATGGGTAAATGCACCTTTGCTGCCAGCTGTGTTCAGAGGTACACAGCCTGTGGCTTCCGTGAAGCTAGTTGCCCCGGAGAGAAGTGATTTAGGTAAAGTAGGGTAAGTTCCTTTTTCTCAGACTTAAAAAGGATTGAATTTCGCAGTATGAGTTTGATAACACCAGGCCATCTCATTTCTTTAGCAGTTTGATCGACAGGTTTCTCGTTTTATTGAATCTGTGTGCGTCCAGATTAAAAATGTAATGATGATGCTAGGTTTATTGATCTCTGTTTCTTGCTTTTGTTTGGCTTCTCATTCCTTTGCTTTCCTCCTGATTTTTTTTTTTTTTACAGGAATGGTTTAGGGTAGTAACTTTGTCACTATGATGTCTTTCCTTTTAGGGACAGGGGAGCACCCAATCTGGGATTTTTAATCCCTTGCTTTGCAAAAAAGTATTGCCTAACATGTTCGCCTTTCATATGCCTTACTAAAAGAAGGTTAAGCAAAGGAGAAGGGTTGGAGTTTTTCCATCTCTGGCACTAACACTTGAAAACAGACGTAGAAGCCATGTGTTTGGGACTCAGAGACCCATGCCAAGTGACATTTTAGTTGTCACTAATTAGATTAGATTACATTCACTGGGTTTCCACAGTCTGCAGGAGGGGGTGGCAGGGGATGTAGGGAAGCCTCTTGGTAAACCGACTTCTCGTGTTGTGTGCCTCCAAAGAAATTATGCCTATTGCAAAGACTGAACTAGGCAATGTTTTGGTCTCCTGGAGCCCCTGCTGCTACAGCACTTTAGGAAGCAAATACCTTTCTTCAGAGAGAAAATAAAACTCTAGGTGAGTTGTCTCCAAATGCTGACTCCACTAAAAACACAGATGATTGTTTCTCTGCCCACTTCTCGACCACAGGTGATCTGTCTTGTTCAGGCTTGGGAGTGAGTTAAGACAGAGATTAAAAAACTGGTCCTCATAGCAGCGTGATGGGCTAAAATGAATATTACCTTGGATGGGACAACCTAGTGCTTCTAACCTTGGGGTGGGGCTATCTCCCTAGTAATTAGTGAAAGGCTGGTTTCATAAATGTTGGCCTTTGTGGACTTTCGTTTTCCCTTCAAAAGTCATTCAGCCTCTGTGCCTATACTCCCTACATTAATTAGTCATTTGCAAAGGAAAATGAGAAGGAAAAAAGAAGATAAAATCGACCCTTGATTGCAAATATCTTTTTCAGATCATGTAATAGGGCCAGAATTATTATTTTTTAAATGTTTACTTATTTATTTTGAGAGAGGGAGAGAGAGTGTGTGTATGTGTGAGAGGGGAGGGGGGAGAGCAGAGAGAGAGGGAGAGAGAAAGAGAATCCTAAGCAGGCTCTGTGCTGTCAGTGCAGAGCCCGACATAGGGCTCGAGCTCACAAACCATGAGATCATGATCTGAGCCCAAATCAAGAGTCAGACATTTAACTGACTGAGCCACCCAGGTGCCCTAAAGTCAGAATTCTTTGAGAAAATTCAGGTAACAGAAAGCTAAGTGGATTTTCTATCTTCCCACTTTCCCTTCACTCAAACTGGATGATCTTAAGGTGGTGGTGTTTAGAAACAGAATCTTTCTCTGCTACTCTGACACAAAAACCACATAATGGAAATCAGATCTTCGGAATCCTCCATCTAAACCAGGAGGCTGGTGACAAGTGATCCAAACAGAATGGCACTGGAGGCGACTTGTGGGCAGCTTCACTGATCTCCATTTGCTGGAACACCTGTTGCGTAAATGCTAGGACCTTTGTTTTCCTTTGACATTTAGTTGAGTCAGGACAACCGTTGCGTAAAGTGCATTTTAGTTCATTTAGATTCTGTCCTTTATTTCATGTTGGTGATTTCTTTAGCCTGTCTAATCCTCACAAAAATTATGAGTTTATCCCTTTCCATAGGTAAGGAAAACAACACAGTAAGACATTGCATAATTTGTTCAAGTTCTATAGCTGGTAAGTGGGGACACAAATCCAGATAGCATGGCTCCAAGTTCATGGAGTAGGACACACTGCCTCTTCCTGTTGAATAACTTAATATGCGTAAAGAACTTAGAGCCTAGAATGTGCTGTTACATGAACATTTGCTGCTACTGCTACTGCTCATGCTTGTTGCTGCTGTCTTCTTGTTCTTGCTGTTTCCGTTCTTCTCTTCCTCCTCCCTCCCCCGTTTCCTTCCTTTTCCTCCTCTTTCCTTGTCCTCCTCCTCCTCCTCCTTCACTTATAATAATTATTAAAGTTTTTATTTTAACAATGTGGTATGCCAGATGTGCATTAATAAGTTGCTGCCTTTGGTACCTTTTTTGTGACATTGACTCACAAATTACTGAGAGATGTCCCCATGCATTATTTAAAGTTTCATATACATCCCACGTATTTGTTGGTTTTTATATCAGAGATTTCTTGATTTAAAAAATTCAGAATCCTTGTTTAAAGAGCTTCCCAAACCGAAACGTGATGATTTGCTTATCTCCCAATTATGAATCTGCAGGTTATTTTCCTTCTGACTAGCAAATGATCTGTGATGTACCTATTAGTGTTATTATGAGTGAGACTGGTTTTTTTTTTTTTTTTAATTTTTTTTTCAACGTTTATTTATTTTTGGGACAGAGACAGAGCATGAACGGGGGAGGGGCAGAGAGAGAGGGAGACACAGAATCGGAAACAGGCTCCAGGCTCTGAGCCATCAGCCCAGAGCTTGACGCGGGGCTCGAACTCCCGGACCGCGAGATCATGACCTGGCTGAAGTCGGACGCTTAACCGACTGCGCCACCCAGGCGCCCCGAGACTGGTTTTATCACATGAGGTTTATATATGCAGCATTTAAAAAGGAACAAAGGAGTTGGTGGTTTGGGAAGGCTTGATTGGTTATCTCCAGGATTAGATGATTGTCATGGGCAACTCCCTTCTCCTCACCCCCAATATCTGACCCTATGCTAACTCTCCTATCTGATTTCTTACCATAGTCAGGCCTGATTTTTTTGTGATTGCTGTTAATTTTATCATAGTTAGCATACAGTGTTATATTAGTTGCAGGCGTACAAGATAGTGATTCAGGAATTCTGTATGTTACTCAGTGCTCATCGTAATGAGTATACTCTTAATCCCCTTCACCTATTTTACCCATTGCCCCACCCATCTCCCCTCTGGTAACCATCAGTTTCTTGGTTTGTCTCTTTTTTCTTTATTCATTTGTTTTGTTTCGTAAATTCCACATGAGTGAGACTATATGGCATTTGTCTTTCTCTGACTTATTTTGCTTAGCATTATACTTTCTAGTCCTATCCATTTTGTTGCAAATGGCAAGATGTCACTGGTTTTTATGGCTGGATCATATTCCATTATGTATACATACTACTTCTTCTTTATCCATTCATGTACCGATGGACACTGGGGCTGCTTCCTTAATTTGGCTATTGTAAATAATGCTGCAATAAACATAGGAGTGCATGTATCCCTTTGAATTTTTGTTTTGGGGGGGGGTAAATACCCAGGAGTATGATGACTGGATTGTAGGGTAGTTCTTTTTAACATTTTGAGGGAGCTTCCTACTGTTTTCCACAGAGGCTGCACCAGTTTGCATCCCCACCAACAATGCTCCAGGGTTCCCATTTCTCCACATCCTTGCAAATACTTGTTGTTTCTTGTGTTTTTGATTTTAGCCATTCTGACAGGTGTGAGGTGGTATATCATTACAGTATTGCATTTCTCTGATTATTAGTGATGTTAGGCATCTTTGCATGTGTCTCTTGGTCATCTGTGTCATCTTTGGGAAAAAGTGTCTATTCAGATCCTCTGCCCATTTTAATTGATTTTTGGGGGGTTCTGTTGTTTTTGCTTTGCTGTTGAGTTTTATGAGTTATTTATGTTTTGGGGATATTAACCCTTTCTGGAGTATATGATTTGCAAGTAGTGTCTCTGATTCAAGAGGTTGCCTTTTCATTTTGTTGGTGTTTTTTTTCTTGTTGTAGTACAGAAGCTTTTTAGTCTGATGTAGTTCGACTGATGTATTTTTGCTCTTGTTGCCAGTGCTTTTGGAGTCAGATCCCAAAAATCATCACCAAGAATGATATCGAGGAGCTTACTTCCTATGTTTTCTTCTTCGAGTTACAAGGTCTTCAGGTCTTGCATTTGAGTCTTTAATTAATTCCGACTTAATTTTTGTGTGTGATGTAGGATAGTAGTCTAGTTTCATTCTCTCTTTCTCTTTTCTTTCTTTCTTTCTTTCTTTCTTTCTTTCGCATGTGGCTGTCCAGCTTTACCAACACCACTTATTCAAGAGACTGTCCTTTCCCCATTGCATATTCTTAGCTTCTTTGTCATAAATTAATTAAACATATATGCCGGGGCTTATTTGTGGGCTCTCTATTCTGTTCCATTAGTGTATATGTCTGTTTTTGTGCCAATACCATATTGTTACTGTAGCTTTGTAATCAGGGACATGATGCCTTCAGCTTCCTTGTTCTTTCTTAAGATTGCATTTATTCCAGTCTTTTGTGGTTCCTTACCAGTTTTACGATTATTTGTTCTATTTCTCTGAAATATACCATGGTAATTTTGATAGGGATTGCTTTGAATCTGTAGGTGGCTTTTGATAATATAGACATTTTGACAGTATTCTCTCAGTTCATGAGCATGGGATAAATTCCCATGTAGTCATATCTTCAATTTCTGTGATCAGTGTCATAATTTTCAGGGGACAGGTCCTTCAGCTCCTTGGTTAAACTTGTTACCAGGTATTCTTTTTGATACAATTATAAATGAGTTTGTTTTCTTAATTTCTCTTTTTGATAGTTTGTTGTTAGTATACAGGAATGCAACAGATTTTTTATATTGATTTTATACCTTGCAACTATAGTGAATTTGATTCTTCTAACAGTTTGTTGGTGGAGTCTTTAGGGTTTTCTGTATCATGTCATCTGTGAATGGTGACTCTTTTACTTCTTCCTTTCCAATTTGGATACCTTTAATTTTTCTTGCCTAATTGCTCTGGCTTGGACTTCCAATACTATGTTGAATAAAAGTGGCAAGAATGGACATCCTTGCTTTATTCCAGATCTTGGAGGAAAAGCTTTCAACATTTTACCATTGAGTATGATGCTACCTGTGGGTTTGTCCTGTATGGCCTTTATTATGGCAAAATATGCTATGTGTATACTCACTTTGTTGAGAGCTCTTATCATAAATGGATGTTGAATTTTGTCACATGCTTTTCTATATCTGTTGATAGGAACATATGCTTTTTATTCTTCATTTTGTAATGTGTATCACATTGACTTATTTGCAGATGTTGAACCCTTCTTACATCGCTGGAATAAAGTCCACTTGATCATAGTGTATGATCCTTTTAATGTATTATTGAGTTCAGTTTGCTAATATTTTATTGAGGATTTTTGTATCTGTATTTATCGGCAATATCGACCTATAATTTTCTTATTTTTGTGGCGTCCTTTTCTGGGTTTTGTATCAGGGTAATGCTGGCGTTGTAAAATGAATTTGAAAGCATTTCCTCCTCTTCAATTTTTGGAAGAGTTTGAGAAGAATAAGTATTAAATATTCTTTGATTATTTGGTATAATTCACCACTGAGACCATCTGTTCATGGACTTTACTTGTTGGGAGGTTTTTGATTATTGATTCAGTCTTCTAACTAGTAATTGGTCTACTAAGATTTATTATTTCTTCATGATTCAGTCTTAGAAAATTGTATTTTTCCATAAATTTATCCATTTCTTCTTGGTTGTCCAACTTGTTGGCATGTAATTGTTCACAGTACTCTCTCATGATCTTTTGTTTTTCTGTGGTATCAGTTGTAACTTCTCTTTCATTTCTGATTTTATTTATCTCAGCCCTCTTTTTCTTGGTGAGTGTAGCTAAAGTTTTGTCAGTTTTATCTTTTCAAAGAACAAGTTCTAAGTTTCATTTATCTTTTCTGTTGTCTTTTTAGTCTGTATTTCCTTTATTTCCATTCTTCCAGCCCTAACTTAAGGCTATCCTTCATGATAAATGTAAGCAGTATATCTTTTCACAAGAACTGTAAAATGTTTTTGAGACATTTTAGAGAAAATTAAAAAAAAATGATTCCCCTAGCCTATGTACTCCTTAAAGACAAATGCTGTGTCTTTTATTTATGCATGGTATGTTTTCAGTGGCTTTTAAATAAATGAGGTTTACAAAAATGAATGAATGAATGAATTAATGAGTGAATGAACAGATGAATAAAGATGTACTAGAACTTATTCTTCTCTGGCAATGCCATTCATCTCAGTCCAATAAATATTTATTTGCAGCAAATACAAAGTTTGATACCATGGATACAAAGAAACAATCCGTTTCTTTCAAGGAATTCAGTAGGGCACAGGGACACCAATTATAATTAGGCAGCTTTGAAATGTTTTGATACTTAAGTCTAGTAGTTGAGATCAGAGACCCAAGTATCTTTGTCTTATTGGAAAAAAGACAGTGCCAGCCAGGATAAGGGCTTTTTTTAAGTCAGAAAATCAGTGAGAACCCCCTTCTGCAAATTAAAAAAAAAAGTATCTTCTTCCCTGTAGTAGATTATATTATTAGTTCAAAATTTTTTCCTCCCCCTTTTTTGGGGGGCTCTTTCCTTCCAGGTTTTTCTCAACCATTCCTTATTAGGTTTCTCCTCCTCAAAGAATTATACTTCCCACTCTGATGACATCATAAGTCATATGACTTGAGTTGGCCAATGGAATATAAATGGAAGCAACTTGTGTCACTTCTGATATGAAGCTTTTTTTTAAAATATAATTTATTGTCACATTGGCCAACATACAGTGTATACAGTGTGCTCTTGGATTTAGGTGTAGATTCCCATGATTCCTTGCTTACATACAACACCCAGTGCTCACCCCAACAAATGCCCTCCTCAATACCCCATTTTCCCCTCTGCCCTGCACCCCCCATCAAACCACAGCTTTAAAAGCCATTGCATGATTCAGCTTTTTTTTCTCTGTGCCTTGAGGATAGCATGTCTGAAATACAGGTTGTTCTTTCTGTCTGGATTCCGGAGTGGAGAGGATTAGAGTAGAGCTGCAGGCAACCTGCACAAACATGTTAAATGAATGAGAATTAAACCACTATTGCTATAAAGACACAGATACTAGGACTGTTTATTACTGCAGCATACCTTCCCTAAGATAACTGGCATACTTTCCAAGAACAGAGAGGAATATTCCCACCTGCTTTTCCACTCAAAATATTCTAACGTTTATTTTTGAGGGGGGGAGGGGCAGAGAGAGAGGGAGACACAGAATCCGAAGTAGGCTCCAGGCTGTGAGCTGTCAGCACAGAACCTGACACAGGGCTCCAACCCATGAACCACAAAATCGTGACCTGAGCCAAAGTCAGATGTTTAACATACTGAGCCACCTAGACACCCCTCCACCTGCTTTTCCACTTAAAGATCCCTGTTCACATTTGCCTGTTCAAGGAAGTCTGGATGCAATGAGGGGAAGATTGGGATTCCTTTAGTTACACTGCACTGTAATATAATGCTTTTGACCAAGTCCCCTTGTACTTGAGGGCCAATTGTGCTACCCAAGTACATAAAATAGAGGCAGCAAATCTTGGTAAGGGTGAAAGGCAGTGAGAAAAAGGGCTTTCTATGATAAAAAAAAAAGTCCAAAATGAGCTTTTCACATCTTAACTGAGACAATTTTCAGAGTTCTGAAATTGCCACAAAAAATTGGAAAAAAAAAATCCTATCCGTAAGTTTCTACATCAGTTGTCATGGAAACCATCACTTTTGTTTGTATGATACTGAGACAATTAAATGTTAACCGGGTATCAGAAAGAAACTGCTAAATTGCAGATCGAAGAGTTTTGATGGGTCACAGAAATAGAGTCACAGTCATGAATTCAACTTTTCTCATATTTTTGCAGCATTACCATCAAAAGCAAATACTGTAATTCATTGAGAAACCTGACACTCTTCTCTGATGATTCTGTATTGCTGGTCCCAAGAAAGAGAAGTTTTCACTGAAACTATGAGTTTGATGCACATGTTTATAATATGACTATGGAATATAATCTTAATCCCTTAGGGAAAAAAAACACCTAGGTTTCATTTTGAAGAAGGAAAAGGAAAATATGTAAGTAGGAGTATACATGGGAGAGAGCAAAAAATAGCTTTGGAAGTTGATAAAGAGAGTAATTCATTTAGTCTATGAGAAATTTAGCTTTCATATATACAAAGCACATCTCCTTAAGAATTCTGTCTTTGAGTCTCACTCTTTTTTGCAAAATGGTGTGCCTGCAGTATTTACCTACTCATTTAATATTAAACTAAATGCAAGAGGATTCAAATTAAGCATGGTAGATTAAACATACGCATTTTTATCTGCATATGTCCTCATATCCCTGGGAAAGGAACAAAATTATATAAATGATGGTAAAGGGATAAGAAAATGGCACAAATTCACAAGTACAAAAAGGAGAGGCGATCCGAGTGGCTGAGAACAGAGGATACAGATTATATGGACAAATAACCTGATAGCAGATCACAGAAAAATGACCCTGAAGTGTTTGCATAGTTACTTAACATCTAGGAAGATTTAGAAATTCGCACCATATGCTACCCCTGAAGATGAAGATCAAGTGGGGGGATAAACACAGGAGAATTGGATAAAAACTTGTTTAGGAAGCAGTGAGACCCCCCCCTCCCACCAATACAGGTTCCCTTCCCTCCCATTTGCACACAGAGGCTTCATCTTTCCCTCCCGTCAGAAGACTGAAGGTTTGCTCTTATGAGAAATTGTTCCAGGAAACCTCCAGACGTGGGAACACAAGGTGCAGCAAAAGGCAGGGTGAGGATGTAAAAAGAAAATCAAAGGAAGTAAGCACAGGCGAACTTGTAAAATTGCCGCATCTCTAATTCCTTCCCCCTGCTTGGCAGTCTGGCATTTACTTCTCCAGGCGATGACAGTGATTGCTTTCTGACAACAATGAGGATCTCAAAATAAAAGACCCTTAGGCATACTAGAATTTGAATATCTTATAACAACAAAGTAGCCAGAAAAGCCTAAAACAATGAAAGACAGAAACAAAACAATCAAAATGGATAAAAGAAATCCACAGAGAATGAGTGTGAACAGAAAAAAATGCCCAAGGAAAGTCTATGATATTTGCAGAAAGATGAAAAAACATTGCATTTATGAAACAATAACATGCTATAAAATGAAACATGCAAAGAATAAGAAAGAATTTATAGAAATTAGAAAAATATGATAGAAATACAAAAGTTCATTACACTAGTTGGAAGATAATTTGAAGATATCTCAAGAAAAGAGGATAAAAGGCCAAAAAAGAAGAAAAAAGAAAAGGAAAATGGGGGGACAAAAATAAGAAAAATTAGAGGATATGTTCAGAAGGTTAATTCTAGATAATGGAAGTTACCGAAAGAGAAGGCAGAAAACATTAAGAGAAGAATATTAACCAAGATTTAATGAATAAAATTCCCCAGAATGCAAGAACATGAATTTTCACACATGAAGAACTCACTAAATAGGTACAATTAAAAGTCATACCATTGTATGACTTTTTTTAAACAGAAAAAAAGAGAAGATTCTAAATGCTTCCAGAAAACAGGTCATATATGAAGGATATAGAATCTGAATGGCATTGACTTCCCACCACTAGTATTAGAAACTAGAAGACAATAGAAGAATGTACTGAGAATCTTGAGGGAAGTTAGAGACCACAGTTGTATACACAACTAAATATCAGTAATGAAAAGTATTGTAGGCAGACTAATGTTCTACCGAAGTTGTCCATGTCCAAATTCTACAAACCTGTGAATATATTACTTTCTGTAGCAAAAAGGATTTTGCAGATGTTATTAAATTAAGGACCTTGAGGTGGGGAAATTATCCTGGATTGATGGGGTGGACCAAATGTAAACAGAAAGTCCTTATAAGGGGGAAGAAGGAGGATCAGAATCAGACAAGATTTGAACACAGGCAATGTTTGAGTGATGTCACTGCTGGAAGAGGATAGTGAACCTAGAGGATAGAATGTAGGCAGCTTTTAGAAGCTGGAAAAGGCAAGGAAATGGATTCTCCCCCCCAGAGACTATAGAAGGAATGCAGTCTCTCACCTATTTTAGATTTCTGATCTCCAGAATGATTGAAATGATATACTTGTGTTGTTTTATGCTTGTGGCAATTTGCCACAGAAGCAATAGGAAACAAGTAAAAAGATAAAGACACTTTTGAGGGAAGTTTAGTCCATAGTTCTGCAACTACCTACGTATTAATCAATTATAAAGATAAAGACAGTGCTCGATATTGAAGCCAATTCCCAAAAGTACCTCCATGCCTTCTTTCTTAGGAAGCTACTAAGGATGTGCTCCTCTAAAGTGAGGTTGTAAATCATGGAATACATGGAATTTGCCAAAATGAGTATCCACAGGAGAGAAATTTTATAGGATGGGGAAAAATAATTATAAAATTAACTTGTGCCAACAAAAAACAATGTTTACATAGTTACAATAACGTAAACTCTAAATTTGACAAAATTTGAGATAAACTGTGTCAGAGCACACAAGTAGAAGAAAACAAATAGGTGTCTTCGTCTTCCAAACGGGACATCAAGTAACAGTGTTAACAATTAGTAAAATCGGGAAATGAGCATTTAAAAACAAGCTATCTATAACTGTGGAAGTAAATACCGGAAGGCATAGCTAAAAACGAAGAATATGCTTACATTTAGGGGCTAAGAGTCAGAAATGGGAAAGAGTTGATGCTCTTAACACTGTTGATATATTATGTGTTAATATATTATGTAGAAATGAATAAATACATCGAGGGGCCCCTGAGTGGCTCAGTCGGTTGAGTGTGAAACTTCAGCTCAGGTCATGATTTAGCGGTTCATGGTTTCAAGCCCTGCATGGGGCTTGCTGCTGTCAGCGCAGAGCCAACTTCGGATCTTCTGTCTCCCTCTCTCTGTCTGTCTCTCTCTGTCTCTCAAAAAAAAAAAAAAATGTTAAAAGAAATACAGTAAGATTGGAGAGGAGAAAACCTTTCTGTCACTTTTTCCCCCTTTTTTAATAATTCCATTCCTCTTAGGAATTCTACTCTTCCTTGAAATTAAGTTTTTGGGGCACCTGTGGCCCAGTCGGTTAAGCGCCGACTCTTGGTTTTGGTCAGGACACCATCTCACAGTTTCAGGTTCTGTGCTGGCAATCCCTGCTTGGGATTCTCCCTCGCTTTCTGCCCCTCCCCACTCATGCTGTCTCTGTCTCTCTCAGGATAAATAAATAAACTCAAAAAAATTTTTAAACATTTACAGGCAATTAAGTTTTCAGCCGTATTCTTACATTGTAAAATTAAATGGCTGAGCATGGGAGGGACAATTGCCAGCTCTAGTCCCTGTGCTCTGCATTCACGGTACGAGTACAGTGACATGCAGTTGCCATATGATCTACTTAGGCTGAATTCTGTGTCTCATTCATCATTTATCCCAGAATCTAGTAAAATCCCTGGCATAAAATATATAGTGGTTGAATAAATGAAATTCTGGCTGAAAAATGAATGAATGCATAATCGTTATTACAATTTTATGAGCATCATAAATCACAGATTAATATGAGAAAAGAAGATACTTTTAGGGCTGCTCATGGAAAATGGCGTTTGAAATGTTCTTGAGGAGATAATGCTAGCACAAATTGCCTATCTTTGTATAGGCACATGCATTATTTCGCCTTCAAAACCTCAAAGCTCATTATATAATTATGTATACTTTTAACAAGGTACTTTTGTACTGTATTCAGCAGGTTGATTCTGCAGTTGAATCACTGTTGGTGATGTCGGTCACTAAACACAGTACCATACGACCAGCTACTGGGAATAGATTTCCCTGTGTAATTGTGATGTACTCCTCACAACAATTGCCAGCGTTGGCAGTGATGTGAACTGTCTGTGATGATTACAATGATTTCAGTCTACTTAGCTCAATTATATAATATTTTTAAAGTAATTTATAGTTCTCTTATGCCCCAGTGATTAGGCTTACTAAATCATTGGATGCTAAGACAGTGTAAATGGCATTCTGGACTTGGATTTGAGACCTGGATGCAAATCCCAACTTTATAAAATTTCGTTAACTTCTGTGACTGTGTTTATCAATTATTGTTGCATTAATTCTATGTGGTAAACAATTCTAAAACACAAAGGCTTACAACAGCAGACATTATTTTTTTCGGACTCACCCAGGCCTGCAGGTTGGCTAGGGCTCTGATGGTTTCAGCAAAAACCAGCTGGACTTCAGGTACTGGTTAGGTTTAGGTATATTCCAGATATTTATTCATTGTTTTTGGACTTTCAGCTTTTATACACATTCTTATGGTGATGGCTAATCCAGCTCAAGCAAGAACATTTAAATTCTCTGTGTTTCAGTCTCTAATCTGTCATTGGTCAAAGCACATGGTCAAGCCCAACATCAGTGGAGTATACATCAGTCAGGGTCCAGTTAGGGAAAGAAAGATAAGCTATTATAAATATTATAACAATAGGGGTTTTATTATAGTAAATTGATCTTACGCCAATGTGGAAGAGCTATTCAATCAGGATCTGGTAAAGGGGTGAAGAGGAATCAGAAGAAGTCAGATACAGGTGAGAGAAGGTTATACTGATGAATCTGACCTGGTTTGTGCTCTTAATCAGCTAGTGCTGAAGGTAGGTAGAAAAAGCCGTGTATGCACATATCTATAATCATAGGTAGAAATTGTTGTCTTGTAGATAAAATGATACAGATTTTCAGTGAATAGACTTACTAGAACAGAACTTCCTTGAGAGAGAAGTAAGGGAGAGTTAACAGGGTGTTAGTATTCCGTGGTGGAGGGAGAACATGGGAGCTAACATGTTTTGTCCTCCATTTTCCTAGAGTCCCCAGTAAAGCCAGGGTTATGTTCCTTCATGGAGAATAATCATTAGCACATATACTTTTCTGGCAAAGGAGTGAAACAAAGGTGTTTTTCTGGTGCCATTCTCAGCCAATTTAAGTCGTTGAAGTTATGAATTCATTTGGGGTTTCTGATGAAATTATTATTTTAAACCTGGCCAAAGGATTTGGATTTAGTTACTGATGGATAAACATTCCAAAAACGCTTTTCTTTCACTTTTCCTCCAACCTTTCCATTTATTTTTTCCTCTGATAGAATGTTTCAGATTGAAAAGAATAATAATCCTGCTTTACTTGAAAACCTCAACAAAACATCTATATTCATAGGATTTTTACTTAGATACATTTTGCTTTCTTAAAGGAACCATAAGAACCACCCAGCATAGCTGACCTGCTACTGTTTAGAAAAGATGTGGTGATGTCTGTGAGAAAGTGCTGAGAAAGGAAGAGAAGGAAAATGCATCTAATTCACAGATGATAGAGTATGGCCCAGTGCCTGTTAAAGCACATGCATTGTGCTGTAGGTGTTCTGGAAGGTATGAAAAGCAGCACCATGAAATGACTTTGTTGTCTGTGATAACTTATGAAAGGTCTATGGATGTTCTCATCAGGTGTTTAGACCTATTAGCATTGCTATTGGAATTTTGTATGTGGGGATTAATAGGTTCATGGTCACTTCCATGATAAGCCTCCATATTGCAGTGTCTGATTCATAGACAACACTTGAGGCCTTGGATCCCACACCGGTTCATTTTGATTCTCTGGTCCAATAATTCCTAATGACATAGAAATTTTAAAGCTAACATGAGTTCTACTTTTACATTCACAGGAAGTGTTTTTAATTTGCTCATGCAAGAAGAAAGAAATTGGTTTAATACTTTGATTGCTTTGTTCACTGAAATAGTGATTTTAGAACACTTAATATTAAACTGAAAAGTCAAAAATGTTTTAAAACATCTTGAAGACAATTCTATAAAGCTCATGGGCTTAAATATTAAAGTAACACCGACAAGTTGGGAGGAATGTAAGATGATACAAATGTCATAGCAGATATTCAAAAAAAGGGTTTGAATCTGAGTTTCCTATTTCAGCTTTTATACTGATAAAGGGGAAATTTTTGACTTTTTAAAAACCAGTGTATGAATGTGGAAGCTAATCTATTATGGGTATGGAAACCATGTCAGGCAAAGAGGCTTCAATCTTGTCGTGGCTGTAAACAACACGACTTCAGTCCAGCGGGTAGCAAAAGTATGACTTGCTATTCCAAGAAAGTTTGCTATTCCAAACCCACACATTCCGAGCTGCACCAGCTTTGAAATTCAAATGCCACATCATTTGGAAGTCACTTTTGAAGAGGAAAATATATTATGATGCACTTTCCCTTGTCGACTGGATTGATGACAAAACCTTTGCATGTTTACTGGTTAGAAAAGGCAATAAGCAGGATAGTCTCTTACTTGTCTGTAAGATAAATTGACCAAGTTGGTTGGTTTGGGATGTGGGTTCACAAGATTTCAGAGAGTGCCTTTGCTGGGAACACTGAAAACCTCAGGGGCACCATTTCCTTAAAGACAGGAGAAGATCCTAGTGCTTCTCTGCCTTAGTCCCTTTATTGGTTGATCTGTAAAATGATAAAAGTAATGTCTCTCTTAGTTGTGAAGATGAGATAAAAGAAGCAAAATTTCTATACAGTTCTTGGGACAACTTAGATGCTTGTTACATGCTCTCTTCATCCATTGTCACAGGTGTTTGCCTTCCTCAGTGCTTCCTGGCAGATAACATGAAATCCTGAAGCAGGTACATGGAGGACAAAAGATATTAAGCTATTGGTATCACAACTAAACATGCCACCTGCCTAGATACACTGCCTGTTAAAATAATCTATTGACTATATTTGTTCTATCTTTACAATGAAGAGCTTACATGAAATCCAACTTTTTTGATCATTCTTGCATCCCTTTGGTTTTCCACTATGTTTTGATATTTCCACTATATTTTTAAAGTTGTACTTATTTTGGCTAAAGACATCTCCTACTTGGGGTGTGTGTGTGTGTGTGTGTGTGTGTGTGTGTGTGTGTGTGTGTGTGGTTTTGGAGTATTTTATGAATGAGAATGCTGTGAATTCTTTTGAGCATTTTTTTCTACTTCATGCACATTGGAAAACAGGACATTTAGTCATTTCATCTAAGATCTTCTACAACTAAGGGCACCTGCATGGCTCAGTCTGTTAAGTATCTGATTTCGGCTCAGGTCACAATCTTGCAGTTTGTGAGTTTAAGCCCCGCGACAGGCTCTGTGCTGACAGCTCGGAGCCTGGAGCCTGCTTCTGATTCTGTCTCCCTGTCTCTCTGCTCCTCTCCTCTTCATGCTCTGTCTCTCTCAAAAATAAATAAACATTAAAAAAATTTTTTTTTAATCTTCTACAACTAATCTTAAATTTAAATTGCTATTTTGCTTTGTTTAGAGGCTATTTGAACATTATAACTTGTTTTAGGGAAATGTTTTGTGATGAAGTGCTCTGTTACCACCCCAGATAGGCATTTCATCCCCCGTAAAAGAACCTGGACCTTCTGAGAGACAATGCAGTGCCTTTTAGATCATAGGACATTATCCGTGGGGTGAAAAGGGATCACATTCAGGCTTCATGAACTTCAGATAATACGTAGCAAAATAGAAAACACCTCATCCTGCAGCACAAGCCAACAGAAATCCTACCTAACTTCAGGAGTATGCGCACCTCACCATTCCTCAGCCCGCTGCGACACTTCGATATTTCCATTTCCTTGTTTGTCACACTCTTTTACCGTTATTCCTCCCAACCAGAGGTAGCAACTTGAAGGGACTTTTCAAGTCCTATTCATTTCTGTATCCTTTACAACTACGGTCTGGAGTATAGGAGGTCCTCAATCAATTTCAAAACAAGATGCAGATGATTAGGGGGGAAACTATATGTATATTTAAAAAAATCTTTGGGTGACTTCTAAATTCAAAACGCATTTGACCTAATTCTTTCAACTTATGGAGCAGACTACATTTTAATTTAATGGTGCTATTGATTCAGAAGGACATTTGAGATACCTGCTTTCTTCCTGCCAATATCTGCTTGGCTGAATTCCTCTACTTCATTCAAATTTATGCTTGTGTCTTACCTTCTCAGAGAGGCCTGTCCTGGCTCCCTATTTAATATTGCAGCGTGTTCCCTTGAGTCACCCCTAGTACTCCCAGTGCCTGTTAACTGTTCTCAGAATTCTACATTATCTAATTTTTTATTCTAATTATCATGCACTGTCCCTATCCTGCTGGAGGTATGTTTCACTAGAGCAGATCTGTTGATATGTTTTGTTCAGTGATATGTCTCGTGTATCTTGCATGATGTCTAGCACATAATAGGACTTGGTAAGTGTTTGTTTAAAACAGATATAAATACAAGATTCTTAAAAAACAGATATCAGTTCTTATACCTGTAATATGCCTGGAAGGCAGGAGTTAGGGTTTAAACCTTTTATACAGATTTACCATAATGAGGTTAGAATAGTGAGCGGTCTGTCATTAGAAAATTATCCATTTTTCCCAAGTGTGATCTGCAGAAGTTTTGCTATAGTTGAGAGGGGTCTCCTTCTGTGCTAGCACCAAAAGGGCATCCTGGGTTCTGAGTGGCCATCACCCGTGTCCTGCTCTCCCTTCTCTCCTCTCCCTTTGCCATTTAGCTTAAACTACTTCTGCACACTTGCATGCATGACCACATATGTCTTGTGCCGTTAATGGTCTTTAACAGGAATACAGCTAAGTGTTTATGAATGGTGGGCTCTGAATTGGAACCGCTTGGGGTTTTGCCTGGAACACACCTTTACTCCTTAGATGTGTGACTCTGGGCTATTTTTCTTTGCTGCTGTGTACTTCAGTGTTCTTCTCATCTACAAAATTTTTTATTCTAATTATTATGCACTGTCCCTATCCTGCTGGGGGTATGTTCCATCTACAAAATTGGGAAAATCCTTGCATCTTCTTTGTAGGGCTGTTTTATGAATGAATAAGATCCTACATAGAGCACTTATAGTGGTGTCTAGCATACAGTAAATTCTCAGGAATAAAATGAAAGCTGTTTTAGATTTGGCTTAAGTGTACTGAAAGTTCGCGTATAAGGACCATCCAAACTTCTTACCTGTCCGTGTATGCTCTACAGAGAGCCTAATAGCAAACATGCCTGTCTACTGAGTGACTCATTAGCTTTTCAATGTCCTGTTTGGTTGATTCTACCTACTATAAAGGTACATGATCTCACGTTATCCCTAAAGATAAGTAAGAAAATACAAAACAAAATGAATTTCACACACTGATGGTATTAGTTCTTATTATCCTAGTATTTTTTTAAGGAACCTGGAGCAAATATACCTGTCATTGTTGCCTCTTAGAGCAAACCCTTCGCAGCCCTAAACTTTACATCACTCAGCTCAAATCCTGACAGCTAAAGGACACCAGGATATAACTCTAGTCAAGTAGTTGGATTTACTACTTGCTGCAATAGAGATATTGGACATTTTTTCAAAAGGTAGTTACTTCAAGAAAATTTTAGGGCATGGCTTTTATGTGATTTTGGTTTGTATGAGGTGATTTGTGGAGGTTTCAAGGAAGGAGAGGTCTCTTCTGGATTGAGTGCTTCAAGGAGGAAGGGACAAATGCATGATTGGGGTACCTTAGCAACTGTTATCTATGAATTAGAAATTGAGTGGATATAAAGCTATAATTGGTTAAGAAGCAGTGTAGTCATTGTTACCTGAGAGTGGGGAATGTTTGGGGTTTGTTTGTGCTGTATTCATAACTGTGCTCATACATGATTTAACTGTGATATTACTTTGGTCTCACACTATAACGATCACTGAACAAATTTATGTGAGATTGTTTAGGAGGAGAACACCTTTGCCTTAATATTAAAGTCAGGGCAGATATCAGGTGAAAATTGTCAGCCTTCTACAACCTACTCTTGTCAACTTTTCTACTTCATTCCTCAAACTCCCAGGAATTAATTTTAGTCTTGCTCTGATAATCCTAACCAAGGACATGTAACCTTCCTTAGATTGTTGGTTCCTTAGACTTGTTCATGTTTTCTATGCCTCACCCCACAAGTGACCTTTCTCTTTAGTATTTGATTAGCCTCAAATTATGGTAAAAATAGTTCCATCTCTTTGGCCATCTGGACCAGATTATTGATTTCCCCAGTTGAGAGGAAGCCTGGAGACTCATCAGCTTCTCTCTCTTCCCACCAGATGGTGCTAAAAAGACTTCAGTAGCTCTTTTAGGATCACCTGCCCAAACCATGAGTTCATATACACTCTTGTGTAGTTTTTGGTCATTTTAGACTTATCTACTTTATCACCCAAATGCCATGATGTTTCCCATAGACAGGAACCAAGTCTGTATTTATCCCTCACAACATGTAATACAGTAATGAGCATGCCAGGACAATCAAGAAATACTTTACAAAATCATTGGCAGGATTACCAGAAAACAGAAAACTTATTGTCACTATGAGAATAAACCACCTTCCATCCAGTTCTTTCCTGATAATAATTACTATATTTTGGTTTAATGCAGGAAAGCAAAACAGAAAGAAAAAGGAAAAAAAGGCAGCTTAATTAATTCTGTTACTACATATTTTATATAGATAGATAAAACTTAGCCCTTGGTATAAAATTTCTATTCTTATTTTACATCTCCTGTAGCCCTGTATTTTCTGTAAGCTTCTCATTCCCCATTCATTTGTCATAACTCATTAAAGAGAATCTAGTTGCTGACAGTATGTGCTATTTTGGGATGAGGCTCCAAAAATCCTTCCCAAAGCTTGTTTTAAATACTTCCGTGAGCACTCCACAGTCATATCCTCTCTTCACATCTCAGTTGGGCAAAATCGTCAATTTTCCCTTTCTTAAGAGATTCAAGTAAATGTACTAAATAAAAAGTGTGTTTTGGGGACATCTGGATGGCTCAGTCGGTTGAGCATCTGACTGTTGATTTCAGCTGAGGTCATGATCTCGTGGTTGGTAAGATGGAGCCCTGCACTGGCTCCACGCTGACAGCACAGAGCCTGCTTGGGATTCTCTCCCTCCCTCCCTCCCTCTCTCCCTCTCTGCCCTTCTACCACACTCTCTTCCCCCCACCCCCTCAAAATAAATAAATAAAACTTTTTTTCAAGTCTGTTTTGTTCTGTTTGAGAAATCTGCACCTGTGGTCAACAGTCACAGCATTAAAAATGCACATACTTGGATTTGTTGTCTGGTTGGATAATTTTGCCCTAATCTTGATATTTTATATTTATTTACAAAGACAAGAAAGGAAAATAGTTAAAAGCCTCTTGGAAAGAGGAGTTATTCTTACCATTGTTTGTGTATAAAACAATAATCTTGTCTGCTATTGAGAGCAAATTTTGAAAACTGTGTTTGAGCTCAAAATGTATAATGTCTCATAATTCACTGGATTCACTAAATACTTGACATTAAAAATAGAGACAGTTTCAACAACATAAAATTATTATTTGGTTAAAAACATAATTTCTTTTTCTTGTCTCTTTTTTACCTGCCTCCCACATAATTAAACATAATGAGGAATATATCTTTTATATACGTCAATGTATATACATATACATATTTATATGTACCTATTTATATACATCAATACATCCCTTTAAAACTATATAGCACAAACCTCTTTGTGTGCCTCAGTAGGGCTGTATGAAGTGGCTATGAATTGTTAATTCTCCTTTTTACTTTTCCCACTAAATTTTATATAGGTAACATCAGTGGTAATGACTGAATCCAAAGAAAGTCAAATAAGCATTTCCTACGTACCGTATCATAGACTTGTAAGGTTGGTTCATGGGAGACAGGACACCATAGGAGAGACTGAAATCCAGAGACAGTCCTGTCAACTACAGCTTAGGGTTTAAGTGGGACACAGACTAAACTTGAAGTAATGGAAGGAGGAGGTATGGCTCAAAAGGTAAAGGAGGGTATGGGAAAAACACACAAGTGGGAATCTAGGCTATGGACAAGTCTACTGAGAATAATGAGACCTAAGATGTCGTAAAACACCATGACATGGAAGAAGAAAGTTAGTGGATATTGAGACAGGTGGGAAGACACTAACTGAACTTCTAGCCTTTCGTTCTGAAGGTAGATCCCAACCCTGGGTATTATAAAATATTAGGAAATGAATAATCCACAAGAATAAGACATATTTCAATCCAGGTCATACATGCAGGAAGAGGGAAAGGGTCAAGAGCTGAGTTAGAGAGACCATACCTCAACATAATAAAGGAGATATATGAAAACCCCACAGCTAACACCATACTCAATGGTGAAAAACTGAGAGCTTTTCCTCTAAGGTCAAGAACAAGACAAAGATGTCCACTCTTGGCCACTTTTATTCAACATAGTAGTGGAAGTCCTAGCCACAATGGTCAGACAAGAAAAAGAAATAAGAAGCACTCATATTAGTAATGAAGTTAAACTGTCACTGTCCACAGATGACATGATGCTATGCGTAGAAAATTTGAAAGACTCCACCAAAAAACTACTAGAAGTAATTGAGTAAAGTGGTAGGATACAAAATTAGTATCCAGAAATTGGTAGTGTTTCTACTAGCAATAGTCATGCTTCAGATAAACCTCATTGGTTACGATACTGCCACTGTGCAAAGCCAGTAGTGTTTCTATATACTAATAACAAAGTAGCAGAAAGAGAAATAAAAAAAGAAAAACATTTACAGTTGCACCAAAAAGAATAAATTTAACAAACTAGGAATAAACTTAACCAAAGAGGTGAAAGATTTGTACTCTAAAAACTACAACAACTGATGAAAGAAATTGAAGATGACACTAACAAATGGGAAGATACTCTGTGCTCACGGATTGCAAGAATTGATACTGTTAAAATGTCCATATTCCCAAGGCAGTGTACAGATTCAGTGCAATCCCTATCAAAATACCAACAGCATTTTTCACAGGACTAGAACAAATAATAATAAAATTTGTATGGAACCACAGAAGACCACGAATTGCCAGAGCAATCTTGAAAAAAAGAAGCAAAGGTGGAGGTATCACAATCCCAGATTTCAGGATATATTACAAAGCTGTAATAATCCAAACAATACGGTACTGGCACAAAAAGAGACACAAAGATCAATGGAACAGTGTAGAAAATCCAGAAATTAACCTACAGTAATAAGGCCAATTAATCCATAACAAAGGAGGCAAGAATATATAATGACGAAAAGATAGTCTCTTCAAGAAGTGGTACTGGGGGGCACCTGGGTGGCTCAGTCGGTTAAGCGGCTGACTTCAGCTCGGGTCATGATCTCGCAGTCCGTGAGTTTGACCCCCGCATCGGGCTCTGTGCTGACCGCTCAGAGCCTGGAGCCTGTTTCAGATTCTGTGTCTCCCTCTCTCTCTGCCCCTCCCCTGTTCATGCTCTGTCTCTCTCTGTCTCAAAAATAAATAAATGTTAAAAAAAGATTAAAAAAAAAAAAAGAAGTGGTACTGGGACAGGTACCTGCAAAAGAATGAAACTGGACCACTTTCTTATAAATGCAGAATGGGTTAAAGACCTAAATATGACACATGAAACCATAAAAATCCTAGTAGAGAGCACAGAGACAGTGATTTCTCTGACATTGGCCATGGCACCATTTTTCTAGATCTGTCTCCTAAGACAAGGGAAAGGAAAGCAACAAAAACAAACAAAACCTATTGGGACTACATCGAAATAAAAAGCTTTTGCACAACAAAGGAAACCATCAACAAAACAAAAGGACAACCTACTGAATGGGAGAAGATACTTGCAGATGATGTATTTGATAACCAGTTAATATCCAAAATGTATTAAAGAACTTACACAACTCAATGCCGAAACAAAAACAAAAAAACAAGCAATCTGATTATAAAATGTGCAGAGGACCTCAATAAATGTGTATAATATCTTCTGATTATATAGAAGAAGGTTTATTTCTGATCACTGGTTGATCACATATGTACAGAGAGGACTCAAATGGCACTAGCAGAGGCAGGCAGAGCTGGTTTAGAGGGGAGGGGGAAGCAATAAGGCCCAAATTGTTACTGTGGTCACTTGATCAATGTTAACTGAGGTAAAGCATAATAAATAATTGATGTCTTCTGGAGCCTAGGCTCCTACTTTAAGGACTGTTTATCTTTAATATTATACCTTCTTGGATTTAGCCAAGAAAGGGGAGCATCCCAATTTGACCATATTCAGCTTCAGTGTTTTAGGTGTTGGGTATGACTTAAAGATGGTTTTCATCCATTCCATTCTCCAAAGAAGTAAGCGTTTTACTAGATTTTTCTCCTCTTTGTGGAATTTCCTAAAGCCACTCATTTATGACCATTTCTAGCAATACACACTACCCATTTTGTCAATCTGTTATTAAATCACATTCTTGAGCTGTCTCATAATTTTTTTAGGTCTTTTGTAAATATTTATTTATTTTTGAGACAGAGAGAGACAGAGCATGAATGGGGGAGGGGCAGAGAGAGAGGGAGACACAGAATCTGAAACAGGCTTCAGGCTCTGAGCTGTCAGCACAGAGCCCAATGTGGGGCTCGAACTCCTGGACCGCGAGATCATGACCTGAGCCGAAGTCAGACGCTTAACCGACTGAGCCACCCAGGCGCCCCACAATTTGTTGCTAATAATACACTATTTAGAGCACAAAACTGAACTTTCGTGAAGAATGAAAATTTTTTTTCCTTTGAGGAGGCTTTATTTTTTTCCAGAAGTGTGACTAGAATAAAGAAGAATTTCTCTCTACAGAGCACAGAAAGAACATTGTTAGGGCCTAAAACACAGGAGGTGTGAAAATGTTTATTATTTCACTGTTAAAGTGTGTTGGTAGCAGAAGAATTTGTGTGTCAAGAAGGAAGCAGCAACAAGCAGCATCCAGTGCTGCAGTCAAGGAGAATGAGGGGAACAAGCCCCTGGAATTTGGGAAAGACAAAGACATGAGCACAACTTTGTGAGAGCAGTTTCTGCAGTGTTGAGGTCACATGACTGCTTGCCTTCCTCAGAAGAGTCTGCAACTTTCATTTATTGTTCATCAACCAGAATATTCGTTAACAGGATTTTACCTCCGACAACCAGACTTACTTGACCGAGTTGTTAAAAGATCTGTGAAATTTATGAAAAGCAGGACTTGATAGGTATTATCTGTAGTTACAGTTGTACAGAGCTTCTGCGTCTTTGCAAACCTTTGGAACTCCTTTGTTGTTAAATCTCTCCCATCTTACTGTTCACATCTTGCTTACTAGGATCATTTCTAAACCACTTTTGCTTTCCCAAATCAAACTTTGGCTTCCCTTGTTTCTTCTGTCTCACATGTTCTTCTTGTTCTGCCTTTCAGAAAATTGCCTAGTTTGAAGTACCCATTTATAATGTTTTCTAGGACAACACAGAAACGGCGTATCTTTTCTCATTCTGGGCCATGTGAGTATGTTTACCACTCATTTGTGACCTGACATACTTTGTTGTGTTCTAGATTAACTTTGGTGTGCTTTATTTTCTTGGCTGTAACACAGTTCTCTGGAGTGAAGATCATGCTTTGTACTTTGTATTTTCATGTATTCTGTGATTATATGTACAATCATTAAAGGCTGTGTGATGATGTAGCTTTTAGCATGAGATGTGATTTTTCTTTTCTTATTTTTAATTCCAGTTAACATACTGGAATTAGTTTCAGGTGTATTGGTTTCAGGTGTACAATATAGTGATTCACTATTACCATACATTACTCTGTGCTCATCATGACGAACACACTTCTAAATTGCCATCACCTATTTAACTCTCCCTACCATCCATTCCTCTCCCCTATGGTAACCATCAGCTCTCTATAATTAAGAGCCTGTTTGTGGATTTCTCTTTTATTTTCCCTTTGCTCGTTTGTTTTTTTTTTTTTTTTAATTCCACATAGGAGTGGCATATGGTATTTCTCTTTCTGTGACTTATTTTGCTAAGCATTATACTCTCTAGCTCCATCCATGTTGTTGCAAATGCCAAGATTTCATTCTTTTTGTGGCTGAATAATATTCCATTACACACACACACACACACACACACACACACACACACACCACCTCTTCTTTATCCATTCATCAATCAATGGACATTTGGGCTGCTTCCATAGCCTGGCTATTGTAAATAATTCTGCACTAAACATAGGGTGCATGCATCCTTTGAATTAGTGTTCTTGTATTTTTTGAGTAAATACCCAGTAGTACAATTGCTATGTCATAAGGTAGTTGTATTTTTAAACTTTTTGATAAACCTCCATACTGTTTTCTAGAGTGGCTACTTTGCATTCTCACCAATAGTACTTAAGGGTTCCTTTTTCTCTGCATTCTTGCCAGCACTTGCTGTTTCTTGTGTTGTTGATTTTTGCCATTCTGACAGGTGTGAGATGATGTCTCCTTGTACTTTTGATTTCCATTTCCCTGCTGGTAAGGGATGATGAGCATTCTTTCCTGTGTCTGTTGGTGCTCTGAAGGTTGTCTCTGGAGAAATGTCTGTTCATGACTTCTGCCTATTTTTTAATTGGATTCTGTTTTTTGGGTATTGAGTTTCATATGTTATTTTTTTGTTTTCAAATTTTTATTTAAATTCTAGTTAGCTTGCACATAGTGCAATATTCGTTTCAAGAGTAGAATTTAATGATTCATTACTTTGGTATGACACCCAGTGCTCGTCATAACAAGTGTATTCCATAACAAGTACCCTTCACCCATTTAGCCCATCCCCCCTCCATCAACCCTTAGTTTGTTCTCCATCTTTAACAGCCTCTTATGATTTGTCTCCCTCTCTCTCTCTCTCTCTTTTTAACCCCTTCCCATATATTCATCTGTTTTGCTTCTTCAATTCCACATATGAGTGAAATCATATGGTATTCATCTTTCTCTGGCTGACTTATTTCACTTAGCGTAATACACTTTAGCTCTATCCACGTCATTGCAAATGGCAGGATTTTATTTTTGATGACTGAGTAATATTCCCGTATATTTATCTATCATATCTTCTTTATCCATTCATCAGTTGGTGGACATTTGGGCTCTCTCTATAGTGTGATGATTGTTTATAATGCTACTATAAACATCAGGGTGCATGTACCCCTTCAAATATATTATTTTGTATCCTTTGGGTAAATTCTTTGTAGTAGAATTGCTGGATAATAGGGTGCTTCTATTTTTAACTTTTTGAGGAACCTCCGTAGTGTTCTCCAGAGTAGCTGAACGAGCTTGCATTCTCACCAGCAATGCAAGAGGGTTCTCTTTCTCCATATCCTCACCTCTGTTGTTAATATTAGTCATTCTGACAGGCCTGAGGTGGTATCTTATCATGGTTTTGATTTGTATTTCCCTGATGATAATTGATGTTGGGCATTTTTCATGTGTTTGTTAGCTATCTGGATGTCTCTTTGGAAAAGTATTTGTTTATGTCTTATGCCCATTTCTTAACTGGGTTATTTTTTTGGGGGGGGGGATGTTGATTTTGATATTTTTTTTATAGATTTTGGATACTAACCCTTTATCAGGTATCTTGTCTGCAAATATCTTCTCCCATTCTGTAGGCTGTCTTTTAGTTTTGTTGTAGTTTCCTCACTGTGCAGAAGCTTTTTATCTTGATGAAGTCCCAATAGTTCATCTTTGCTTTTGTTTCCCTTGCCTTTGGCGACATGTCTAGTCAAAAGTTGCCCCAGCCAAGGTCGAAGAAGTTACTACCTATGTTCTCCTCTAGAATTTTGATTGTTTTCTGTCTCACATTAGGTCATTCATCCATTTTGAATTTATTTTTGTGTATGGTATAAGAAAGCGCTCCAGTTTTATTCTTCTGCATGTAGCTGTCCAGTTTTCCCAACATCATTTGTTTAAGAGTTTGTCTTTTTTCCATTGGCCATTCTTTCCTGCATTGTTAGAGATGACTTAACCATATAGTTGTGGGTCCATTTCTGGATTGTCTATTTTGTTCCATCAATCTAAGTGTCTGTTTTTGTGCTGGTACGATACTGTTGATTACTGCAGCTCTGTAATATAGCTTAAATATTGAATTGTGATGCCTTCAGTTTTGTTTTTCCTTTTCAACATTGCTTTGGCTATTTAGGGTCTTTTGTGGTTCCATACAAATTTTAGGATTGTTCGTTCTAGCTCTGTGAAAAATGCTGGTGGTATTTTGATTTGAATTGCATTAAGTGTGTGGAGTGCTTTGAATAATATAGACATTTCAGAGTGTTTGTTCATCCAATCCATGAGCATAGAATGTTTTTCCATTTATTTATGTCCTCTTTAATTTCTTTCATACGTATTCTATATTTTTTCAGAGAACAGGTGTTTTATCTCCTTAGCTTTATTCCTGGGTCTCTAGTTGTATTAGGTATAATTGCAAATGGGATTCATTCCTTGATTTGTTTTTCTGTTGCTTCAATACTAGTATAAAGAAATACAACACATTTCTGTTTTTTTATTTTATATTTTGCAACTTTGCTGAATTCACATATTAGTTCTAGATATTTTTTGGTGGAGTCTTTCAGGTTTTCTACATAGGGTATCATGTTGTCTGTAAATAGTGAAAGTTTGACTTCTTCATTGCCAATTTGGATGCCTTTTATTTCTTTTTGTTTTCTGTTTGCTGAGGCTAAGACTTCAGTACTGTATTAAATAGTGGACATCCTGTCTTGTCTTGTTCGTGACCACAGGGGAAAGGCTCTCAGGTTTTCCCCACTGAGGATGATATTAGCTGTGGGTCTTTATAGATGGCCTTTATGATGTTGAGGTATGTTCCATCTATCCCTACTTTGTTGAGGGTTTTTATCAAGAATGGATGCTGTGTTTTGTCAAATACTTTTTCTGCATCTATTGAGAGGATCATAGGGTTCTTATTCCTTTATTTTATTAATGTGGTGTTTCACATTGATTGATTTGTGAATATTGAACCAGCCTTGCAGCCCAGGAATAAATCTCACTTGGTCATGGTGAATAATTATTTTAATGTATTATTGAGTTCAATTTGCTAGTATCATGTTGAGAGGTTTTGCATCCATGTTCATCAGGGATATTGGCCTGTAATTGTATATTTTAGTGGGGTCTTTGTCTGGTTTTGGAATCAAGGTAATGCTGGCCTCATAGAAATGAGTTTGGAAGTCTTCCTTCCATTTCTATCTTTTGGAACAGTTTGAGAAGAATATGTATTGGCCCTTCTTTAAATATCTGGTAGAATTTTCCTAGGAAGCCATCTGGCTTTATTTTATTAAATTTAATAAGTTTTATTAAAATTTTTGGGTATTTTATTACTTCTGGTGCAATTATAAATGGGATTATGTTCTTCATGTCTCTCCTCCTCTTCCCATCCTTCCAAGCTCCTCCTTGAAAGAGATTTGTACTTAAATCCTAACTCCCACATGGTGGTTTTCCAGCTGTAAATTGGGGACAGAGATACCTGCTTCTCAGGGAAGCCGTGAAAATTGAAATTATGTGTGTTAATTATTTGGCACTTGTGTTTCTTTATAAATGTTAGTTCTCTGTCCTTGTCATTTAATTTAATAAATCTGGCATCAGTATGCAGCACATCTTCAGCAAGATGTTTTGTTAATACTTTGGCTAAACAAGTAGTTCTGCACTAAGTTAATTTTGACCTTGTTTCTTCATTGGATACACCATGAAAACTTGATTAAGAAAAGTCCAGCTACATGGAATGTATAAGCAGGAGTTTTGCTGTTACTTTTAACATTACATTTTAAAAATGAAAATACATGATTTAATCAAAATAACTAACAAATAGAAATATCTATCTATAGGCTCCTGTAATAGAAGTTCATCTTGAAGTTCTTTACTCTGATCCCAAGTCATCAGAAAATACTTATTTTTATTTCAGTTACTAAAATGAAAAAGAAAATTGACTGACTTTTTAAAAAATGGCTTACAGGATTCACCCTGGCACCCTGTGTACTTGGTTAATGCCTATTCGTTCTTCAGGTGTCAGTTTAGATAAATCTATTATAAGAAGCCTATTCCAATTGCCTAGGGTTGTGATTCAGAGTCCCGCTTCTGGAATCCTATGAATCAACCCTTTATTAACCGTAGCCATATCCTTCCTGGTTTGTCTCCATCCAACAGTTTCATAATTGCATTGTTCCTCTTCATCCTGATCACTGATCATTCTCTAACACTTAGCACCATAAACCTCTCAGAAGAGGCACACTCAGCAAGCACTTGTTGAAGACAGGAAAGAAAGTGGACTAAATGAATTTTAATTAAACAAGAAATTCAGTTATTCACGGTAGTCCACCTATATCAAGCACTGCAATTAGGTTTTGGGGGCATTTAGATAAAGTCCCTCAGATATTAAGCATATTGAGTTATTTCACATATATTAATTGGGCACCTATTATGTGCATGGAACTCTGATGGGTTCAGCAGAAGCATCTCTTGTCTTCAGAGATATTTTGTACAAGTCTCTGTTCAGCACAGGATTGAAAGGAGTCAGGCCCTAGGGCAGCATTGGAGCTGAGGCATCACGTGACATTGACACCTCAGCACCACACTGGAGAGTTTACCTACATGAGAGGTGAGACTAGCAGTGGAAACAGTGAATATGGATGAAGACACGGATAATCTAAGACCCTGGAGTAGAAACTGGCCACAATTAGCTTTATTCCCCTGTAAGAAATGTTTGTTGTCTTTTGCTTTTTGTTATTTGTTTTCATTGTACCCTTCCTTTTTGTATCCTAATTATAAACTACTAGGATGGCTAGTGCTTAATGAATGATGTTCAGTATTTGTATTATTGAATGTGTGCCCTTGTTTACCTAAAGAGCTCCTGGTGCGAAGCAAAACATGATAGGCATGAAATTGGAGGGTCTTTTGTCTTTTTTAATTTTCTTCATAGTTGAAATGGAGGTTTATTTTAAATTTTTATTTCATTGAAAATGGAAATTTTCTTTTTTTATTATAAAATGAGCAGTTTTATTGTAGAACATTCAGCATATATCAAGTCATAAATAGAAAAATAATTATCACTCTTTGTCCTTCCAACCAGAGACACCCTAACATTTCATAGGTACAATTACATTTCTCCGTATGTACATATACACATTTCTCTCGATAACAACCTCCTGACAACATAAGAAATGATGGCACATTTTAAAACTAAAAATGAAATCATGCTACAAAGAAGTTTTAAACTTTTCCCCTTAACAGAATATAATGAATATATTTTTAGGCAACAGACCTACATTGTCATCACCCTAAGCAGTTTCTTACTGGTGAACAGCAAAGAACATTTTGATGGCTTACTAGCTGAGGAATTGCTTCATCTCTGCATATTTTTTGACCTGATCCTTGAATAAAATTTCTGGAAATTGTTCCAGAAGGGTGCACAAATTGAAGGATGTTATTATACACAGCCAAATTGTTGTCCTTAGGATTTATACTTATTAATACTCCCACCAGCTGGATAAGAAAATGCCCATTTCAGCATGCCACCAACATGGGAAAATTTCATTATTTTGAGTCTTTGCTAATTTACAATTGAAATTCAATTAAAAACATATTTCTAATGAAAGAATCCATCTTACTGATCTTAGAAAGTTTGATGTTACTATTCATTACATTTCCTTACATTTTCTTTGCATTTTGTTCATATTTTACCCAGTAAGTCTGTATGTTTTGTTTTAATCTGCTAATCCTTCTTAAAATCATGTTATTATAATTTATTTGTAATTATTAGTTTAAGTGTTGCATACTATTAATCAAATGTATGTGCAAAATTCACCAAAGACAGATAGACAGACACACACATGTATGTATGTATTATCTTTAGCACATTATTGAGGTCTAATTGACATAGAAAAAGCAGCTATTTCAAGTGTAAAATATGGTAAGTTTTTATATAGGTACAGACCTGTAAAACCATTACCACAATTAGGATGGTAAAAGTATAAATCAACCCTAAAGCTTCCTCATCTGTCTATGTGATTTTCTCTTCCACTCTTCTCTGCTTCCCCTCCAACCAAAAATCACTCATCTGTTTTCTCTTACTATGTTAGTTCCATTTTCTAGAGTTCTGTATCAGTGGTACCACGTAATGTGTACTCTTTTTTTGGTCTGATGCATTTCACTCAGAATAATTATTCCTCATTTCTAGTGGTATCTCGCTATTTTGTGTGGTTATAATCTGAATTTTCTTAATGACTAATTATGTTTGGCATCCATCCCTGTGTTTTTTTTTTCTTGACATTCATATATCTTGTATTGTCAAGTTTCTGTTCTCTTTTATTCATTTTTTTAATTGGGCTTTTTTACAAAAACTGAGTGGTCCTTATATGGATAAATTCCTTTATCTGATATATACTTTGTAAATATTTTCTTCCAGTATGTGGATTGCCTTTTCAGTTTCTTTGAAGAGAAGTTTATAATTTTGATGAAGTCCAATGTAATTTTTTTATAGATTGTGCTTTTGGTGTTCCATCTAGGTAATGTTTGACTAACCTATTGTCATAACGATATTCTCCAATGTTTTCCTTTAGAAATTTTAATGTTTTTTTTTTGGTTTGTATGTAAGCATATGATACATTTTGAGTTAACTTTTTGTAAATGAGGAAAAGTATGGATCAGAGTTTTCTTTTTCTTTTGGATGTGGATATTGATTCTTCCATCATCATTTGTTGTAAAGGCTAACCTTTCTCTATTGAATTGCCTTTGCACCCTTGTCAGAAGTGAGTTGGCCATGTATAAGTGAGCCTATTTCTGGACTCTCTCTTCTTTTTCATTGATCTATTTGTCTATCTTGAAACCAGCACTATAGGAATTTATCATTGTTACTTAATAATAAGCCTTGAAATAAGGTAGAGTGAACCCTCTATATTTTTTCTGTTTCAGAATTATTTTGTTTTTTTTAAAAAAGCTTTCCAACACATTTCCCTTTTGCTTTGTTGGTGACCTGTTAACACTAATGAGAATGAATAGTTGTGATACATCTGTAGTTTCTGGGAGGTCGGAAAAGGAGAAATCTTTTATTTTATTATTGTTCATTTAATTTTAAAAATCAAAATATCCATCCAAAAATATATAGACTCTTTTGATCTGATAGCACAGCTCAAAAAGAAGTGAGCCATCTGTGTCCTTTTCTTTGCATTATAATTTCATGTAATCACTCTGTGGGATAAATCTGGGAGATATCCAATGAATTTTCTGCAGATCTTTAAAGACCAAGAAACATTGTTAATTTAAAAAAGAAATACTTTCAGGCTTAGTCTATAGAGTGTGTTTTGAAAATGCATCACACTTTGAATATTGGTATTTATAGTTATAGAAAGAAATATGATTTATCCTATTGAGGGATAAGCTGGTATAATTGATACGTCATCTGATGATACTAGTTACAATCTGGATGAAAATTACAGATAATGGAGTCATATCTTAGATATACTTTGTACTTTAAAAGTACAGTTGACAATAAAAAAAGTTACTATTGCACAAAGCTGCTGGAGACACAAATTCTATCCTGAAACACTATCATATTAATTTTAAGTCTACATGATGAGTTTGGAAGAAAGGCTGTATGTTGACTCACATACATGGAAGAAAACAAAATTTGACACACAGGAAAGGAAGAGTGGAACTATACACAACGTGGGCTCCTTCTGTATCTATTATTGCTAATAAAATATTTTTAATTCCAGTTTTGTTAACATACAATATTACATTAGTTTCAGATATACAATATAGTGATTCAGGAATTCCATACATCACCCAGTGCTCATCACAAGTGTACTCCTTAATCCCCATCAACTATTTCACACGTTGCCCCACCCATTTCTCCTTTGGTAACCATCTGTTCTCTATAGTTAAGAGTCTGTTCAGGTTTATCTCTGTCTTTTTTTTTTTTTCCTTTGTTCCTTTGTTTTGTTTCTTAAATTCCACACATATGAATGAAAGTATATGGTATTTATCTTTGTCTCACTTATTTCACTAAGCATTATACTCTCTATCTCCATCCATGTCCTTGCAAATGGCAAGATTCTATTCTTTTTTGGTGGCTGAATAATACTCCAATGTGTGTGTATGTATGTGTATATATATGCATACCACTTCTTTATCCATTCATCTATTGATGGACACTTGGGCTGCTTCCATAATTTGGCTGTTGTAAATAATGCTACAATAAGCCTAAGGATGTAAGTGTATCCCTTTGAATTAGTGTTCTTGTATTTTGGGGTTAAATACCTAGTGATGTGCTTATTGGGTCATAGGATAGCGCTATTTTTAATCCTTTTATGAACCTCCATACCATTTTCCACGGTGGCTACACCACTTTGCATTCCTACCAATAGTGCATGAGGTTTCCTTTTTCTTCGCATCCATGCCAATACTAGTTTTTGTTGTGTTGTTCATTTTAGCTATTTGGACGGTTGTGAGGCGATATCTCATTGTAGTTTTGATTTGCGTTTTCCTGATGATGACTGATGTGCTGTTAGGTATCTTTTCATGTGTCTGTTGGCCATCTGGATGTCTTCTTTGGAGAAATGTCTGTACATATCTTCTGCCCATTTTTAATTGGATTGTCTTTTGGGTGTTGAGTTGTATTTGTTCTTTATATATGTTAGATACTCTTTATCAGGTATGTCACTTGCAAATATCTTCACTCATTCTGTAGGTTGTCTTTTAGTTTTGTTGATTGTTACCTTCACTGCACAGAAGTTTTTTATTTTGATATATTTCCAATAAGTTTTTATGCTTTTGTTTTCCTTGCCTTAGGAGATACATCTAGAAAAGTGTTGCTATGCCTGATAATCTGAGCAATTGCTCCATGTTCTCTTCTCTAGGAATTTTATGGTTTCATGTCTCACAGTTAGGTCTTTAATCTATTTTGAATTTATTTTCATGCATGTTATAAAAAAAAGTGGTCCAATTTCATTCTTTTGCATGTAGCTTACCAGTTTTCTCAACACTATTTGTTGAAGAGACTCTTTCCCATTGGGTATTATTTTCTGCCTTGTTGAAGATTAATTGATCATATAATTATAATTGGGTTTACTTGCAGGTTTATCTTCTGTTCCATTGATCTATTTTTGTACAGTACCATACTGTTTTGTTCTCTTGTCTATTTTTGTGCTGGTACCATACTGGTTTGTTTACTACAGCTTTATAATATAACTTGAAGTCTGGGATTAAGATACTTCTAGCTATGCTTTTCTTTTTCAAAGTTGCTTTGGTTATTCAGGGTCTTTTGTGGTTCCATATAAATTTTAATATTGTTCTAGTACTGCACAAAAATGCTTTTGGTATTTTGATAGGGGTTGCATTAAATCTGTAGACTTCTTTGAGTAGCATAGACATTTTAACAATATTCTTTGATTCCATGAGCAAAGAATGTTTTTCCATTTCTTTATGTCTTCAGTGTCTTTCATCAGTGAAAGAAACTTTCATCAGTGTTTTGTAGTTTTCAGTACAGTCCTTTCATCTTTGGTTAGGTTTATTTTAGGTATCATACTATTTTTGGTGCAATTGTAAATGGTATTGTTTTCTTAATTTCTATTTCTAATGCTTCATTATTAGTGTATAGAAATGCAACAGATTTCTGCACATTGATTTTGTACCTGTGACTTTACTGAATTTATTTATCAGTCTTAGTAGGTTTTTTTTGGTGTAGTCTTTTGGGTTTTCTATATTTTGTATCATGTAATCTGCAAATAGTGAAAGTTTTACTTCTTCCTTACCAATTTTGATGTCGTTTATTTCTTTTTGTTGTCTAATTGCTGTGGCTAGGACTTCCAATAGTATGTTGAATCTAAGTGCTGAGAATGGAAATCCTTGTCATGTTCATGACCTTAAGGGAAACTCTCAGTTTTTTCCTGCTGAGTATAATGTTAGCTGTGGGTTTTTCATACATGGCCTCTTCGTTGAGGTACGTTCCTTTAAACCTACTTTGTTAGGGCTTTTATGGATGAATACATGTTGCACTCTGTCAAATGCTTTTTCTGCATCTATTTAAATGATAATAAGGGTTTATCCTTTCTCTTATTGTTGAGACATGTCATGTTGACTGATTTGTGAATATTGAACCACCTTTGCCTTTTGGGAATAAATCCATCTTTATTGTGGTGAATGATATTTTTTTATGTATTGTTGGATTTGCTTTGCTATTATTTTGTTGAGGATTTCTGCATCTATGTTCATCAGAGATAGTGACCTATAGTTCTGTCTGTGTGTATGTGTTTGTGTGTGTACATGTTTGTGTCTTTATTTGGTTTTGGTATCAGGTGATATTGGCCTCATAGAAGGAGTTTGGAAGTTTTCCTTCTATTTTTTTTTGGAATAGTTTGGGAAGAATAGTTACTAATTCTTTAAATATTTGGTAGAATTCACCTGTGAAGCCATGTGGTCCTGGACTTTTGTTCATTGGGAGTTTTTTGATTACTGATTCTATCTCTTTGCTGGTAATCTAACTGTTCAAATTTTCTATTTTTTCCTGGTTTAGTTTTGGTAGGTTATATGTTTCTAGGAATTTTTCCATTTCTTCTAGATTGCCTCATTTGTTGACATGTAGTTTTTCATAATATTCTCTTAACAGTTGTGTATCTGTAATATTGGTTGTTATTTCTCCTCTTTCATTTGTGATTTTATGTGAGTACTTTCCCTTGATAAGTCTGGTTAGTTTATCAATTTTGTCGATCTTTTGAAATAACCAGCCTTTGGTTTCACTGATCTTTTATTTGTTTGTTTGTTTTAGTTTTTATATAATTTATTTCTGCTCTGATCTTTATTATTTTCCTTCTGCTGGTTTGGGATTTTATTTGTTCTTTCTCTAGCTCCTATTGGTGTAGGGTTATGTTGTTTGTTCAGATTTTTCTTGCTTCTTGAGGTAGGCCTGTGTTGCTACAAACTTCCCTCTTAGGACTTCTTTTGTTGGAACACAAAGGTTTTGGATCATTGTGTTTTTATTTTCCTTTGTTTCCATGTACTTTTTGATTTCTTCTTTGATTTCTTGGTTGACTCATTCATTGTTTAGTTATCTGTTTAACTTCAATGTATTTGTGCTCTTACCAGACTTTTTCTTGTACTTGATTGCTAGTTTCATAGCATTGTGGTCAGAGAAGATGCATGGTATGTCTTCCTTTTTTTGAGTTTGTTTAGACTTGTTTTGTGGCCTAATATAGAATCCATTCTAGAACATATTCCATGTGAACTTGAAAAGAATGTTTAGTTTTCTGTTTTAGGGTGGAATGTTCTGAATATATCTGTTAAATCCTTCTGGCCCAGTGTGTCATTCAAAGTCACCATTTCCTTTTTGTTTGGATGATCTTTCCATCCATGTAAGTGGGGTGTTAAAGTTCCCTGCTATTATTGTGCCAGTATCATTTAGTTCCTTTCTTTATGTTTGTTATTAACTGTTTATGTGTTTGGGTATGCCTGTGTTGGGTGCATGAATATTTGCAATTGTTACATCCTCTTGTTGAATTTTCCCCTCACTAATGAAATAATTTGAATAGTCCCTCTTTCAGCATTCATATTACAGTGACCTTCCTTTCATTTTGTATTTAGAATACGTTGATTATTGAAATGCATGTATTTTGTTAAATATCTGCATATATATTTTAGAAATAGTAGGAAATGAATAGATGTTTTTACCATGCATTGTACTAAATACTTCATTTATATCTTCTGATTTAGTTCTTCGAAAAACATTAGCAAGGCTGATATGTCACTTTACTGATTATGCAATTAAGGCTGAGTGAGATGCATTGGTTCAAGAACTCAAAACTAGTTAGAATTAGAACTGGGATTAAGTTTGAGGATATTGTGATTCTAACGCCTATGTTTTTCCCAAAGACAATTATCCAAATACATTGCTATAAAATAATTGTGGCCTACATTATAAGGAGGCTCTTCTTCAGAGGCTGTGTTCAGACTACCAACTTGGCAATTCCATTTAGGTTCAGTTCCTTCAAAAACGTGTAAACTATTCTGGGAAAATAGAATCAGGAATTCACATTTAGTGATATTTGGTGGTCTAAAAGACAATGACATATATTTTAACTCAGCCTGACAGGTGCTAAAATGTTTGGAGCCAATAAATAGGGAAACTGATTTTTCTCCCCTAAGAAATAAAATCCTTTTCAGAAGTTTCTTAATTATTTCCTTTGTGGGGTGTGTGTGTGTGTGTGTGTGTGTGTGTGTGTGTGTGTGTACATGTTTACACACATGTGTATGTGTTTATGTAAGAGATAGGGCAACATTGTCTAAATGTGGTACTTAATTGCAGTCAGAACTACTTTTGTGCCTGAAGTAGTACACATAATATTCTTTCTTTTGGCACATGGAAGTTAATTATTGCAAGCAGGAAAACAACTAAACAGGAAAAGCTGAGAAACATTTATTAATGTTTCTGTCACACTAGAGATTTTCACATATAAATCCTCATTTGTTCTTCACAGTGTATGTGAAGTAAGAAGTCCCTTTATTTGAAAGATGAAAACTCTCAATGCAAAATATACTCACTGTCTTTCAGTGCTTGATATCAAATGTCTAAAAAATGGTCATTTCATGTACTTTGCCTGGGTATTTTGGTTATAGCAGGTGGGCAAACCTAGCCCCTGTTACTCTATTTTGGCCAGAAGTGAAAGCTATTTATTTTTCTCTTGAATGACCTTACTAGTTGATGTCTTTCAAGGAATTGTTCATTTGATCTAAGTTGTTTAATTTATAGTTGTTTATATCACCTGATTATTGATTTGACCTCTCTAAAATTTGTACTTGTAGTTTGTCCTTTATTTCCTCTTAATAATTCTGCCTAGAGGTTTATTCATTTCACTGACCTTTGCAAAGTAATGAATTTTGAAGTTACTGATTTTTCTCTATTGGTTATCCATTTCCTGTATTACTGATTGCTGCTCTTTATTATTTCCTTCCTTCTGTTTACTCTGAATATAATTTGTTCTTATTTTTAAATCTTCTTAGGGCAGAAGCTTAGATCATTGATTTGACATCTCTCTTTTCATATGTGGCCATTCAGTACTATAAATTTCCTTTTAATCATTGCTTTAGCAGCATTCCATAAGTTTTCATAATTTGTTTTAATTTTTATTTCATTCAAATTATGTTATTATTTTACCTGTGACTTTCTCTTTTATCCATGGGTGGGTGGGTGGATATGTGTGTTTGTATGTTGAGTTTCCAAATATTTTGGAATATTCCATATACATTTTTTAATGTTTTTTAATTTATTTTTGAAACAGAGACAGAGAATGAGCAGGGGAGGGGCAGAGAGAGAGGGATACACAGAATCTGAATCAGGCTCCAGGCTCTGAGCTGTCAGCACAGAGCCTGATGCAGAGCTCGAACTCACAGAGTGTGAGATCATGACCTGAGCTGAAGTTGGACACTTAACCGACTGAGCCACCCAGGCGCCCCTATTTACTTCCATTTTAATTTGGATTTTGTCTTAGAACATTATCTATGTGACTTAAATATTTTTTTTATTTATTGAGAATTATTTAATAGTCCAGAATATTGTCTAATTGGTTAAATGTTCAATGGGTGCTTCAAAGGAACTTGGGGTGGAGGATTTTATGGATGTCAAGTAGAGCAGGTTGGCTGATAGTGTTTTTAAAGTCTTCAGTGTCATTACTAATTTATTGTCTACTTTTTCCATCATTATTAAAAGACTAGTTTTAAAATATCAACTGTAATTATAGATTTGTGTATTTCTTCCTAAAGTTCTATCAGTTATTTGCATCATGTACTTTGAATCTGTTAGTATGAGCATGCACATTTAGAATCCATTCTCTCTTATTGATTAATTGACCTTTATGATCATTACCTAATATGCCTCCTTATTACTTGTTTTGAAGTCTACTTTGTCTGATATCACTATGGTTACTGTAGCTTTCTTTTAATTACTATATGCATGGTATATCTCTTATATCTGTGTCTTTGTATTTCAGTGACTAACTTTGATAGCACATAATAGAGTCTTAGTTTTTTTATCCAGTCTCACAGTCTCTGCCTTTTAATTGAGCTAGTTAGGCTATTTGCATTTAATGCAATTATTTTTATGGTTGCATTTAATCTATTGCTATTTTTTTTTTTTTTTTTTTTTTTTTTTTTTTTTATGAAATTTATTGACAAATTGGTTTCCATACAACACCCAGTGCTCATCCCAAAAGGTGCCCTCCTCAATACCCATCACCCACCCTCTCCTCCCTCCCACCCCCCATCAACCCTCAGTTTGTTCTCAGTTTTTAAGTCTCTTATGCTTTGGCTCTCTCCCATTCTAACCTCTTTTTTTTTTTTTTCCTTCCCCTCCCCCATGGGTTCCTGTGAAGTTTCTCAGGATCCACATAAGAGTGAAACCATATGGTATCTGTCTTTCTCTGTATGGCTTATTTCACTTAGCATCACACTCTCCAGTTCCATCCACGTTGCTACGAAAGGCCATATTTCATTTTTTCTCATTGCCACGTAATATTCCATTGTGTATATAAACCACAATTTCTTTATCCATTCATCAGTTGATGGACATTTAGGCTCTTTCCATAATTTGGCTATTGTTGAGAGTGCTGCTATGAACATTGGGGTACACGTGGCCCTATGCATCAGTGCTCCTGTATCCCTTGGATAAATTCCTAGCAGTGCTATTGCTGGGTCATAGGGTAGGTCTATTTTTAATTTTCTGAGGAACCTCCACACTGCTTTCCAGAGCGGCTGCACCAATTTGCATTCCCACCAACAGTGCAAGAGGGTTCCCGTTTCTCCACATCCTCTCCAGCATCTATAGTCTCCTGCTTTGTTCATTTTGGCCACTCTGACTGGCGTGAGGTGATACCTGAGTGTGGTTTTGATTTGTATTTTAATCTATTGCTATTTTATCTATACTGCTATTTGTATTTTATTTATACCATCGGTTCTTCATAACCTTGCCCCTACTTTTCCCACTTTACTTAGGATTATTTTTATGATTCCATTTTGTCCTCTTTCTTGTTAGCTGTAACTCTTTATTTTATTTTTTTAGATGATGCTCCAGGGATTACAGTATATATCTTTAACTTCTCACAATCTACCATCATACCAACTACCATTAATTTGCTTCACATATAGTATAAGAAGTTATCACAGGTTCTTTTAAACTTCACTGTAATAAACTTCTATTTTCCCCTATTTATCCTCTGTGCTATTTTTGTCATACATTTTATTCCTACATATGTTGCAAACTCCAAAATATATAAATAGTAGGTTTTTAAAGGCAGCCAATTTTTCAAAGTTAAAAATGAGAAAAAAGTGCCTTTCATATTTATTCATATGTTTACCATTTCCAGAACTTTTCAATCTTTTATCTTTTAGGATCCAAATTTCTTCTGTGTGAAGAATTTCTTTAAACATTCATTTTTCTGTAAGTTGGTTGGTAATGCATTCTCTCAGCTTTTGTTTACCTGAAAATGCCTTTTTACAACTTCATTATTGAAACATATTTCACTGAATGTAGAATTAAAAGTTGACAGTTTTTTCCTTTCAGTACTTTAAAAAATTAGCTTGTCTTTCTGGTTTGAATTGTTTTTGATGAAAAATAAGAGATCATTCTTATCATATTTTCCTTTTATATGATTATGTATGTGTTAATATGGGGGCTTTTTAAGATATATTTTTATCCCTGGTTTTTATCCATTTGATCAATATGTGCTTTGGTGGGTTTTGTTGTTGTTATTGTTAATATCCTTCTATTTGGGGTTTGTTGAGTTTATAGGTAGTAATGCTATGGTTTCATCAACTTTGGAAAAATTATGACTATAATTAAGCCATTATTTCTTCAAAGAAGTTATTTTCTGAACCCCTTTCACTTCTTTTTCCCTGAACTCTAGTTATTTGTCTGCTAGCTTGTTCTACAGGCTACTCAGGCAGATTCTTTTCATTTTTTTTCTCTTTTTTGTGTCATTGTGGGTAGACTCTATTGCTGTGTCTTCAGTTTTACTGATTTATCATTTGCGGTACCTAATCTGCTGTTTGACATATTTGCCTTCTTTTTCTTTCTACACTGTAGCCTGAATGCTGGCAGAATGCTAGAAATAACAGGACTTTCTCTTTTTTCTTCTCTAGGGATCACTGCCTTGCCCTGCTTGTTCTCTATAGTCCAAGTTACTTTGCAAAAACAAATAAACAAACAAACAAACAAAGACAAAAAGTTTTTTAGTGCAAGAATGCATTTCTTTTTAGGGTAGAGTACAGGTATTCTCTCGGTAGGTTTTGGTGATATTTTCTTCATATTGATCTTGTCACTTTTGACAATCACGTTTATGAACAGGTATTCACTGGAAATCTATTAAGCTACACTTTATAGAAACAAAAAGAGGAATAAGAACCTAGGTTCGTCCTTAGGTAGCAAGACAACAGAGGAAGATATACACTTGTTTTCCATGAGACTGTGAGACCAGATAAAGATTCTTTAAAAAGGTGACTCTTTTTAAAGATACAATTTCTTTTAACCTGATGTATTGACTTCAGAAGGCCAGGATAAATCTTATAATCCCTTGAAAAATCCTCTTGATAGAGTTACAAAGACAAGCAAAGGATGCTTCCCTTAAAGGGCTGGCAGTGTAGCAGAATGGGAAAATATGTAAATAAATAAATTCAGAGAAATGTTCTAAGACTAAATAGAACTAGATAATGTAAGTGTTGGATTTCAAGCACAAAGGAAGAAAGGGCGAGTTCTAGCTGAGCAAGCAGAAAGTCTTGACGAAGGAATTTTCTGTAGTCCAAATTCTGAAAATTAAGTAGCTTTTTGCTGGGTAGGTTGGTGTGTTGTATGTTTTGTGGGTAGAACATTTCCATTTTTGTGGGAAAAAAATGGAAAAGTCATAGCTACATGAATCACATTTGTGTGCTCCAAAGTATACAAAAATTTAAAGGAGTCAGAGTGTGATGGAGGTGAATACAGTTGGAAACAAGATTGAATGGTAGGTTGAACGTTATCCTGTAAAATTCAGTGAAGTAAATTCAGTATTTCCAGATTGCTTTCTCAAACATAAGCACGGACAGGGGTGCTCTTCACCAAAACAGTCAATACTAAAGTAGGAAGTTTTGGGGGGAAAGGTGAATTTAATCTTAGAGTTTCAGACCTTAGGTTCTCCAGGATATCCACTTAATGAAATCCAAATGATATGTGAGTATAATGTTCTTGCTATAGTTCATGGGAGAAGTTGGACTAAATGTAGTTTTAGGATTTATAGATTGTTGCCAAAGCCATTAAATAATTGAGAGGAAAGGTGAGGAGGAATAGACTACCTACAATAGGGTAAGAATGGTTAGAGAGAAATGAGAAAAAACAGAAGAAATTTGTATCTCAGAAGTCAAGGGAATTGAGAATTTCTAGAGGAAAAGTTAACAGTGTTACATGCTTAAATTTAATGTGTGATAAATGACAGAAGACTCCATTGGACTGGGTAGTTAGATCGTCATTGGTAACAGTTGTGAAATGGAGACATGAGGTCCCCATTAAGATGACAGTAGGAAGATTAGGTAATAGAAACCAAAGCTGAAAACTAATCACTCCCCAGGAAACCTGTCTGTGAAGGGAAGAAGAGTAAGAGCATACCCAAAGAGAGACCCTAGGTAGGAAATTATTATTTTTAGAAAGTGAAACACTTAAGTATATTTTTAGCCTCTGTTTTAAGAGCTAGTAGAAAAGGAAATGTTGAAAATTTAGCAGGAAATATTCTTAATGGCAGTGTGAGTATAGTGAGATCTCTTTCATACACAGCTGGCGGGTGTATACAATGGCATAATCTTTCTGAAAAGCGATTTGATGATATGTGTAAAGAGCCTTAAAAAATGTAGTTTTTGACCCTAAAATTCTATAAATTTTACTCTATGGGTAGAATCAGACATGCAGATAAAGATTCATGTACACAGATAATAATCACAGCATCATTTATATTAATGAAAAATGGAAACAATCCTTATGCCCAGCAAAGGAGGCATAGTTATATAAATTATAGTGTATTCATAGAGTATTAAACAACCAGTCAAAATCCTGTTTTCAGTGACTTTCAAATCATTGGGCAAAATGCTCTTGCAATTACCCTGTTGAGTGAAAAATGAGAAATGAAGAAAAAAGCTGAATATAGAGAGAGATTCACAGGTTGAAAATAGAAATATAACACTTAAATGAAAAAATATAGAAATGAGTAGGAATAAACTAGAAAATTGAGAAATGTTTAAGCACAGACTTAAGAAGATTAGATTACAGTAGTGACCTAAAAAATAACTTTAGGTAGAGAGATACCTCTACCTAAATGAGAAATAAAAGGATATTTGTGGATGTAGGGAAAGAAATGAAAAGAGGTTTTTTCCACTTAATGAGAGGTAAATCATTCTTCAATATCACCATCACAACCACCCAATATCAATAACATATACCGAAAGCTAATTTTGTGTCCTGTGTTATATGTTTTTAATACTCACAGTAGCTACTTTTAAAGATAAGCAAACCAAGCCTTGGAGAAAGTAAAAACTTTCTCCACACCCTAGGACATGGTGGAGCTGAGATTCATGCCCAGTTCTCTTTGTCACCATAGTGCAGTCCCCAGCCTTCTGCAGAGAGGAGCTGAGTAACGTTGATAAGGAGAGACTTAAAACATATAATAGCACTGTAAGGAAATTGAAGCTGACTGGAGACAATAAGAAAAAGAAATGGCTGAATGGTACCAAGGGTCTTCTTAAGATCACTTGTTTGGAGTGCCACCAGTTCACAAAATTATATCATTTTCTCCAAATGCAGTTGCGTGCCTTGGTGTAGGAAACAAAAGGAGAGAAGGTTGGATTAATTGAAAGTTATGGTTTAGTAAGGCAAGTCAACAAAAAGAGTAGGATTTGAAAATTTTGAAGGTGTTTGGCAATCAATGAAGCTAAATAGGATCTAAGCTTAATATAAATTACAGAGTTTTCACAAGAAAGGAAAGGTGGAAGGAGAGACTGCAGGACTTGAGGAGGGTAAGGATATAGTGAAAAGGGTCAAAGGGGAAAGGTGATACAATTTGTTGGCATCAAGAAGGGTGAGGATTTTAAAGTTATGTGGTTAGATGAGCTGTAGAAAGTTCTATGAAAAAAATATTAAGCCATCTTTGTGATGATAAAAATCAAGAGTGGAGATAAAGACTGTGAGGCATGCTTCGGAGTGCTTAGTAGATGAAATGGAGTTGCCAGAGGATCTCTTGGTGATAGAAATGTGAGGTAGAGCAGAGGTGGGCAAGTGAAATGACATGAACCTCAGTGGATGAACGTTTGCATGAAGACCAATGAAATCAAAATCTAGGATTAGTAAAGAGCACTAAGAGAATGACCCTGGATTTTATTTGCATGGAGACATAGGAAGAGGGATTTTCTTAAAGAAGAAGGAAGTTATAGTCCCATGTGTAGAATGTTGCCTGATGCACAATTAATGTTGAATGAGAACTCATTCTCACCCTATAGATGAATGAATATAAAATTAATGGGTCCACACCAGGAGGAAGAGGGGTTGGGAAGAGCTGAGGATGTGCTAGAATGGGGTCTATTGACCTTGGAGCAGGGGTTCCAGTGAGCAAATGGACAGTATCTGTAAAGGCCAGAAATGGGTGAAAGAACATAATGAGAAAATGTACACAATGGTAGATGGATGTGAGTCACAAGAGGCTTGTTAATGAGAAGGAATGGTGTAGTGGCTGGTGACTAAAGATGGCAGGCATGACAGATATTACTCCCACTGATTTTGCTGTGATCCCTGAGACGAGAACAACTGAACCCTAAGTATTCTGAGAAGCCAGCATATTAGAGGCCTGCCATCTTTGCTCAGTACTCACATGGCAAAATGTGGAGATGATTTTATGGTGCTTTTTCAAGTTAATTCTGTCATGGTTATTGGAAATGATGAGCTGACCTTTAAACTCCATTCCCAGAGGGATTGTTATTTTGAGGTAGCCATGGAACAGGATATTTTCCTGACAGGAATTAGGTATGACAGAGCAGCTTGGGTGCATTTACCCTTAAGTAAAGCTCTTTTTACATAGTTGGGGATGCATTTGGTTGTTTTCTCTAATGTCTTATCGCTCGGTGATGTGGACATATACTTTAGGTTGCTAAAAGGCTAACGCCTCAAGTTCTATCATGAGCCTGGTTCTATTTTTTTGCTCCAAAAATTTGGTGAGAGTCTTTGAGGTGGTATAATCTCTCTTCTGTAGCTTATGTGTCAGTAGGATGCATATAAAAATATGATAATATATATTAGTCTGGAGGCACATATAGGTGAACTAGATGAATTACTTGTGGAGGGAAATACCCACAGCTTCCTTATGTTGTCATTGAGGTAATATAATTTTCTGAAGGAAGAATTATCGACGTGTAGTGAAATGTAAAATCAATATCTGTATTATTTACTGAACTCATGCTGGGCATTTTTAGCAGAATCATTGGTACATATATTTGGTCATAAATTCCCCAAATTCCTGGATGGGTTTGTGTTTTAATTAACATTCTTAGCTGGAAACTAGAGGCAGATGGGAAGCATTGTTAATAATTCCATAATTGATAACAATTACTTCTGAAACACAGAAACATCTCATAGCTCACTAATTATCTCAGAGAGCAAATGGTCTAAATTATTAAGAGAAACACTCAGTGATGTGGGAAGTTGAGTCATTCAGTGAAGACTGGGTTAGAGTCAGACGACTTGGGTTTGATTTCAGGCTTAACCACTTATTAGCATGGACATAACATCTGTCTTCCCTAAGCCTTAGTTTTCTAATCTATAAAGTGAGGATAATTCTTATTTTCACAAGGTTGATATGAAAAATAAATAAGAATATGCATTTGAATAAACAATGCACAATTCCTGGTACCAGGCAAGTCCTCAAAAATTCACCTGAAGTTAACATATGAAGCCTGAATATAAAACAGCCCTAGAGGTTATCAGTATGCAATATTCAGTCATTTCCTCCACCCCTTGTGACAATTCAATTTTTTTTTTTAATTCTTAAATTTCTATCTTGAGGATCAAGGACAACCTATTTTTACAATAAAGGTTTGGGTTGTCCTGAACTTAAATCAGTTTGATTTTATTTAATGTATCATTTCCCAATATGTTTAATGCTAGACCTTTCTCCCCTATAAAACGTATTCATGTCTTAAGGAATCAAAGTTTCTTAGAACACTTTAGGGAACACTGATACAAGATTTCAGTCTCCCTCTACTTGGTGGCTTAGAGTTAGGAGCAGATTGACATTTATTAGGTGATCAAAATAAGCTGGGTTCCATCTTTGGACTTTTAACTATAAAGTCTTAATTCTCACAACATCCTTCAGGGGTCGTATTACTATCCACACTATTTTGAAGCTGAGAAGACAGAGATGTGGAGAGTTTAAGCATCTTGCTGAAGATAACAAAACTAAGAAGCAATGGAAGCTGATTTAAAGACAGCCAGTTTGTGTAATCACAATGCTACTTTGGGATTTAATCAGCTAGTGTTGTTCAGTGGATGCCGAATAGAAAGTGAAGACCAAGAAACTAAAAAGGGAACCCCCTAGAATGGTATATTCCCAAAGGCCAGGGAAAGTGTGGAAGCCAAGGAAAAGCTAGGACACAGAGCCAAAAGCAAGAGCAGTGAGCTGAGAATAAACTGGGAGAAGTGTAGAGCATTTTTGTAGGCTGCTGGAAGCTGTCAGGGGCTTGCTTTTATCTGTCACTCATGGTCTTCTGTGTGGGTAAGCCTGCTGAGTTTAAAAGACCAATAATAGAATGGACATTTTGGTTCAAATGGGAGAATTTTATTAAATGGGTCCATGGAACTCTTTTCAGTGTGTAGATTGATACAATTGGAATTAAAGAAAATCATACTGAGTCAAATAAATATAAGTAGGAAGGCAGCAAGCATTGCTACATTCCATTTGGGTTTTTTTTAATTATTTATGTGAAGGAATCTACTTACTGCCTCATGATGGATACCAGTAAGCCATACTTGCTACTTGGCTTAGCCCAATCAGCTATTAAATACAATTCCTTATTTTAGATGGGTTTGTGGTTTTGTGAATTTAAGAAAGAATGATTACAATGAATACTTTTGTTGTTATTTGTGTTTTTTCTTTTTCCTTAAGACCGGGCATTCCTCTGGTGTTAAGAGGATTCCTTTACTGGGATATGGAAACCATATAATGGTCCAAAAAATTGATTTGATTCATACAGAGGGGTGTCGTATGGTTTGGAGCACCACATTTGGATATGAGGAGGAGCTACTGTGGAATCTGTCACTCCATTTTACTCAAGGCTTGGTTTACCTGTCTTGTATAGGTTTCTTCTTGATCCGTTGTCCATCATGTACATACTGTCAGAAGCTGGGTTCTCATTTCACAATGGTGACTTCTCAGAGTTAAAGTAGCCTCATTTGCTCACATGTTGCCAAGAAACTGTCCATATCTGCTTACATAGGCTAGTGTGCATATTCCCGGAGACCCAAACTTGACACAGTTTGAGAGTTGGGTGCTTCTTTTCCTTTCCACCCCCGTTACTCTCTGAAATTGCCAAAGGTAAAAACTTTCATCACAGCAAAGCTCCTATCCCTGAGTGGAGTAGCAGTTTGGATATCATTTACGTTGGGCTGAATGAATCAAGTAACCACTGCAGGAAAAAGTGTGACTGGAATATGTCATAAATTTTAATGGATTCTTTGATATATTTGTTTAGTAATTGTCTAGAACCTATCCAAAATTACCTTAACTGTACTATGGAGCCCAGCTCTAGGAACTCTTTTCTGCCTGCCCTTCCAAAGCATGGTGCTGGATCCGAGTCCAGGAGTGAAAATGGATTAACAGTGTACCCAAAGGGGATAACCTGTTCTGTCATTTGGGTGATGGTTGGTTCTACTTCCTCCTTTTTAGCAAAACAAGAGCAGTGAGTTATCCAACACCTAGTGTAAGGTATTTGATGGTTTTTGGAGAATTGGTCATTTGATAGCATGATTGTTAGTAAATTTATTTGTAGCAAATTAATTTTTGGCTATATTGAACTAGAGCCCAGTATCAGCCTCATTAATGAGGGTTACAGAGCAGTATGGACAAATCTGGGACTTTCTCCTTTTACAACTCAGGACTATTTTGTTTCCTACCCTAATGTTATGCTTTCTAGTTGTTGGGGACTGAGTATCTAAGTCATGGGGAATTTTGTAAAGGTTCTGTATTTCCACAACAGATGTGTCCTCTGTCTTTAGTTTGGTAGAGTCTACTCAAGAACGATTTCTTTTCTGAATTCCTAAGCTAAGGGGTAAGAACCATACGTGTCACTGAGAGCTTCATATGTTATTTTGGTCATCTATTACTGCATAACAAATCACCTCACCTCTTAGTAGCATAAAACAATGACATTTTAATGCTTCTCCTGGCTCCTTGGATCAAAACTTCAGATAAGACCAAGTAGGAATTGAGGGGTGGGGGTCTTGTCTCCATTCCATGATATCTAAGGCCTCAACTAGAAAAACTCTAAAGACTGAATATGACTTGAATGGCTGAATCTAGAATAATCTTTAACCTTCATTTCTCACATGTCTGGAGCCTGGGCTGGTATGACTTAAAGGCTAAGCTCAGCTGGGACTATTGACCAGTACAATTACATGTGGTATCTTCATATGACTTGGGCTTTCACAGCATGGTGCCCTCAGAGTAGTTGGGTTTCTTGTATGGTGTGCAGGTATCCAAATTCAATATTTTAGTAAATAGTAGCCTGTATAACCTAGATTTGGATACCACATAAATTCACTTCTGTTCATTGTCCAAAAGTAGAAGCAGTCACAGCCTTCCCAGAATCAAGAGTAGGTATGGTAAACAACTGCCTCTTGCTAGATAGTCTCAAAGAAGCTTTGACTATATTTTTAAATTACCACATTTGATAACTATCATCCTTCACCATAATCTACTTTGGTCCTAGACATATATTCTAGGGATATATCCATGGCTCAAAAAAAAAATTAGAATAACAGCCCAGGGCCAATTTGAGAAGCTCAGGAGAGTACCAGTCTTATTAATTTGTAGTTATTTTTCTCTTAGGATGCCAGAAGACATTCCCTAGCTTTACCATATATCTTGATCACTGGACTTCACATGAGGCATCTTAGCTGTCTGCAAATTAGTAGGGGGCTTTGCTGCCTCTGAAAATACCACAAAATATTGGGACTAACAGGCCAATTATAACAGAGGATTATTGAACATGGGTACTGACTCTGGTGTTGTAGGACCTTGCAAATAGGTGCTTACTATACTGGATTCACCACAATCTGAGCTCTCTCTTCTTCACAGACTTACAGAATCTGAAATTCAGTATTTGTTAGCACATACTCTTAGTGATGAGATCATGTGAAGCTAATTGTAGGAGGCTAATGTATAAGCAGATACCAGTTTAATAATTTATATGGAGAACTATAATTACCTAGGGATACTTTCATTCATTGGATTCCAGGCTTTCCCTGGAGGTACCCTGAATGAAAAAGCAAATAATTAGAGGCCAATTTGGTGAGTATTGGACAAAATTTTGGAAGGGCAGGTATGATGTCATGATTATGTTATATACTCAATGTCTACCACTGTCTGATGTGGATGAGGCTCACAGTAAACATTTGTTGAGTACATAAAGAGTAACTGAGCCTAGAAGAGGCCTTAGGGGGATGTAATCTGATGGTTTTCAAGCATTCCTAAGGCTCTTGAAGAGGTGATCTAGAAGCCACCTTGGAGATCAGTGGGCAGGAAATAGCAAGGGCCCTAAAGCAGCTCCCCTTCTATTTATTTCAGAATTTCAGACTCTTACAAAGACATAAATTTTGAAAGGTGTTCTACAAATAGAAAATATGACAGTTAATACTAGGAAATATGATCAATAGTAATGTTTTACAATGAGGAAACTGAGATCCCCAAATATATATGTAATTTGCCCAAAATCACCCAATTGGTAAGAGACCAAGCTGGCACCCAAACTGAAGCTTCCCACTCTGAGCCCTGACCTGTTTCTGAATGCAATATGCTTAAGATTCCCTGAAAACTCAGCCCCTAATTTGCTGTGATGTTCTCCTAACCATCTCCTGACAATAGCATTTGGCAACTGTCCAGAATTTATTATAGCATTTTCATTTTCTTTCTGAGAAGCAACACTTGACATTTCAATCATCGTCTTATAAAATTCCCTCCTGCCTCAGTTTTTTTCTTCTTCCTCCTTGAGCCTTATTCATTCACTTTGGTTTTTGTTTTTTAATTCCTTGAAAAGCCTCAAAGACAAATTATTTTCTGGTATAAAGAAGAAAGGAGCAAGGAGGATGCATTGGAAAGTAGACAATAAAATCCAGGCAAAAGCTCATTCTAAAACACATCTTCCTTGAAGCATTGTTGTCACTGCTATTGCTCATACTATTCTGTCTGTTCCCTTGAGCTACCATCTCCTGCTGATACTTTAAAGAGGTCAAAATATCCCCAGCTTACTTGCATGTAAAAAATGCAAGTCTTAGCCCAAGATAAGTATTTCTTGCTCATCTTCAGCTGACTGTACATCTGACCTTGCCTTGGAGTTGTACACATTACCTTTCTACCTTCAGCTGACTATGAGGATCAGAGAAGTGGAGAGGGCCAGAGATGAAAAAGGCTTTGGGAACCTTGAAATCCAGTTTTATTTTACACACGAAGAGACTGAAACCCAGAGAGGTTGGAATAATTTGCTCAAGGCCACACAATTAATTAGTGACAGAGAACTGTCTCTTGATCCCTACTCCAGGACACTATTTGCAATAGCAAGTGTATTTTTGCTTCCAGTCCAATTCAGTATCCTTCAGATGAAACTCTAGTGGCAGAACAGACTCCCAGCATTCCATAGGACCATTGAGGCCCAAAGGATCAGACATGGCACCCAACGAGCTGAAGTCCTGAGAGGCACGCAGGTGTGGATCCACACACGGGCCCAGTGAGTATCAGTCAAGATACGGAGCAATATCCGGGGTTGAGTTCATTCTAGCTGTGCCTGCAGCTTGTCACCTCAACTCTGTTGTGACAGTTGATTGAGGCATTAACAGTGTGCTCATCTAGAGAAGACAGGAACAGATGGTAGGGACTGCAGACAGGTGTTTCTGTTATTCCCACTGAAAACACATGAGCAATGAGACCTAGTCTGGAGCAGTATTTTAAAAATATTTTTTTAAGTAGCAAAAAGATTTTTTTTCCTAGGCAAAATCTTGCCTGGAACCCCAGTGAATAAAATGGATGAAAACAGAGCTGCTTTGGTTTAATTTGGGGAGAGAATAAGATGTCCTCTGAGGCTCTAAGAGGCAACAGAATTTAGATATTAATAATTAGCAGGAGGAGAACCTGCCACTGGGAATAATTTTGGAAATTTGTGGTGATAATTTTGGTTTTAATAATTAGAAGGGTGGTACTATTGTTACTTAGTTGGTAGGAGCCAGGGATGTCAGATGTCCTGATAAGTGTGGAGGATGGCTCTAGACATTGAAGACTTATACCATATCCTACATGATGGATATTGTTAGGGAGGAAAAAAAAAATTCTCTTTCAAATGTCTTCTAGCTGGTCTAAGAATTAATTTGACATGAGACAGATCAACAGGAGAAAATCAAACAAAAATTTAAGAACTTGTGTAATTATTACATACGTGAGAGAGAACGAGGAAAACTGAGTAACTCACTGAAGTGTCGAAAGCTATCACCCTTAATAGTATTTCCAGCTAAATACAGAAGCTGTTGGGGATTGGGAGTCAGTTATGGGAGGTTACCAGGAAAAGCACAGTAAACAAGGGTAAAGATGTTATACAGATTTAAGTCCATGCCTTCTCTATTGATAACAGTTTCTAGAGATTTAGAGTCATCCCCATCTGGTACTGAAGGAGACATTTTTGCAAATAGAGATTTCCTGTATACATGTAAAATGTCTTTTACAATGGGTAACTTCTCCATTTTTAGAGCTTCTTTTGTATATGCAGTTTCTTATAAATAATAAGTTTAGAATAAGGATTATGCCAAAGAGTTGTATCTTGGGGTGGCAAAATTTCCTCTTCTACAGTATGAATATTTCCTCAGACATTCACATAGATGAAAAAGCAGTTATTAAGTATCTGAGCCTAGAATCCAATCCTATTTTACATATGACAGGTAGTATTTATTACACAGTTTAAATATATTCTACATCTTCCAGAAATGCAAGAACTGGGCTAATTGGGGGAAGAGTGTATTTTTTGCTTTCTTAGGAGCTTCACTAGAAACTGTTCACCAAGAAACATAACAAAAAGGTTAAAATAAAAAATTCTGGAGCCAGTCTGCCTGGCTTTGCATCCCAGATGCTACACATCTAGCTTTGTGTGACTTTGGCCAAGTACTTAACCAGTTTGTGTCTCACTTCCCTTAGTTATACCTTGGAAATGGTAAAAGTATCTCTCTCTCTCAGTGTTGTGACAATTAGATGAATCAATAATGTAATGTGCTTAGAGCAGTACTTGGCACAAAGTAAGTGCTCTCACTTTAGCTTAGAAAATCCTATCCAAGCATGCCTGGTGATTATGACATATATATGGATATGCATATTTATGTCTTCTTAAAAATATCAACTGGAAGGAAAAGTGTTGAAAATAAATCAGTTGAATGTTGTATTATTTCACTTAAATATGAACTTAGCAGGAGTAAGCATCTAACTGCTTAATTACATTTTCTAGGGTAGCCATTCCCAGCCTTTTACATATTATATATCATAAATTACTTTCTTTTTGTATCTTAAATTTAGAGTTTATGTTGATTTTTTATAGAATATGTGTATAGGTAGTTTAAATTATTTTTAAATTTCATTTCAGGGTAACATAGAAAGCATTACAAATACTTGATAGGAGTGAGGTGCATGGGGCATGATCAGATGCAGAGCTACGGAGGCAGATGAATGAGAAGCATTTGGAACTCTTGAGTTTATATCAATGAAATCAGAGTTGTTCTGGGTAAAGCTGATAACAAGAGGTTTCTCCAGCCCACTTTTTCTCCCCCTGAATCCTCATACAACCTTGAAGGCTCCAGGAAACACAATTTGAAAATAACTCTAAAACAGAGATGTAAGGGCATCTGGGTTGCTCAGTTGGTTAAGTGTCCGCTTTCAGCTCATGTCATGATCTTACAGTTTGTGAGTTCAAACCCCACATTGGGCTCTGTGCTGACAGCTCAGAGCCTGGAGCCTGCTTCAGATTCTGTGTCTCCCTCTCTCGCATTGCCTCTCCCCGCTTTCTCTTTGTCTCTCTGTCTCAAGAATAAATAAATATTAAAACATTTTTAAAAAGTAAAATAGAAAAAAAATGCAACAGAGATGTATACACACTCTCTCTTGGTCTGTCTTAAGCCTCACCAGCAAGCTCCCTACTAGACTAAGAAGCCAAAAATGGAATTGTTCTCAGTGCCATAGCAATTAATAAGCTATAAGATGTTTTTGTTTTTAATGATTGCTATATTGTAAAGCTAGACATTTTTCAAGTTTGTTCAAGAGACAGTTCATTATTCCACTGAGATATCTGGCTAACACCTGGCCCATGTTGAAACACTTCTCAAGTCACAGATGAAATTCTCACAATTTGAGGGAACTGTTACCAGATAAGGGTCCATTGCCTGATGCACAGTAAGCCAAACACTGACACTGATTTTGGAACAGAGAAAAAGGGTTTCATGCAGGGCACCAAACAAAGAAATAGGAGAACATTTCTCAAATCTGCCTCCCTAAGAATAGGGGAGTTTAGTATCTATGGGATTTTAGAGGGGGCAGGGTTTAGAGGGGGTAGATGTAGGTGATTGGAGGTTGGAAGAAGGTGAAATAAGAGGAAAGATATCACTCAGCACGGGCACCACCCAGTAACATACTTGTCCATGGTTGTGTGTACAAAAGATGATGACACCAGTTAAGACAAATGGGGGGAGATCTCAGCCTATGTCTTCATGGAGTTTCCTTTAGTCTTGGCCCCTTCTGTGCAACTGCAATAATTTTTCCAGTTTGCTCCAGTCTTAACTAGTCTTATCAGTGGTCTGTCAACTTCTGCAAAACCGGCTGCCTCATAAATCAGGTTAGCTGGAGTTTTCTTAGAGTAGAATGGTCAATCATTTATTTGTTAATGTGTTGGTTTCAGGATAATGCTTTGTTAACAGAAGTGTTTTAAGCTGGTTATGGGTTTTAATTACTGTTATTCTTGATTCTTAACTGTAAGTCATTATTAGTTATATCAATATTGATATGGAAATATTGGGGTTCAGAGGTGATGGCCACGAAAAAATTCCTGAGACATCTTGGTGCAAAAAGTTGATTTTATTAAAGCACAGGGACAGGAGGCATGGGCTAGAGCTGAGCCAGGAATACGAGGAGTGACTGATTTTATACTTGGGAGTTGGAGGAGGTAAAGTCAAGGGGAAGTTTCCAAAACGATTTTCATATGCTAAAGAAAACTCACAGGATTCTGGAGGCCTAAGTGTTGTTAAGGTAAGGTTGTTTTTCTCTCTGGCATGGCATTAACATTAAGACAGTAGGGAGTTCCTGGAGAAATGTTATACTCTGCCTGCCTCAAGTATTTGTCAATGGGCTACAGGTTATAAGGAAATTTAATTTTATCTACCATTTCTTTCTGCCTTTGCTTTCCACATAGAATATCAGCTTCATTTCTTGTGATTTTTTTTTTTTTTTTGCCTAACCTTATATAGTGATGCTCTATTGTAATAGTATTATTTGGGGCCAATAATTTGCCAATAACCAGATTTTTAGGTACTTACATTTCAGTTAAAGTATGAATAATCTATACCCAGTCTCAATTTGCTTCTAAGACTGGTAAATTTATACTTGTCAATTCAATAACAAATTACTCCTTGGCTGGAAGTGAAAAAAAGATGAAGTGGCTTGGATAGAATTGATAGCTACCTAAAAGGACCAAGATTGATAACATTTAAGAATACTCTCTACACCAGAAAGGTATACCTGGGCTGAGGGTGATACAGAGAAGACCCAGGAAACATGATGCCCTGCAGGAAAGATAGAGAAATTGGATGTCCACCCAGAGACAGATTCTGTTAATGGAAGGAATTATTTTTTATCTGAAAGCATGTTTGCAGAACACAGCAGGCCTGCTAAACTTACTGATGAACCCGAGTTCTCCTGAGGAACTCTGCCTGGAAAGACAGTGAACAGATCTGAAATAGCACTTCTCTGCTTTGAGGTGCAAGATATTTTTCTGTTGGGGATTCTGGACTTTTTAGCCAGATGCCATTCATGCATGTGCAAGGAAAACAGAAATTTCCAGGATTTACCAGGAATGCCAAGGATCTCTATCCTAATAGAAATAGGAGTACAGGTTAGTCAGATTATAGATAAAACTACCTGGAATTTTTAGGGGTCTACTTACTTTCCATCAATACACATCCAGAACCACATTTTTTTCTAAAGTAACATAACATGTAAGTAGGAGGAGTATGTTGTGGAGGAAAAAACATCTTCCTGTACCCTTTGTTAAAACACAAAATTGAACTAAGTAGATCTAACATCTAAGTGGATTTATTAAGCAATTAATGAATGAGGTAGCATCCCATCTAGCCAGTAGATACTCCAAGGAGTTGTCCAAAATGGAAGGGTTTTATACAAAAGAGGGTGGGCTGGGAATTATTAGCAAAAGAAAAGAAAGGATTGTTTTACCATGGTCATCCTCTCTTAGGGGAAAGGCAGGAGGTCTTAATATGCAGATTAACTTCTCTTCCTTCGGGAGATGGACGGAACCCTTGTGTCAGATTACCTCATTGGTGCTGACCAGAAAATTCTCAATTGATTGGCTTAAAATTCTATTCCTGGACAGGTTGAAACTGCAATTAGTCTTGGTTTTGTTGTCTTGGGGGCAAATGACTCTACCTTAGACCTATCTTTTTATTTTTATTTTTTTAGTACCTTGAAAGGTTCTCCTAGTTGATCTAAGAATCAAATTGACATGAGGTAGATTAACAGGAGAAAATTAAAAAAAATATATCTAATAACATGTATACCTGCATACACATGCAAGAGACACAAGAAAACTGAGTAGTTTACTGAAGTGACCAAAGTCATCACCTTAAACACCATCTCTAGCTAAAGACAAAAAAAGACATTAGGGGTGGGAAGTCAGTTATGGGAAGTTACCAAGAAAAGCACAGTAAACAGGGTAAAGTAACAACTTTAAGATTTAAGTACATGTCTTCTCCATCTATAATAGTCTCTAGAGATTTAAAATGTTTTTTAAGCTTATTAATTTTGAGAGAGACAGAGTGAGTGGAGCAGGGACAAAGAGAGAGGGAGAGAGATCCCAAGCAGCCTCTGCACTGTAAGCACAGAGCCCGATGCAGGGCTCAAACTCATGAACTGAGAGATCATGACCTGAGCCAAAACCAAGAGTCAGACGCTTAACCAACTGAGCCAACCAAGTGCCCCTCTGGAGATTTAGAGTCATTCCCCTCTTCCTGGTACTGAGGGAGGCACCCTTACAAATGAGAATTTCCCTTATACATGAAGAGATCTCTTACAAAAGCGTAACATTTATCCAGCTTTTCAAGCTTCTCTTGTGTCTGCAATTTCTTAAAAATAGCTTAGAATAAGTAATATACCAAAGAGATGTATCTTGGTGTGGCAAAATTGCTGCCATACAACCAGAAGTCCAAATCCTGTGTAATTATAGTACGATTTTGTTTTTTCAGTAGATGTTTTATGAGTCCTAGAAATGATGGCAGTGTTAAATGAACTCCACTTGCAAGGAAAGGTTTTGCAGAAGTACCTAGTATCCTCCCTCCACCTAAACAAAGTCTTGCAGCCTCAGTTGAAAAATGGTCCTGGATTTTCATCCAGCCCTAAAATTCCATATTTTCAAAAGAAATTAGGAGATTTCTACTAACCCCATTATTCTCACTGTAGCGTTTGCCATAGCTCTTTGTAGTTTGGAGAAGAACCTGGAAAGATGGACTTCATTCTCCATTCCCTTTCACTTATATTTGAATTAAAATGCAAATTATCCATACTCATTAAACTAACAAGAATTGAAGACCATCTGTATGGCGCACATTTTTATAGGCTTAAGGATGCATAGATAGGGAACCTGATTTCAAGCTGCTCAAGGCCCAGGGATGTCTTTGTACACACAAATGACACTGGTGATAATGCAGTAGAGTAAGCATTGTGCTTGAGATGAGTAAAGCTCACTAAGGAAGCAGAGGATGTTGGGCTGCAGCATGTTGAATTCTAAGACATTGTGAAAGTGTAAGTACCACTGCTCTGTTTAAGAAGAGATTTGATAGAGGGACGCCTGGGTAGTGCAGTCGGTTGAGCGTCTGACCTTGGCTCAGGTCAGGATCTCACAGTTTGTGAGTTGGAGCCCTGCACTGGGTTCTGTGCTGATAGCTCAGAGCCTGGAACCGGTTTCAAATTCTGTGTCTCCCTCTCTCTGCCCCTTCCCCACTCATGCTCTGTCTCTCTCTATCTCTCAAAAATGAATAAACGTTCAAAAAAATTAAAAAAAAAAAAAGAAGAGATTTGATAGAGACACCCAAGTGGCTCAGTCAGTTAGGTGCCCAACTCTGGATTTTGGCTCAGGTCATGATCTCATGGTTTGTGAGTTTGAGCCCTGCATGGAACTCCTTGCTAACAGTGTGGAGCCTGCTTGGGATTCTGTCTCTTCCTATCTCTGCCCCTCCACTGCTCGCTTGCTCACTCTCTAAACAAACAAACAAACAAACAAATAAAATTTAAAAAAAGAAGAGATTAGATAGTCCTTTGTGCATTTGCAGATTGCCAGATTTTTCCCTTTTGACTTTAATTTTAGATTTTAAATTAGAGGGAGACACACAATAGGTCTTTCTGAATGCAAGTGTTATCACTGATGACATGTATCACCCCTTCTTTGAGTTCATTTCAACTGTTGAATGAAGGGTGGAATTTGATTCATAGTTTCCAGCATTCATCCATAAAAGGCAAACAATATCTAAGACTTACTGAGGGACTACTCTGTGCCAGGTACTTGCATATGTGGTTTTCTACATGAACTCATTTAACCCTTTTTTTTTAATGTTTAGTTTATTTTACTGAGAGAGAGAGAGAGAGAGAGAGAGAGAGAGAGAGAGAGAGAGAGAGAGAGAAGGAGGGAGGGAGAGAGAATCCCAAGCAGGCTCAGCACTATTGATCCCACAAACCATGAGATCATGACCTGAGCCAAAACCAAGAGTCAGACACTTAACTGACCTTCCAGCCTCGCAGGTGCCCCAAGAACTCATTTAACTCTTACCACTATGTTATGAGGTAAGGACCCTTTGGTTCCCATTTTATAGATGGAGAATTGAGGTGAAGATATGTAAAACAGCATGACCAAAGCTGGTACCAAAAAGTAATCTTTCTTAGATTACTATCTCCAGCAAAATACATCTAAAATTTAAATATGATCATAACGCTTTGCTGATTAAAGCCTCAATGGCTCCCTTTGCCTAGGCTCAAGAGGGTAAAATTCAGTGTCCTTAATGTGATACCTTAAGTTTTCTGGTCTCACCTTTTGCCTTCTCTTATCTTGAACCATGTATTCCGGCCATACATATGGGTCTCCCATACACCTGTTTTCATATTTTTGGCCATCATTTAAAGCTGTGTCATATGTATCTATTATCCCCCTGCTCTTTGCAGACTTGGCTCCTCTGTCACCCATTCTAATACATTTCCTACTAGCTCCAGCTCAGTGATAGTGCCTGTCCAATACCTGGCAGTCTGTGCATCTTTATGACCAGGACTTACCACACTGTGTGGACATTCATTTAAGTGTTTCTCCTCTGTACAGATCATGAACTTCTCATTCCTTGCTTATTCTGATATTGTCAGCATCTGGCACAGTTAAGCAGATGTACATAATAATCACTTATAAATGGTAATTGTCCACAGTCCTCATCATTATATTCAGAAAGGCTGAAACCCCAGTCTTCTAAAATACAACATATCTATTTAAAACTACAAAAACTTTCAGGAAAATTCTTCCCAGATTTTCTTTCTTGCATTTGCTGGAGTTTCTCATTCCTTGTAGTCAGGAATCTGCAAGGAAAAAATGGCTGTATACATGGATCACATTGTATATCACTCTTTTCTCTCTCTCTCTCTCTCTCTCTCTCTCTCGTAAATGGTCTTTTTCTCTATATTTTAAAAAGATTACAGGCATAGAAATGAATTCACAAGGGTTAGAGAAAGTAGCCTGAGGAAGATGAATAAAATTGAGCCTAAGATAAAATTATCAGCCTTGCCACTTTTTTGATCTTGACCACTAGAATACACTTTAATAAAACTACTTCAGTCTGTATTCCTTTCTGATTTATTTCCAGGTCTTTCTGATGCAAAGATCCATGTTTCCTATGTAGTGAGCTAAAAATATTGGTAAATAAATGGCATTAGCATGAGATTTCCCTTTAATGATATACTTTAAAGAACTGAAAATAATTTCAAAGATTAAATTAATGTGTTTAATACGATAGCTACCATTTATGGTTTTCTGTGATTAGCATGTTACATTTCTTATTTAATAGTCACAACAATTCAGGGAGGAAAATGCCATCATTATTCTCATTGTAAAAATAAAGAGGGGCACCTGGGTGCCTCAGCCAGTTAAGCATCTGACTTCAGCTCAGGCCAGGATATCACAGCTTGTACATTTGAGCCCCACATTGGGCTCTCTGCAGTCAGCACAAAACCTGCTTCAGATTCTCTGTCTCCCTCTCTCTCTTCACCTCTCCTGCTGATGCTTGCTGTCTTTCCCTCAAAAATAAAAATAAACATTAAAAAAAAAAAGAAAGACTTGGTAAGCTTAGGATTTTATCTCAGGTCAATAGCTATAAAGAGGCAAACTGGAGACAATAAACCAGTTCTGTGTGATTCCCAGGTTCATGCTTTTCATTACTTCACTGAATACATTACTTAAAGACCTATTCATATACATGCATATGTGGGTGGTGGGGAGAAAAACAGTAGATTTAGGCTCCTAATTGAGTATTTGAAGTTTTAATTGAAATAAAAGAAAATTTTTTGTTTCATAACAAGGGTCCATTTTGACTCTGTCAACAAACAGAAACAAAGGCTTAAAACAATTATTGCAGTCTAGTCCTAGAGACCATGGCATTCAATTGAGTTCAATTTCTGGAGTGACTTCAGCATTAGAGTCAGTGGAGAACAAGGTTGGTATTTTTTTTTTCCTGATGGCCTTTGAGCCGTCTAAGCTCCTAGAAGGAAGACACAAGGCTCACTGTGTTGTTTTGTTTTGTTTCAGAATTTCTCTCCCCAGCTATGTCCCACTGTTCAGCAATACCTCCAGTCTCCTGAAAAATTCAGTTTACTCTTTTGCCTGATTAGCAAACTCCCTTCTCCCTTCAACTCCATTCATCATTAGTTTGATTTTATTTCCAGATACCTGAGACACTGTCTGCTTATCGGGTACAACTTGCTTTCCCTTATCCTACATTGTTGAACTTTAAAGATTTGGAACATTACAACATTATTTTAACTCATGCCACTAAGCACATTACTCTTTCAATTGTTATTGAGTCATAAATCACTCCTTGGCCTTTACCCACTGCCAAGTTTGCAGTTAACTGTTGAGAGCGTACTCTGAGATGCCTCTTGGAAAATAAACCTTTCCTTTACTTGTGTATTTGTCTTGTTACTTCATTATACTGAGAGAAGGAGAAGGATCAGTGTAATATTTGAATCAAGTCAGGTGGGTTGGTATGAAAAATTGGGGATTGCTTCCTGGAAAACATATGACAAGCTCTGCTTTTCTTGAACAATGTGAAGAATCTGTGTTGTTGATATCTGCTGAGGTGAAAGAAGCATCCTAGAAGAAACAGTCAAATATTGCCAACAATTCCTTCTTTCATTCTCCTTACTCCTTCCCTTACTTCCGTTTAAATCATCCATATTATTCCTAGTTATTAGATGATAAAGTGCTGTCGATCTACTATGGATAAGGCACTGTTCAAAGCTCCCCAAATTAGAGAATAGAGATACAGAGATCAATCAAACTTAGTCTTAGCCTCAAGTTGTTTTTATAACACTAGGTGAGGCAAAATGTAAAGGGCAGAAAGGTGACTATAGTCCAAGGTAGGAAGTGCTTGGTGTCATAGAGAGGCACAGATATGTATATGGAAGTTCAGATGAGAAATTATTCCTGCTGGGGAATCAGGGAATCTTCATGACTATGGCAGCATTGAACTGGACTCTTAAAAGAATATAAGAGTGTTGGGATGGAGCCAAATTTCTAGGTGGGAGGAATGAGAGAAATGTCAGGTTGCCATCAGTTCCCTCATTTCTGCCCCATGCCTCTGGGCCTCTAGGCCAACAGTCCTTAAGCCCTAACCTCTTCAACCCTTTTCCATTCATTTTCCCGGATCAAAGTCATTAGTTCTGTTTTGGATGAATATGCTAGGTGGCCAACTAGTTAATCTGTTGATGTGTCCACACTGAAATAACACTCGTCTTCTATATCATTCATTTACTTGTTCATTTTTTAACAAAAATTTCTGTGATGTGACCTCAATTCTACTCATACAGTATTAGATGATCAGATGCCTGTTGGTGCTTTAGGGAAGTAAGAGATAATCAACATTCCCTTAGAGTAGAGAGAGATCTATAGGTAACTTGGCATTCCCTTTGTCAAATGTTACTGAGCACAAGAAACCCTGAGCTGGATCTATTTTTTGTGGGAAAGATAATTTGCATGTAGCCAGTTCAATTATTTGGCAGACAAATGTTGAGGGAGGGTGTGGATTGTGAGGTTTACATGGGGCACCCTGTAGTTTGAGTCAAAAGACTTAGAAATCTGCTCATTCTACTAACTCCATATTAAGACAAAATATCCCTTGAAAAGTTGTGTTCCAAGAGCCTCATGGTTCAAAGTGTTTATCCAGATATTCTAAAAGGATGCTTTATTTTACAGGGGACAAGGAAGGCAAATAGATATTTAAATTTCTTAAATAACATTAGATACCATGTAATATTTGTAGGAAATTTCTCCTTTACAAAACTACCTCCTGGCACATCATCATCCCACTCACATTAAAGTGTAATCTTAACCTGGGCCTGTGAGATCCTGGATAATCTGGCCTCTGTTTACCTCTTTATTTTCTCTCATCTCCTATCACTGTCTCATTGTTTAAGTTGCTTTAGTCACATCAGCTTTGTTCATTAACTATAATCATTTCATTGCTCCCTTGAGATCTTTGTACTTCTGTATCTTCTGCCTAGAGTGGTCATCTCTTAGCCAGTGGCTGTCATCTTCCGTAGAATAATTGTGGATATTTTACTACACATAGTAATCATTAATTAATATACCAAGTGTATTAACTTTAGCTGATACTAATAATACTAATTCTCTATTTGACAGTTTTTTTTTTCCCACACCTCTTATATCAGTTCAATGCACATCCAAGCTGGAAGGCATCTTAGAAACCCAGAGTAGAAAGGGATTCTTTCAATGTCATGTATATCTGGGAAGTGAGTCTCCATGTTCCTTCTGCTTTCTGATATGATCAGTTGCCTTATAGCCTGCATTTGAGAAAAACAAAAGGAGAAAGAAAAAAAAAGTTAAAAGCAAAATATATCTTAATGCCCTAAATTTTTCCTTTGCTTCATGTTAACATTTGTCGTAACCCAACTTTATTAGAAGCTCTTCTATTTATTTTATCTATGCTTTTTTAATTATGTGAAGACATGACAGAGCCATATCTCAGTATTATTTTAATAGCAAGCATCGATGTCTAAAGTTTAACCCTGCTGAGAAAATTTTAATTATGTTCCACATATTCCCAGCCTGAATGGTTCTGTGGTAAATTGTAATGTTGTTCATAGCTATCCATTTCCTTTCCACTCCAAGAGGAATCTACATCTGTATCCTTTGTCACATCACTTACAGGGCATCCGGTAGGCTCCATTGCCAATACTGGCCTTGTGACTTGCTTTGGCCATTAGTATGTGAGTCCATAAGATATAGGTTGCATCCAAGGAGAAGCTCCCTGCTACTAGAAGAAGCATATTGTACAAAGGGGCTGCTTTCCCATCCTGATGTTCAAAATGAGAAGACATGTGGAGCAGATTTGTAGTATGTCTGGAACAAAGCCTGAACTGAGTTTCAGCCTTCATGTAGTATGTACAAGAAACAAATGGTTTATTGTCACTGTTTTGATCCATTAAGAGACATTGAGTTTCTTTGTTAGCATAGCAAAATTTGAATAATAGAGATTCAAGGAAATAGAGCAAAGAATTACATCTCAAGATTGAAGATATATCAGAGGTCTGGCCTCTATCCAGTATGGGAGTTACTACAGAGTATCCTATGAAACAGCCACCAAGCCACTCACTGCTTGAAAGTCTCTACTCTCAAGAATCTGTCTTATCAACTACTCAAGCATTTTTGAATCTCATTGTGTCTATGTAATACCTTAACAATGTTGCTACATCTGTGACATCATCTGAGTTGCAACTGTACAATTACTTACTAATTATTAATTATTACTAAATTATTAGTTACTAATAATTTCTTTTTAGTTAATTTTTATACTTAAATAAATTTATATAACAAGGATACTTTGTTTCTCACTACCAGAAATGGGCACCCATTTTCACTTGCCTTAAACAGAAGGTCATTAGGTAAAAATACATATACATTTATAGATCTGAAACAATATTAGCAATTCTGCCTGTGCTCTATCAATTCCTATGGCTATAGGCCTTTTTCTCTGTTCATAAGAACTATTAGGAAATGTTAGAAATTGAGACCTACTTCTTGTTACCAGAAAGATGGAAAGAGAAATTAATAAAGGGAAACTTACTATGTTATTTGGGGCTGTTCAGTCTGTGCCTTTTTGTGGCCCATCAGGAAGACACACCAGAAAATAAACTGGATAAAGCAAAGGGAGCATCACTTCTCTCAAAGACAGTTAATCCAGAAGGAAGCCTTTTCAACAACTTCTTTTATGCTAATATATTGATATCATGGGGATTGACTTTGATGAAAAGATGATAAAATTCTAATTCTCCCACTTTTATGTCACCTCTCCCCACAGTCCTAAGCCTTTTTTTTTTCCTCCAGGGAAAACATCTTCAGGTCATTCAGCTTTTCCTTGTGTGTTGTGCTTTCTATGGCTGTGTGCCAGTCTCCCTACCCTGGCTGTCTTCCCCTTGTTGGTTTCTTCACTCTGATGCAAAAGTGAGCGGAACTCACCCTTGAACAATTGAGTTGGTCTAGAAACCTCTTGTGTAAAATTCCTTTTTTTTCCCCTGTCTCCCAAATTTAATTAGGGCATAATTGGGGACTTTGGAAAACAACAAATGTCTAATAATTGATTCCATCCGCTACAACAATAAAAATCCTTCCCTTTATGAAATATAGGTTTTCCTGAAGCTTTTACTGTTGGCTTTAGGATCAGCAAAATTTTAAGCTGTCCTAAGCCTAGGGGCTAGTTTTATTTTAACCATTCCGTGACCAAGAATGGATCAAGGCTGCTGTTCCTATAAATTATCTTCCTGTTCCCATCAAGAAAAATTGCAAATCAGTCAAGTGGGAGGTTGTAGCAGCAGGACCTAGTCAAATAGGGCAGGGAAGTAGGACATCTTAACTGTCTGGGAAGAACCTGTCACACAACCTGGCAGACTCTTTTGTAAGGAAAACTATTAGACTCCATTTGACTTGACAGTGTCAGCCACAAATGTACTAAATTGTCACATTCTTTAACAGAAAATCCTGGGCAGTAATTCCTTCTTTGAGTTAAAACAGCCTTCAGACCCCTCTGGCTACCAGGAATTTGACTGGACTGCTCTGCAATGAGTGCCTGTTTAAAGCTCCCCTGTGTGTAGGGTGGGAGGGAGTCTGTTCTTCACCTCTAAAAATTGCTCATTAGTGTTATGCATGTGCCTGACCAGTACCCCTGAGAGAGGAGAAATAAGTAGTTGAGCCAATTATAACGTTATGGTATTCCATTCCCTTCAAATAGCTTTGACTTAGTATTTTCCTTAATATTTCCCTCCTATACCAAGTAGAGTGGTATGAATAGTCAGGGTAATAGCCCTCAAACTGAGTTTTTACTGTTGTAGCTTGCTGCCTTTTACGTCTTTCTTCATAGCTGCTTTTCTGGCTCTTGGCTCAATGGTCTTAGATAGATCACCTGTCTCTTAACTTCTTCCAGCTTTAGTTTATTCCTCAATAAAAGAGGAATTTACAGTGCCTTCCTCCAAAAGCCATTGTAAATATTCAGTAAGATGACATGTGAAAGTCCCCTAAGATACTGCTTAGCACATAGTAAGTGCTTAATAAATGGTGTTTAAATCAAAATCAGGCTGTACAAAATATTAAATTCCTCTAATTTGAATGCCTTACAGGTAAAGTCTGTCCTGATTCAAAGAGCCTATAAGGCCAACTACAAAGACCCCTTCATAAAGGGCTTATGTGCATTATTCATCATTTCTATTCATACAGGACTTAATGACTGTGGGAGAGAGCTCAGAAAAGAACAGTGAAGATGATGAAAGGTCCATGAGGTCATTGCTCTGAGGAAAAGGTTAGAGGAGATGGGTTCTTTAATTTGGGCATGTGAAGATTGCAGCATGACTTACTAATGGTCTTCAAGCATGATTGATGTTGGTAACTGAAAGAGTAATGGAAGGGTTGCATTAAAGTGGAAATACATTCTTACTGTTTTTCCAAGACCTTTTGGATTATTTCCTAAGAGCATAAGCAGATGAAATAGATTCCTCTTGCTAACAATAGTAGACACTGAGGCTGGAGTCAGGGAGAAAACTCCCCTGCCTTTGTACTTGTCAGAGGCAGGATCTGGATAGCTGGTGGCTCAATATTTTTCAAAATGTTTTGCCTCTTAATCTGGGTTAAGCCCCTGATGCCCCAAATAGTACCTGGTTCACCATGAATGGGTGACAAGATCTGCTAAAGAGATTTTCCTCTTATCTTGTGAAAAATGGAAATACTAGGTTATGCTTATGGTTGATGCACATGACATATACTAACATGGCAAATGCTAGCTAGCTTTATACAAATTATTGTGGTGGTAGTAGGAGGAGACGTTGTAGGGTAGGCACTAGATAACTTCCATTTTCACTAAGTTATGAACTCAATGAGGGCAGGTTGCTTACCGTCCAGTGTTCAAGCTCAGTGGCCCTCAGTCATGCTTGTACATTGGAATTTCCTGGGGAGCTTAAAAAAAAAAAAACAAACCCTGAAGTCAATGATTCAAATGAGACTATTGGAATCCAAATCTCTGGGTGTGGTGCATGGGCATTTCTGTTTGTTGCAAGGTATAGCCAGGCTTGTGAATGGTTATTCTATCTGAATATGAAAACCGAACTAGGAGGGTAGTGGGCAGGTTGCTAGTATGCATTGTGGTCTTTATCTCAACAACTGAGAGCTCTTGAAAGTTCCAGAATCATCCTGAAAAGAACAAAACTGTAGTCTATGTAGCGTACCTTGGAATTTTTTATTATCCTCTTAACTCTGACTCTCCATGGAACAGGGACACCAGAAGTTTCAAGGTGGTTTCTAATTTCTTTACACTCTCTAACATTTTAATTCCTCTCTCATATCGATGATAAAACATGCTTCTTTTAAATCTATACAAGGAAGGAAGGCTTTTGATATCCACCTTTTACAGAGTTTTGTATACTTCTTGACTTTTATGCCAAACATTTCCAACCAAAAATTTGTCAACATCTCAGATGTTCTGCAGTCTGAACAGCATCTGATGTCGAAGGAATTACATTATCTTGTTTTACATGCCAGAGGGGACTTGAACTTCTACTAGGGCCACCAAAGTCTATAGACTATAATAATATGGATGGTTAATATCTGAAGAATCTTTAAGGATGAATGAGCATTTAACAAACAGATACATATCCCATATTGGATATTCTAAATAATTAGTACAGTATTATAAAGGGTAAACAAAGTCTGCATGCATCTATGACTGATAAAGTGATTATCAAAATTCTAGCAGTGAGGCAAAATGGAGAGGTGTTCCTTTTACTCTTTCTTGTCCCCATTATTTCCTTGGAATGTGGCCAAGCTTGTCACAAGGTTTAGTTACTAGTTAGAATAATAGTTACTTAAGAATCGAATACTTCTTTTGTGAAAAATATTGCTCAATTTCAATTTACCACTACAAGAGAATGTGGTGTCTTTTAACCTCAGGAATGTGACATTTTTAAAGGATTATCATTAAATGGAACAAAACAAAATTATCATACAATTTTTAAACATCAGAAAACTCATTTCTGTATACTCCTGGATTTATGGATCCCATATGATGAATGGTGGCTGGCCTTATTATGAATCCTATTTGGCGTCTATAATCTTAATAGATAGTAAAGGAATGCCTGCCACTGCCTTTCCAGCACTATGTTCTGAAACTCTAACAAGTACCTGTAGTACAGCTGTTGTGTACTACAAGTGAAAGCCAAATTCACTCAAGTGCCGAAAATAAGATCAAATTAACCTTTTGTTAGTGTAAAAGAACTCCACTTGTTTAATTACTTAGAGGCCAAATCACTTCAGCACGAGTGCAGTCGGAAAGGCTCCTTCCTGGGAAAGCCAATGTTTTTTGTGCACTACTCTGTACCCACAAGAAAGGATGGAAAAATTTCTTGTTTGAAGCATGTGCCCATATAAGCTTCCTACAGTGTACAACTTCAACAACCTAACTGAATGAATTGTTGCGCAGGGTTATTTGTGGTTGTCCACTTAAGTGTAGGTCTGGATCTCACAAGTACAATGATCTAAATACTATCATGTCTGAGGCAGGGGTGCACATTTGGGCAGTAATTAATCAACTAATTTAGCTACCATGTACAACAGCTAGTAAGGCAATTCTTCAATAAGTATTAAGATTTTTAAAAATTTGGGGGTGCTTGGGTACCTCAGTCAGTTAAGCATCAGATTCTCGATTTTGGCTCAGGTTATGATCTCACTGTGAGTTCGAGCCCGTGTGGGCTCTGTGCTGACAGCAAGGAGCCTGCTTGAGACATTATTTCTCTCTCTCTCTCTCTCTCTCTCTCTCTCTCTCTCTCTCTCTCTCCCCCTCTCCTTCTCCCTCTCCCTCTCCCTCTCCCTCTCCCTCTTTCCCTGCTCCTCTCCCATTTGTGCTCTCTCTTTCTCCCTCAAAAATAAGTAAACAGTTAAACAAATTTTTAAAAAGAATTTAAAACATCTTCACAACTTAGGAGTCAGGATTTTATTTTTAGGAGGATTTCCTAGGGAAACTATGAAATGTAAACTAGTATTTATATGGAAAATGTACCTTTTGCTGCTAGTCGTTAATCAAAAGAGTATAAATGAAAGTAACCAGGTATTTTTTAACATTAAGCATAATGAAGTTAATTAGACTGCCCAAATAATGAAATATTGTATGGCTGTAATATTTTGATATAATGTTAAGTAAATAAGCAAATTATGGAATGGTATATATAGCATATCTCTTCATTATAAAAGAATGCATATGAATGTTAATAGTGGTTAGCTTGGGTAGTGGAATTTAAGGGTGATTTTCTCCCTGCTTTTTTTGTTGCATAAATGTCCAAGCTTTCCGCACTTTTTGATCTATAATGTAAATGGTCCTTAGCTTTTTTTCCTAAAACTTTGTTTCCTAAAAACAAAGAAAACACTTCCTAATACAATAAATTTAAACATAAGCACCTAAAGAGAAAAATAAAATTCATTTCCCCATACCCTGAGAAACCATGGCCATTTATTTTTGCATATAGACTTGTGTTATATACTTTTTTTAAAGGTGTTTATTTTATTTTAATGTTTTTAATATTTATTTATTTTTGAGAGAGAGAGACAGTGCATGAGTGGGGGAAGAGCAGAGAGAGAGGGAGACAAGGAATCTGAAGCAGGCTCCAGGCTCTGAGTTGTCAGCACAAAATCCAATGCAGGGCTGGAACTCATGGACTGCGAGATCATGACCTGAGCCAAAATTGGATATTTAACTGATCAAGCCACCCAGGCACCCCCTAAAAAAGTATTCATAATGCTGGTTTAATGCTGGGCAACTTTGTGTTTTTTTGAGTATTTTTTTTTCTCTCTCTTTTTTCCTTTCTTTCACTTATTCCTACCATTGGACCTTTCTTTCACTTATTCCCACCATTGGACCTCCTTCCCATGTAACCACCTAATATACACATTTACAAATAGACACTTCCATATTATGTAAGTGTAGGTTTCTGTTTATATACATATGTTTGTATTACGTATATACATATGAATATGTGTGTAGCATTTGATATATATGTCCATATATACCTATGTAAGTATATATTATATATACAGATACATGGATATCAATATGAAACTGCCAGTCTCCAACTGCCTTTGACTTACAAAAATGCCAGTTTTGTGTGATATATTCTTCAAGTTAATAGGCTCATTCATTGTAGTGGTATTAAATGATATTGCATGGTTTGGACAAACCAGTTTACTCAGTCTTTGCCTCATTGATAACATTCACTTTATTGTCAGCAAAAACAATGGTCCAGTAATCATCACTGTACATATATTGTGAAACAGCAGTACTTTTATACTTAAGTGATTTATTTTGTGTGTGATAGATATTTATTTAACCAGAACTATTTATATATATATTATTAACAAAGACATGTTTTAAGCTTTTTGTTTTGTTTTGTTTTAGTTTGAGAGAAAACAAGTGCACAAGCAGAGAGGAGGGACAGTGAGAGAGAGAGAGACAGAGAATCCCAAGCAGGCTCCACACTGTCAGCGTAGAGCTGGCATGAGGCTTGATCACGTGAACCACAAGATTGTGATCTGGGCTGACATCAAGAGTCAGACACTTAGGGGCGCCTGGGTGCCTCAGTTGGTTAAGCATTCAACTTAGGCTCAGGTCATGATCTCGCGGGTCCCTGCGTTGGATCCCTGTGGTGGGCTTTGTACTGACAGGTTGGAGCCTGGAGCCTCCTTCCGATTCTGTGTCTCCCTCTCTCTCTGCTCCTCCCCCACTCATGCTGGCTCTCTCTCTTTCTCTCTCCCTCTCTCTTTCTCTCTCTCTCTCACAAAAATAAACAAACATTAAAATTTTTTTTTAAAGAAGAGTCAGACACTTAACCGACTGAGCCACCCATGCCCCCCAACAAAGACATTTTAAATAATCTTCTCTGAGGGTATCTGGGTGACTCAGTCAGTTAAGTCAGTTAATTTAAGGTTATGTCGGTTAATTTAAGATTAAGTGGCTCAAGTCATGATCTCAGGGTTCCTGAGATCAAGCCCTGCATCACGCTTAGTGCCGATAGTGAGGAGCCTGCTTGGGATTCTCTCTCTGCCCCTCCCCTGCTCATGTTTGCTCTCTTGCTCTTTCAAAATAAATAAGTAAATTCAAATAATCTTCTCTGATATTTGCAAAACTTTACATTTTGTCCCTTTTCTGGCTGAAATGTAAAAAAGAAATCCTACTGAAAAATAATGATAATGGCCAAGTCTGACTGTTTATTTTTCAACAAATCTCTATCCTTCGAGATTGCTGCTGCTGTGTTTTAGTAGATAGACGTTAGCACAGCCAGGTACTTTTCTAAATCTACTTTACATAGAGTTTTTATTTGGGATAGTTAACCAAATTTTATCAAATGTCGTTTAAACATTTATTGTTTTAGAATATTCTTAGAAAAGAGCATTTGTAATGCATCAAATATGTCGGGAGGCATATAAAGTAAACATTCATGAATAAACTGCCCAACTTAAAATAAAAAGAACAACATTACCCATAATTTAAAATTATCTTATTCTTGCTCATTGCTCAGTATTCTGTTCTTTTTTGTCCCTTTTCCTTGGGTGCAAAGTCTTTCCAGAATTGCATATTTATTTTTCCTTTGCATTTAAAAATCATTTCAACACAAACACTCACAGTTAAATAAATATGTTATATATTTTTACTGGTTTTTGCACTTTAGAAAAATGGCATCATACTATATATTTTGTAAAACATGTGCATGTCCTGCCACCTAGTAATCCTACTCCTCGGTTTATCCTAAAGAGATACTCCTATATAAGTGTCCTGGAGATCTATATCATCAGTATTATTTATAATGGCAATAATTTATAACCAGTCTAAATATTCATTAATGGAAGAATAGATGGATAAAGTATGGTGTATTCATACAATACAATATAAATTAATATTAATGTAATTATTAGAAATAAACAACAGATATTTCTGACCACATGAAAGAATGTTATTAAAATATTTTCATTGGAAAAAAAGCAAGCCCTAAAAGTCTGCATCTATTGATTTCTCTCCCATATTGTAGTGATGCTGAGGATTATGTTGATTGTTTTCTTTATTAGTGATGTTGAATCATCTTTTTTATTCTTTGACTCAACCCAGCTTATTCATAGTATATTCTCTTTTTAAAAACATATTTTTCGGTGATACAGTTCAAATACCATAAATTCCCTATATGTTTGTCAGTTGGTTTTTCATACAGTCACAAAGTTGTGTAGCCATTGCCAATTTCTGATTTCAGAATACCTTTATCACCTGAAAAAGAAACTGCAAATCTTTTAAGCAGTCACACCCATTACCCCTTCTCCTTAACCCCTTCCTCTCAACCTCTGGCAAACACTGTGCTACTTCCTGGCTCTCTGGATTTGCCTAGTCTGGATATTGCATTTTAATAGAATCATACAATATGTGGGCTTTCCTGTGTGGCTGCTTTCAGTAAAAGTAATCTTGTCAAGGTTTATCCATGTTTTAGTATCTATGAGCACCTCATTGCTTTCCATGGACAAATAGTAGTCCGTTGTGTACATGTGCATGCATGTGTGTATGTGACGTTTGTTTGTTGGTTCATCAGTTAATTGATTTTGAGTTGCTTCCACACATTTATTATGAATAAAGCCACTATAAATATTTCTGTACAAGTCTTTTTTAAAATATATATATTTATCAAAATATATGTATACATTTATAAATATATGTATATATAAGTATACATATATAAGTATATATGTGTGTGTGTGTATATATATATATATATTTTTTAAGTTTATTTATGTATTTTGAGGGAGTTTACAGGAGGGAGGGAGGGAAGAAGGGAGAGCGAGAGAGAGAGAGAGAGAGAATGAGAATAAAAATTATATCCCAGGCAGGCTCTGCACTGTCAGCACAGGGCCTGACATGGGGCTCAGACTCATGAACTGTGAAATCATGACTTGAGCCGAAATCAAGAGTTGTTCACTTAACCGACTGAGCCACCCAGGCACCCCTGGGTGCTTAATTCTCTTGTGTTTATATCTACCAGTAGAATTAATGGGTCATGTGATAATTCTCCATGTAACTATTTGAGTAACTACCAAACTGTTTTACACAGTTGGCTGCATGTACCATTTTACCTTCCTACCAGCAATGTATGAGTAGTTCATCATCACCAACACTTATTATCTGGTTTTCTGATTATAGCTGTCCTAGTGGTTATGAAGTGGTATTGCATTATGGTTTTGGTTTGCATTTCCCAGATGGCTAATGATTTTGAGCATCTTTTCATGTGCTTATTGGCTATTTGCACATGTTCTTTGGAGAAATGTCTACTCAGATCTCTGATGTGTTTCTGTATACTATATTAATATATAGAATTTTAATGAAAGAATTTAGAATTTTCATTCTTACATGAGCTAGTCTATGGTTTTTTATTTATCTATACCTGGTGATGCTACTTTATAAACTACATTTGAGAGCTGTCATTCCTTACTCTTAATGCAGAAACATAAACTATATTATGATTGTTTTTTAAAATGTCAGTAGACTTATCTATACAGTCATGTAATCTGATAGCCTTTGAAAATGATAGAAATTTTTCACTTTTCCAATCTCTTATAAGATGCATTCTTTTCAATACTTTTATTTTTTTATGGACAATTATAGTAATTGCTTTTTTTGAAAAAATATCCATTTCCTTAGGATTTACACATCAGTTACCTGAGGTTTCTCATATAATTATTTTAATCTTTTAATATCTATGATTATGTCTTTTTCTATTCTTAGTTGTATTGATTTTGCGCTTTCTTGATATTGATAATTAGGCATCTGGCAATTTCTTTATTGTATTTTTATTTTTTAATTTAATTTCACAAATGTTAGCTTTTAAACTGATTCATTCTCTTTCTTTATTTAAAATTTTTCTATTTCTTATTTGACCATTTTTTAAAAATTTAAATGCAGGTCTTTTTCTCTAGCCATATCCCACAATTTTTTTACTAAAGTTTTCAACTTTTGTTTTCTGGGTAGAAATATTATAGAATTTCAGATTTAATTTTTCTTTTGGTCCAAAGCTGGTTGAGGAAAGTCTTTCTTAATTTCAGGTAGTTAATAAGCATTAAATAGTTTTAAAATTCATCATTTCTCATTTAACTGTATTATATTAGAAATTGTGAAATATAAAATGTTTGCTTTAAAAATATTTTTTATTTAAATACCAAAGGCCTAATCAACTTTATGTCTCTCACAGATAAAATATATTATTGATTTATAAGCTATTAAATACATAAAATATATAATGTATACACATATAAACTTAATTTTTATCATCAATATTTTTCTATTCTTATACATATTACATCTTTCCAGTTATTAAGGAAGTATTATAACATTTTCAACAATAATTTTACGTTAAATTCACTTGCATTCATAATTGAATTTCCTCTTTATAATTAGTTGCTTTGTTTTATGCTGTACCCAGGTGTATTCCTGTAAATATTCTTAGCAGGGTTTTTCCTTAATTTTTAAATTTTATTACATCTTGTATCTTATTCTTAAATTACAACGTATCTGATGCAGTGTTCCCATTACAACTTTGTTTGCATTGCCTGGTAAATTTTGGCCCATTATTTTACTTCTTTCTTGTTTACATTTTAATGATACAGTACAACCACACAAAAAATATAAAGAAAAATATAAAAGATTTCATGTACCAAGATTCTTTTATTTTTTTTATTTTTATTGATTTGTTTATTTTTTAATATGAAATTTATTGTCAAATTGGTTTCCATACAACACCCAATGCTCATCCCAACAGGTGCCCTCCTCAATGCCCATCACCCATTTTCCACTTCTTCCCACCCCCCATCAACCCTCAATTTATTCTGTTTTTAAGAGTCTCTTATGGTTTTCTCCTTCCCCTCCCCCATGGTCTTCTGTTAAGTTTCTCAGGATCCACATAAGAGAGAAAACATATGGTATCTGTCTTTCTCTGCCTGACTTATTTCACTTAGCATACCACTCTCCAGTTCCATCCACATTGCTACAAAAGGCCATTTCATTCTTTCTCGTTGCCAAGTAGTATTCCATTGTGTATATAAACCACAATTTCTTTATCCATTCATCCGTTGATGGACATTTAGGCTCTTTCCATAGTTTGGCTATTGTTGAAAGTGCTGCTATAAACATTGGGGTACAAGTGCCCCTATGCATCAGCATTCCTGTATCCCTTGGGTAAATTCCTAGCATTGCTATTGCTGGGTCATAGGGTAGATCTATTTTTAATTTTTTGAGGAACCTCCACACTGTTTCCAGAGTGGCTGCACCAGTTTGCTTCCTAACAACAGTGAAAGAGGATTCCCGTGTCTCCACATCCTCGCCAGCATCTATAGTCTCCTAATTTGTTCACTTTAGCCACTCTGATTGGCGTGAGGTGACATCTCAGTAGGGTTTTGATTTGTATTTCCCTGATGAGGAGTGACGTGGAGCATCTTTTCATGTACCTATTGGCCATCTGGATGTCTTCTTTAGAGAAGTGTCTATTCATGTCTTCTGCCCATTTCTTCACGGGATTATTTGTTTTTCGGGTGTGGAGTTTGGTGAGTTCTTTACAGGTTTTGGATGCTAGCCCTTTGTCTGATAAGTCATTTGCAAATATCTTTTCCCATTCTGTCGGTTGCCTTTTAATTTTGTTGATTGTTTCCTTTGCAGTGCAGAAGCTTTTTATCTTCATGAGGTCTCAATAGTTCTTTTTTGCTTTTAATTCCCTTGCTTTGGAGATGTGTCAAGTAAGAAACTGCTGTGGCTGAGGTCAGAGAGGTTTTTACCTGCTTTATCCTCTAGGGTTTTGGTGGTTTCCTTCATTCAGGAAGGACCACATTCAGGTCCTTCATCCATTTTGAGTTTATTTTTGTGAATGGTGTGAGAAAGTGGTCTAGTTTCAATCTTCTGCATGTTGCTGTCCAGTTCTCCCAGCACCATTTGTTAAAGAGACTGTCTTTTTTCCATTGGATATTCTTTCCTGCTTTGTCAAAGATTAGTTGCTGGCCATACATTTGTGGGTCCGATTCTGGAGTCTCTATTCTAATCCATTGGCCAATGTGTCTGTTTTTGTGCCAATACCATGCTGTCTTGATGATTACAAGCTTTGTAGTAGAGGCTAAAGTCTGGGATTATGATGCCTCCCACTTTAGTCATCTTCTTCAATATTACTTTGGCTGTTCAGGGTCTTTTGTGATTCCATACAAATTTTAGGATTGCTTGTTCTGGCTTCGAGAAGAATGCTGGTGCAATTTTGATTGGGATTGCATTGAATATGTAGATTGCTTTGGGTAGTATTGACATTTTAACAATATTTATTCTTCCAATCCATGAGCACAGAATGTTTTTCCATTTCTTTGTATCTTCTTCAATTCCATTCATAAGCTTTCTATAGTTTTCAGCATACAGATCTTTTACATCTTTGGTTAGGTTTTATCCCTAGGTATTTTATGATTCTTGGTGCAATTGTGAATGGGATCAGTTTCTTTACTTGTCTTTCTGTTGCTTCATTATTAGTGTATAAGAGTGCAACCGAATTCTGCACATTAATTTTGTATCCTGCGACTTTGCTGAATTCATGTATCAGTTCTAGCAGACTTTTGGTGGAGTCTGTTGGGTTTTCCATGTATAGTATGATGTCATCTGCAAAAAGCGAAAGCTTAACTTCATCTTTGCCAATTTTTGTTCCTTTGATTTTCTTTTGTTTTTTGATTGCATTGGTCAATGGACACTTGGTCTGTTTCTGTAATTTGGTATTATAGATAATGCTGCTGTAAACATCAGAGTGCCTGTTTCCCTTTGAAGTAGTATTTTTGTATCCTTTGGGTAAATAAGCCAGTACTACAATTATTGGGTTGCAGGTAGTGCTATTTTTAACTTTTTGAGGAACTACCATACTTTTCTCTAGAGTAGATGCACCAGTTTACATTCTCACCAAAAGTGCAGGAAGGTTCTTCATTCTCCACATCCTCACCAGCACCCATTATTTCTTGTGTTGTTAATTTTAACTATTCCGATAGGTGTGAAGTGATGTCACACTGTGGTTTTGATTTGTATTTCCTAATGATAGGTGAAGTTGAACATCTTTTCAAGTGTGTTGGCCATCTCAATGTCTTCCTTGGAAAAATGTCTATATGTGTCTCTTGCTATTCTTTAATTGGATTAGCTTGTTTTGCAGTATTGAGTTTTAGACATTCTTTAGAGGTTTTGGATACTAACCCTTTACCAGTGTTGTCATTTGCACACATCTTCACCCATTCTGAAGGTTGCCTTTTACTTTTGTTGATTCTTTCTTTCACTTTGCAGAAGCTTTTTATCTTGATGAAGTCCCAATAGTTCATTTTTGCCTTAGTTTCCCTTGCCTAAGGAGGCATATCTAGAAAGTAGTTGCTACCATTGATGACAAAGAGGTTACTACCTGTGTATTCCTGTAGGAATTTAGATGATTTCCGGTCCCACATTTAGGTCTTTAATCCACTTTTAATATATTTCTTTGTATGGTGTAAGAAAGTCATCTGTTTTTATTTTACATGTTGCTGTTCCATTTTCTCAGTACCATCTGTTGAAAAGACTGTCTTTTTCCCATTGGATATTCTTTACTGCTTTGTCAAAGATTAAATGACCATATCGTTGTCTGTTCATTTCTGGATTTGCTGTTTTGTTCTTTTGATATATTTGTCTATTTTTGTTCCAGGACCAGACGGTCTTCTTTTTTTTTTTATTTAAAAAATTTTTTTTACATTTATTTATTTTTGAGAGATAGAGAGAGATAGAGTGTGAATGGGGGAGGGGCAGAGAGAGAAGGAGACACAGAATCTGAAGCAGGCTTCAGGCTCTGAGCTGTCAGCACAGAGCCCGCAGGACCATACAGTCTTGATCATTACAGCTTTGTAATATAACTTGAAGTCCAGAATTGTGATGCCTCCAGTTTTGCTTTTCTTTCTCAAGATTGCTTTGTCTATTTTGGGCCTTTTGTGATCCCATGCAAATTTTAGGTTTGTTTGTTCCAGCTCTGTAAAAAACGATGGTGGTATTTTGATGGAGATTGCATTGAATGTATAGATTGCTTTAGGTAGTATAGACATTTTAACAATATTTGTTCTTCCAATCCATGGGCCTGGTTTGTCTTTGCATTTCTTTCTGTCATCTTCAATTTCTCCCATTAGTGTTCAGTAGTATTCAGAGTACAGGTCTTTCATCTCTTTGGTTAGGTTTATTCTTAGGTATCTTACTGTTTTTGGTGCAATTGAAAATGGAATTGATGGGGCGCCTGGGTGGCGCAGTCGGTTAAGCGTCCGACTTCAGCCAGGTCACGATCTTGCAGTCCGTGAGTTCGAGCCCCGCGTCGGGCTCTGGGCTGATGGCTCAGAGCCTGGAGCCTGTTTCCAATTCTGTGTCTCCCTCTCTCTCTGCCCCTCCCCCGTTCATGCTCTGTCTCTCTCTGTCCCAAAAATAAATAAACGTTGAAAAAAAAATTTAAAAAAAAAAAGAAAAAAAGAAAATGGAATTGATTCCTTAATTTCTCTTTCTGGTGCTTCATTATTGGTATATAGAAATGCAATAGACTTAGGTACACTGATTGTGTATCCTGTGATTTTACTGAATTCATTTATCAGTCCTAGCAGTTTTTTGGTGGAGTCTTTTGGGCTTCCCATGTAGAGTATCATGTCATCTGCAAATAGTGTAAGTTTGACTTGACTTCTTCCTGCAATTTGGATGCTTTTTATTTCTTTTTGTTCTCTGCTGTGGCTAGTACTATGTTTAAAAAAACGGTGGTGAAAATGGACATCCCTGTCTTGTTCCTGACAATAGAGGAACGGCTCTCAGTTTTTCGTCCTTGAGAATGAGATTAGCTGCAGGTTTTTCATAGATGGTCTTTAGTATTATGTGGTATGTTCCCTCTAAGCCTACTTTGTTGAGGGTTTTTATCATGAATGGATGTTGTACTTTGTCAGATGCTTTTTCCACAGCTATTGAGAGTATCATATTGTTCTTATCCTTTCTTTAGTAATGTCATATATCATGTTGATTGATTTATAAATATTGAGTGACCCTTGGAACCCAGATGTAAATCCCTCTTGATCCTGGTAAATGACTTTTTTGAAGGATTTGGTTTCCTTGTATTGAGAATTTTTGCATCTGTGTTAATCAGGGATATTGGCCTGTAGTTCTCTTTTTTAGTGGTTTCTTTATCTGGTTTTTGTATCAGGGTCTTATAGAATGAATACTGGTCTTATAGAATGAATTTGGAGGTAGTCATTCCTTTTCTATTTTTTATAATAGTTTGAGAAGGATGGGTATTAACTGTTCTTTGGTAGAATTCCCCTCTGAAGTCCTCTGGCCCTAGACTTCTGTTTGTTGGAAGGGTTTGTTTGTTTGTTTGTTTTGGTTTTTTTGTTTGTTTTACTGATTCAGTTTCTTTGCTGGTTATCAGTCTGTTGTTCAAGTTTTCTGTTTCCTCACTTTCAGTTTTGATACTTTATATGTTTCTAGAAATTTGTCCATTTGCTCCAGGTTGTCCAAATTGTTGACATATAGTTTTTCATAATATTCTTTTATAATATTTCTCCTCTCTTATTTAGGATTTTATTTATTTGGGTCCTTTCTGTTTTCTTTTTGATAAGTCTGACTAAGGGTTTATCAGTTTCATTTATTTATATTTTTTCAAAGAACTGGTTCCTGGTTCATTGATCTGTTTTATTTGTTTTTTTTTTCTATACCATTAATTTCTGCTCTAATGTTTATTATTTCCTTTTTTCTTCTGTCTTTAGGCTTCATGTCTTGTTCTTTCTCTAGATCCTTTAGGTGAAAAGTTAGGTTGTTTATTTGAGTTTTTTTGTGCTTCTTGGGGTAGACTATTGCCATAAATTTCCCTCTTGGGACCACTTTTGCTGCATCCCAAAGATTTTGGACTATTGTGTTTTCATTTTGTTTCTGTGTATTTTTAAATTTCTTCTTTAATTTCATGCTTGACCTATTCATTATTTAGTAGCATGTTGTTTAATTCTGTGTATTTTTGGTTTTCCCAATTTTTTGGGGGGTGTGTGTGTATTTATGTGATTGACTTCAAGTTTCATGACTCAAGTTTCAAAAACAGGCTGTTTTTGACTTAATATGTGATCTCTTCTGGAGAATGTTCCATGTGCACTTGAAAAGAATGTGTATTCTGCTGCTATAGAGTAGAATATTCTGAATATATCTGTCAAGTCTATCTCATCCAGTGTGCCCTTCAAAGCCATTGTTTCCTTGTTGACTTTCTGTTTAGATGATCTGTGCACTGATGTAAGTGGGTTGTTAAAGTCCCCTACTATTATTGTCTTATTATCAATTAGTTCCTTTATGTTTGTTATTATTTTACATATTTGTGTGACTTCATGTTGGGTACACAGTTATTTGCAGTTGTTATAGCTTCTTGTTGGATTGTCCCCCGTATGATTATATAATGCTTTTCTTTGTGTCTTTGTCCAAGATAAGTATTTCTACTACAGCTTTCTTTTGACATCCATATACACGATAAATATTTCTCTATCACCTCACTTTCAATGTGCACGTATCTTTAGGTCTAGAAATGAGTCTCTTGTAGGCAACATATTGGTGAGTCTTGTTTTGTTTTTGTTTTTGTTTTCTTATCCATTCTGACACCCTATAACTTCTGATAGGAGTGGTTAGTCCTTTACATTTAAAGTAATTATTGATAGATACGTATTTATTGCCATTTTTATTACTTGTTGTTTCTGGAGATTTTCTCTGATCCTTTCTTCTTTCTGTCATTTTCAGTCTTTCTTTCCCAAAGATTCTCCTTTAACGTTTCTTATAGGGCTGGTTTAGTGGTCAAGATCCCCTTTAGTTTTTGTCTGAAAAACTCTTAATCTCCCTTTCTTTTCTGAATGATAGAGTATTCCTGGCTACAGATTTTCCCATTCAGAACTTTGAAGATAGCATGCCACTCCCTTCTGGCTTGCCAAGTTGTCTATTGAGAAATCTGCTAGCCTTATGGGTTTTCTCTTGTAAATTAAGGACTTTTTTTTTTGTCTTGCTGTTTTAAGATTTTTTTATTGCTTTATTTTGCAAATTTAGTTACAATATGTTTAGTGTTGGCCTGCTTTTGTTGATTTTTTGGAGGGTTCTCTGTGTCTCCTAGAAATAGATATCTATTTCCTTCCCTAGATTAGGGATGTTTTCTATTATTTCTTGAAATAAGTTTTCTGTCCCTTTTTATCCTATTTGTTTTGAGACACTTATAGTACAAATGTTATTACATTTGATGGAGTCACTGAATTCTCTATATTTATTCTCATATTGGAAAATTCTTCTTTCTCTCTTTTGTTCAGCTTTATTATTTTTCATTATCTTGTCTTCTAGGTCACTAATTCCTTCATTTCCTCCTCCGGACTTTGTTCATTGTATTAAGCCTGTTTCCAAAATCTTGGTTATTGCATTCCTCATCTTTGATTCTTTTTTAACTCTTTTATCACTGTGGTAAGAGCCTCACTGACATCTTCTATTCTTTTCTCAAGCCCAGTGAGTATCCTTATTGTTGCTTTAAATTCTCCATCAGGCATATTGCTTATATCTGTTTCACTTAGATCTCTGGCCATGGCCTTATCTTTCATTTGAGAAAATATCCATCTTGGCATTTAGTCTAAGTCTCTGCCTTCTTCTCTGTGTTAGAAAAGCCACTTACATCTCCTTCTCCTGAAAGTAATGTTCTTTTGAAGAAGATGCCATGTAGTGCCCAGGGCCTAGCACTTCAGGGAGTGTCTCTGCTGCGTGCTGCATGCCCTGTGCTGTTTTGTTTTGGCTGCTCTGTTCTTCAGGTCATTTTTCTGTAGAGGCTCTCCTTGCCTACCTGGGTAGTGTTTGATCCCTGGCCTGAATGTGGCCAGTTTTAATTAGGTGTGCTCTGGTCTGCTTGTTAAATGATACCTGACACCAGAACTGAGGCCCTGCAGAACTCTCTGGTAGGGAAACATGGCATGATCATGGGCTTTTACTGGTCTTCTAGGGGAAGGGTCCACACACTGGGACTAGGGCAAGTGTGACTGAGAAGGGCAGTCCCTCCAGAGTGCAGGGCTTGGGATTTAGTGTAAGCAAATTAGGCAGCCACTGTTGGTTGTTGCACTGCTTCCAGCAGGTCACTCTGTGTTTATACCGAAGGATGGAAGAGGGAAATGGGGTCAACCAGCTCCTTTGTTCTAGGGGAGGTGTCTCTGTGAGGGCTACCCCTCAGGGATTTGCTCTGAGACGAGTGAATAATCTCCCCACTGTGGGCCCCAGACACTTCTCAGGTTTCTGTTTCATGCTGTCTGCCCCTGTTGTTGGCTTGCCTTTTCTGCAGGAGCAGTGCAGTGCCCTCTGGGCTCTATCCCAGCCAATACCACTGACCTTTATAACTTTAGGCTTTATACCCTATTGGTTTCAAGATGAAATTTAGCCCCCCCCCCCCATTTTCCAAGTCAATGTCTTTTTTTCTTTCTTTATTTTGAGAGAGAGAGAGAGAGAGAGAGAGAGAGAGAGAGAGAGAGAGCAGGACAGGAGCATAGAGAGAGGGAGAGAGAGAATCCCAAGCAGGCTCAACACTGTCAATGCAGAGCCCATTGTGGGGCTTGAATTCACAAACCAGGAGACCATGCCTGAGCCAAAATCAAGAGTTGGATTCTCACCCAACTGAGCCACCCAGGCGCCCCATCTAAGCCAATGTCTTTGGGGAATCGTCCTTCTTATGCATTCTTCATGTCCTCTTCTCTCTCTTGCCCTTTTCTGTGACCACAGCTCCCTCCCCTCAGGAGTACCCATGATCCATTTCTCCCTTAAACCACATCTCAGCAATTACTATCTTTTTTATGTGGCCTCTTCTCTCCTTTAGTTGTGGAGTTTGTTTTGTCAATCTTCATGTTGATTTCTAGGGTATTTAGGATGATATGATAGTTGTCTAGTTGTATTTGTGGGGTGAGATGAGCCTACACTCCTCCTTTTCCATCACCATCTTCTTGGATTTTTTTCTATCTACAATTTTCATTCACTCTTTTTTTAGATATATACATATAGGTAGATGTATTTCTAATGCTTTTTAATTGCTGTATAATATTCTATTTCAAGTAGATACTGTTTAGTTTACATTCTTCTGGTGATCAGTATTTAGGTTGTTTCCAATGTTAATATTACAGAGAGTGTCATAATTATATCCTTGTGGAAGTCCCCTTGTAAGCTTTTGCAGGAATTTCTTTAGGGTACTTATCTAAAGTTGGAATTATTGCATCATAGGGTAGTGCTATCTTCCATTTTATTAGATATTGACAAATTATTCTCCAGAGAGTTTTAACAATTTAAACCAACATATGAGAGCTGATTTTATACACATTTCACTAATATTTAGTATGGACAGATTTTATGTTTTTCTAATCTGACATATACATTAGTTTCTTATTGTTGTGTTTATTTGCATTTCCATGATTGATATAGAGAACGAATATCTTTTCATTAATTTGTTGGCCATTCAGTTTATTTCCAGTATGTAGTTACTGTTCATGTTTATATTGTCATTAATATTTTTCCTATGGATTTATAAGATTTTTAATTGCATAATAGATACTAATTCTTTGTTTTATGTCATCCTTGTGAATATCTTGGTTCATAAAACATCTTGTTACATTATTAATGCTGTTTCGTTATTTTCTTTTGATTAAGTTTTTTGTTTACATCATAGTTCAGAATTCCTTTCATACATGGTTCACGAAGGCATTATCTCACTTTTTTCTTCTCAGTGTTACAGAATTTTGCATTTGTTATTTAAGTCTTTAATACATTAGAATTCTTTTTCGTTTGGTGTGAAATAGAGACCTATTTACTGCTTCTGCTCTATAGGAATAGTCAGTTGTCCAATGTACTTGACTAGTGCACCTGTATTCTGTAATACTTCATTATAATCACAGTCCTACATATTATTAAGTCTGTTTCCAGATATTCCATATTAATTGATCTGTTTGCTTCATTGATCTATTTGCTTCATTGATTTATTTGCTCTTCATATAACAATAGCCCAATAACACTGTTTTGTTTACTATAATTTTGAAAAACTATAGGTTATCTAAACATTGTTTTGTTTACTATAATTTTGAAAAACTATAGGTTATCTGGCAGCATGCATTTCCCACCTTGTTTTATTTTGAAAATTTCTTCTTAGTTTTTTCATAGAATCCAAGTTTGTTTATTGGGATGGCTAGCTGTCTCTGCTCCCATTGCCAGAAATAGTGTGAGTTTTGGCAAGTTGTAAGTTAACTATTGAAGCAATGGGAGGAAGGTTCTTTGTGTTGGCCAACCCTGCTGTCAAGATGAGCATTCTCCTACTCTTGGTGTAAGAGGATTCAACCCTCCAACTCTGCTTCTCATGATTCTCAAGGGCAGAGAATAGCAGGTGCTTCTGGGTTATTTGCATAAGTGTAATAATGTCCTTCCTCATATGAGTCCAAGGATCATAATACCACAATTTCCAGGAATCATTTTGTTTTTATCCTTGTCTCAAGTCTATCTAGCACCAGTCTAATTACATTTCAAACCTAGGATGGGAAAGCATATGTCCACAATTTAAGTTGGGACTCTAGATCCTGATATAGCTTGCTGACATCTACAAGGGCCTGACTAGTTGCCATAATCAGTCCTGCATTCCTCATGAGAAGACATAATTGGATGGATTGGAGTTGAAAGAGGAGGGAAAAGGGATACTTTTAGGCCTTTATCTTTCTATAATCTTTTATTCCAAATTTTATGTAATGATAATTTATTACTTTTATCTGAAAAATAAGTAAATTAATAAAAAAAACAAGTTCAGCATGGCATTAAAGGGTTATCTTCCTTTTTATGGCATCTACTTCACCAGGTAATTACACTAGCTTCATTAACTGTGACTACTTAGTAAGAACATACTGCTTCCAAAACCTTATAGAATTTGAGATTTCCCCTTTCATCAGAATTCTTACATATGCTACTTTAGAGTGTACTGTTTGACCCAAAAATAGTTCCAGTAATAAGTTTTATGTCGCCTTAAATTATTTCTCAATTCTCACCAAGCACTAAAGCAGAATATGCTAATTATTATGTCCCTTAAACTTGTTTGCTCTTTATGCAAGATATTAGCTTATTTAGAAATACCTGCTTTATGATTTGCCTTTGATAGCTTTAGTGTTTTATTCCTCCCACAATATTAATAATAAATTGAAACTGCGTTCTCAATAATTTGCTTTGTCTTTGAAATGTATATACATTTGGGTGGCAATTATTTACACTTTCTTTTTATTTCTAGTACCTGGAACCACTGCTCTAGTCCCAATATGGATTTTGTGCAGCATACCTATGTTAAAATTTATCCTTATTAACAATGACATAATACTAAGCATCTTAGGGTATTGTTGGAAGCTTTACATGAAATATTATGTTTATAAACTCTTCATAGTTTGTTTACAATGTGTTTTCAGATATCTCATTCGAACTTTATTCTTACTCTGCGAAGAAAGCATTTATTTTCTCAATTAGAAAAAAGAAACTGAGATCCAACATCATATTTACAATTAGTAAATATAAGACAGGGCTTAAAGTCCTATTTTCTGACTTATTTCAGCATTGCTTTTCTCCCCTGTGTCAAAGTCTAATGTACAGAGTGTTGAAGTATTTTAACTGTTATAGAGGGTTAATTTTTGTCGGTCACTTTCCTGATGGTGGTAGAGGATGTGTCTTACCATCTATGAACATTGTCATGTAATAATATTTTAATGTAAATTAGTCCCTGCAGGTAAATATGACTCTGCCAATATGCATAATGTTTAGGTCTTGAGGTTGTGTGTGTGTGTGTGTGTGTGTGTGTGTGTGTGTGTTTTGTGTGTGTGTGTTTTCTGTGAGTTTTTGTGATTTTCTTTTACCGATAATATTATTTCAAATTTTTTCCAGAAATTTTTTGTCTCTTATGGGTTTGGCAGTTTAATAAAGACTGGTTCTATTGCCCTATCATTTTCATTCTTGGTCAACTAGAAAACCACTGAGAATATTTGATTTTGTACTGGCGTACAGCTGCAGTGATTATCTTGCATGTGACCGGGTGTTAGGTAGAGGTTGGCTCACACTTCCTGGATACTGTGTATAAAGAGTCACATTAACAAGTTACATTGGAGGGCTTACTTTTTCTTGGCATTTATTAATATGGAAGACATTGTGACAACTATTTCACTTCAGGCAACCCCATTATTTAAGTTGTTAACAATTAACTGGACAAAAGAATGTGTAATGGACTATGGGCAATAATATGTGCCCATATTAAATCCCATATTGGGATTTAAACTGATTCATCTCACCTGCTGTGATTACTATACATCTGTCATGAATGACAAAAATGGAGTTCTAGCTTATTACTTTTCAGCCAAGGATGTTCTGGAGTAGGTCAGAATCTCCAGTTTGTGGCCTTAGTCCACCATTCACCTGAGTAATGATCTATTTGTGATGGGGTAAATGAACTAAGTAGAGTAAGACATATGCATATAGTGTCTAGGAACCAATGTATTTACATGTTCGAGCTCCACTCTAACACATCCCTCTTTGTCAATATTTCATACTTTTCTTCCAAGTCCCAGAAGTTTAATCTTGTCCCACATCAGCCCTTGACAAAGCTCATTAACACTCTTGCTCTCTGTCTTTGACAGTGACCATAGCTTTGAAATCCTGCCTTTTTGTTATATGTGTTGCCAACTCTCCCAGGCACAGAATCTGCTGAAGCCTTGGAAGCCAGATGCTAGTGGTTTCTGATTTACATTGACTGATTTTCTACAGGTGCCACTCCATTGATATATTACTGACAATATTATCAATTATGGAAGTAGGAGGTGGTATGATCAAAATCACAAAGAATGGAGAGGTGAATAAGAATTACCAGTATAGGATAGGAGGATGTTACTCTGGATGAGTAACTAGTCTTGACTGAGGAACTTCTATTGATTGTTTGACTCCAGGTTATATGGGAAAACTGAGGAATAGAGAGATGCCACATGACAAGGGAGCGGTAGGATTCTAGCAAGATCTTCTGGCTTTAAACCCCATCATCTATTCATTTTAAAATACTGTAGAAGGAAGGAATTTGCTTTAAAAACTAGTTTCTGCATTTTTTCTCCCCCTGATTGTTTGGAATGTTCTCCACCAGATTCAGGCAACTCTTTTATCATCAACATTTACCACATGGCCCTGGAGAAACTAAGCACTCCTGGTGTTCCTGCAGCCTGGCTCATCAGAATCTTATTCAGGTATTTTTTTTTTGAAGGAATTTCTGCCAAAAATATATCTCTTGCCTTGTAGCGCCTTATTCTTCATGGTCTTCATTAAAGTTTCCTGTCTCTCAGACACTTTTGAGTTTTAGGATCCTTTTGGCAAGCAGATATATCACAGTGACCCTTGCTGGCTACACACCCACACTGTGACTATACAAAGGAGTGACAAAACTGGTATAGCAAATGTGCGTGGTTTTCCTCCTCTAACAGGTCTTTGGAATGCTGGTTGCTGTTTATGTTCATAGAATGATTGCTTTTCTGTGCTTTGTTCCCAAAGAAAGAACACAAACAACATATCTTGAATGACAGGCAGGAAAATGCAGGAAACAGGAATGAGTATGAAGAGAGTCTCAGGTTTCTGCTATCTTCTCAGAGTACATTAAAACTCCTCTCTCAACCACACACATGTCAGTCAACTGAAGAATGGATAAAGAAGATGTGGTTTATGTATACAATGGAATACTACTTGGCAACGAGAAAGAATGAAATATGGTATTTTGTAGCAATGTGGATGGAACTGGAGAGTGTTATGCTAAGTGAAATAAGTCAAGCAGAGAAAGACAGATACCATATGTTTTCTCTCTTATGTGGATCCTTAGAAACTTAACAGAAGACCATGGGGGAGGGGAAGGGGAAAACCATAAGAGACTCTTAAAAACTGAGAATAAACTGAGAGTTGATGGGGGGTGGGAGGGAGGGGAAAGTGGGTGATGGGCATTGAGGAGGGCACCTGTTGGGATGAGCACTGGGTGTTGTATGGAAACCAATTTGACATTAAATTTCATATTAAAAACAACACAGGGTTTGAGACATGTACATATACCAATGTTGTAATCAAATAAAGAAGTGAGTTTTTCAGCAAAAAATAATGAGAAATTCTGAGTTTGTCTTATTCTATAGTACTTTTGCTGTTTGTCTCAGGCAAGCCCTTGTATCTGTATCAGTTTCAATCTCCTCAGTTGTGAGAATCCTCCTTAGGGTTATTGGAGTGTACAGTGATAAAACTTGTGTCAGTACAGCACAATACTTGATGCAGTCTCCTTCCTTTATCATAAGCATGTGTAAACTAGGGAGACTGAATCTCATGATCATTAAGTTGCCTTGAAGTTCTAATACTCCTGCTAAACTCTAGACGGTGCTGTCCAAAATGGTAGCCACTAGCCTACCATTCGAAATATGGCCAGTGCAACTGAGCAACTTAATTTTTAACAAATTTGTTTCACTAAAATTGTAAAACTGATGCAGGGTAAAATACTTTCCCTTTAACACAACTTCATGGTGCTTAGACTGTATTTCACTGTATTGCATCATGTTAAAATGATAGTCATTGTTGGAGTATGACTGTTGGCTTCTTATGATGTGTCTGGTGTCTCATGGATAAATGTTTTATATTGATTCCATATTGAAATGATACTACTTTAGATAGAGTGAGTGAAATAAAATATATTACTGTAATTAATTTAAGTCATTTCTTTTAACTTTTTAAATGTGGTTTCCAGAAAATTAGATATTCCACATCTAGCTCATATTATATTTCAACTGGGCAGCACCGTTCTAGATAGCACAGGAGGATGCCTCAACCTGAGAGTTGACACTTGCAGCACAGAGGACAGTCTTACATTTCTCTGGAGAGTTAGAGGCAAGGTCCCAATGGTGTGTTTACTACAAGGCCAGGGTCAATCCCTTACTAGGCCCAGTTCCTTTCTGAAGGAATTTCAGGTAATAGGTAACTTTTATGTTACTTCTCAACTTGATTGAGTGTAAACCCATTCATTTAAAAGCTATTCTCTGTCAGACCCTGCAAATGATGCCTAATTCAGACCGTGCCCTAGTTCCTCAGACTTACACCATATACAGGTGCTTCACTTGCCCAATCTAGTTCTTAATTTTGGATTCTGTTTTGCGGGTGTGATGCTTGGCTCTTTTTTCTACTTTTTGACATCCAATAGTTAATCCTTGAACCCATTTCGCCTCCATGTTTTTCCTTGATTCCAATTTTGGAATGCTGTGATGTTACTGAGAGATATGTATTGTGTCTCCTGCACAGTGCTAAATCCAGTAACTACTGAGCTGAATGTTCAGCAGGGATTTTTCTTTGTCCAAGCCACACCGAATTAGTGAATAACTGGTGACTTTTTCCTTTCTCACTGTGCAAATCCTGGCTAGGTATTCTCTGTCTGTCATGGAGCTGGGACCTTGTTTGTCCTCCAGGGCTTAAAGCAGTTGACTGACATGTAAGTGTCCAGTAGATATTTTGACAGGGTAATTGGAAGCTAGGGTGCTTTCTCCTAAGTGCATTTATCTTTTATTGTGAGAACACTATCTTAATAATAACTCACATTTGTCAAGGTCTTTTTAGTTGACATGTGCATTCACATCCATTATCATATTAGATCTTCACATCAGCACTATGCTGAGATTATTTCATGTACTCAGATGCAGAGGCAGATGCTTAGGTGAGTAAACAGTGGGGCAGGAGTTAGAACTCATGTCTTTTGATCACAGGCCTATTTACTTTCCTCTACTTACAGAGCTTCTACCATCTGACTTCAATGTATGTGCATGATTGAATAAACTTGCAGGGTGCCTTTGTAATGCTTGTCTTAATTAACTTGATGCTTATCACGATGTACCTATAATACGCTGTGGGAAAGTTGGTTTTCAAAATTGCTGATTCTTTCTCATCTTGCCTTTATCTTGATCATAGGCATTTGGTCATTTTTCTGCTTTTTGTTTGGCTTCCAGAGAGGATGTAAACTACTGTAGTTTTAATTTCAAGGAGTTTTTAGTTATTTTAAACTTATCCACTCTCTGTCTCAAAGCAGAGATTCCAAAATCATGTTCAGCTTCTCATTCTTGTCTCTCCCTGGCCTGCCATCAAATCCCATTGATTCCACACTTAAATCCTTCCTTTCTCCAGACTCCATGGCTAACACCCTTGGTATCTCTTCCTCGGATTGTTTCAATATCGTGGGATTCAGAGTTAAAATTTTCTATAGTGAAGAGTTTTCTAAAATAATCAATAAGTGAGATAAATGAGCTAAAATTTCCTTGTCATACTGACTTGGGATATCACCTTATAAGAATCATCCCCTTGACTTTAACTTACAGAATATTTTATTCTAAATGTAATTATTTGTCTATTATTTGGGAATTTTTCTAAATGTAATTATTGTCTGTTATTATATAATTGTTTGTCTATTTCTCCTCCACTAAACTATGAAATCTCAAGTGTGAAGGCCATGTCTTTCCTATATATGTGTTATGTGCCTTGTTCTTAATCATAGCCTTTCATTAAATGAATGATGATTGAATAGAGGTTGGAAGTTTAGGTTTTCCTGTGTGTGCATACACCAAAATTCAAAAACCATGTGGTCAGTGCAGGGCCACCAGCACCATGCCAGAGTCTCATAATAGGAATATCTTTACATGATAAGACAGGCTGGAAATTAATTTAAAAAATCATAATGGTGCATGTGTGGAAAAACACATTTTTGCAAAATAGGTATGCTATCTTAAAATAAGGATTTATTTTGAAAGATCACTCAAAATGGGTTGGATTATTATACTTTAAAGAATTGTCAAGGAGCTAAGATGACACAATAGTAGGAGGACCCTAGGCTTACTTCATCCCTGCAACACAGCTAGATGAATATCAAATCATACTGAATACCCAAGAAATTGATCTGAGGACTGACAGAACAAACTGAACAGCTAGAGGGAAAAAAGAGGCCACATCATAGAAGGTAGGAGGTGCAGAGACAGGGTTTGGGGGAGAAATGGATTGTGGGTGCTGTGGAGGGGGGGAGCGCTGGTTGCAGATAGAGGAGCATGGGGGGTTCCACAAGGTCAACACTTCCCCGAGGCCATTGACTGGGAAACATAAGAAGGGCTGGTTTTTGAGTTTTTGCAACCAGTGAGGCTCAAAGACAGGAGTTTTAGAGGTCCACAGTGAGGCTGGTATAGAGCTCTCAAGGCATTGCAGTAGTCATGTAGGGAAAGCAGGCAGATAACCCAGGGGAGCAGATGCCACAATCGGAGGATCACCCAAAACGAACTGAGAGAGATGGTTTCCTCTTCTTGGAGTGCATCTGAGAGAGAGGGTGTTGCCTCTCTGGGAACAAAGGAGCCAGCAGTTCACATTTCTCTCCCTTGCCCTTCAGTGTAGGTACAGTGGCACCTGCTGAGAGCGGCTAACGTGGACACTGGCTCTTTAGTGTGCTTTGCTCCAAATCCTACATTCCTGTGCTCTGGCTTCAGCTGCCCTTCTGAGTCAAAGCTGTATCAATGCCAGCATGGCAAGACCCTCTCCCAGAAGACCAGTGCAAGTCCCCACCACACCAGGTCCTTAAATTTTGGAGTTTTAAAACTCAGCCAGCCTTCCTGGGATAGAGTCCAAAGTCCCCTGCACTGCTCCAGACAGACTAGCAACCTGAACACAATGTGAAAACAGTGATCTGAACAATACCTAGGATGCACAAGGGGAAATTATTGGCTCTTCTGGGAGGGCTTTTCTGACAGCAATAAGCATGAACGCCCCTCCCTGAGGATAAAGGAATTGACTGGCACCATTTCCCTCTTCTTCCCCTCAGCATAAACTAACTTCAATAAATAGCACAGTGCCAACACTCTGCTTAATCTGCTTACACCAAGCCCTGCCCCCCTGAGGTCTTCCAGCACTGCTTTTCTTGGGCAAGTGTTCCTGAGAACCAGCGCAGTGAGCCCCTATCCCAGAAGACCAGAGCAAAATCCCATACACACCATCTACTGACTATAGAGCTATGCAAATCTTAAGCTCTACTGGAAATAACATCAAATGTCTTCAACATGCAGACCAGAACACAACTAGTTAAAACTGGCCACACTCTGGCCAAGGTCCAAACACTTCCCCTTGCAACTGTTTCCTGGCAAGGAAAAACACTGCAGAGGATTAACCTGAGAGATAGACCAGACATTACATAGCAGCAAAGTGCACACAGCATTCACCAGGGACACTTCCTGAAGCACTAGGCCCTGGACATTATATGACCTCTTCTTAATAAAGCCATTAGTCTCAGGGGAAGGAAACATAAAACGTTTTCCTAACACAGAGAAGATGACTGAGACCTAGACAAAATGCCAAGATGGAGGAATTCAACCCAAAAGAAAGAAGGAGGAAAGGTCATTGCCAGGGATCTAATCGAAACAGATGTAAGTGGTATGCCTGATCCAAAATTTAAAGCAGCGCTCATAAGGATACTAGCTGGGTTTCAGAAAAAGCATAGAAGACATCAGGGATAGCTCAAGTGCAGAGATAAAAAGAGCTTAAAACACCAATCAGGCTGAAATGAAAAATGTAATAACAAAGATTCAAAACCAACTGGATGTAATGACCACATGGATGGAAGAAGCAGAAGAATTAATATGATATAGAAAATAGAATTATGGAAAATAATGAAGTTGAACAAGAGAGGGTAAGAAAAATTTTAGATCATGATAGCAGACTTAGGGAACTCAGTGACTCCATGAATTGTGATAGAATTTGTACTATAGGAGTCCCAGAAGAAGAAAAGAGAGAAAAGGTGGCAGAAGGCTTATTTGAGGAAATTATAGCTAAAAAGTTTACTAATCTAGGGAAGGAAACAGACTTATAAATCCAGGAGGGACAGAGAACTCCATCAAAATCAACAAAAGCAGACCAACACCAAGACATATTGTAATTAAATTTGGAAAATATAGAAATAAAGAAAATAATCCTTAAAGCAGCAAGACAAAAGAACTCCCCAACTTACACGGGAAGACAAAGTTAGCAGCAGATCTCTCCCCAGATACTTTGCTGACCAGAAGAGAGCAGCATGATATATTCAATGTGCCAAATGGGGACAATCTGCAGCCAAGAATACTCCATCCAGCAAGGCTATCATTCAGAACAGGAGAGATAAAGAGTTTCTCAGACAAACAAAACCTAAAGTTTGTGACCACTAAATCAGGTTTGCAAGAAATATTAAAGGGGACCCTTTGGGAAAGAAAGAGAAAAAGTGACAAAGACTAGAAAGAAACAGAAAATCTTCAGAAACAATGACAAAACAAGTAATAAAATGGCACTAAATTTGTATCTGTCAATAATTATCTGAATGAAATTGGACTTAATGCTCCAATCAAAAGACCTAGGGTGTCAGAAGGATAAAAAACAAGAGCCATGTATATGCTGCCTACAAGAGACTCATTTTATACCTAAAGACACCTTCAGATTGAAAGTGACGGAGTGGAGAAACATTTACCATGCAAACAGATGTCAAAAGAAAGCAATACTTATATCAGGCAAACTAGAATTTAAACCAAAGACTGTAACATGAGATGAAGAAGGGAACTACATCATAATAAAGGGTCTATCCACCAAGAAGATCTAATAATTGTAAATATTTATGCCCTCAACTTGGAAGAAACAGAATATATAAAATAATAACATAAAGAATCTCATTGATAATAATACAGTAATAGTGGGGGCTTTAACACATCACTTACATCAATGGACAGATTGTCTAAGCAGGAACTCAATAAGGAAACAATGGCTTTGAATGATACAATTGACCAGATAAACTTAACAGATATATTCAGAACATTTCATCCTACAGCAGCAGAATACACATTCTTTTTGAGTGCACATGGTACATTCTCCAGAACAGATCACATACCAAATCACAAATCTAGCCTCAACAAACACAAAAATATTGAGATAATACTATCCATATTTTCAGGCCACAACGCTATGAAATTTGAAGTCAACCACAGGGGAAAATTTAATAAGACCACAAATACATGAAGGTTAAACAACACCCTACTAAAGAATAAATGGGTCAAGCAGGAAAATAAAAAAATTAAAAAGATACCACATATAAACAAATGAAAATGAAAACATTATGGTCCAAAACCTTTGGGATGCAGCATAAGTGGTCCTAAGAGGGAAGTATATAGCAATACAGGTCTACCTCAAGAAGCAAGAAAAATCTCAATGCAACCTAACTTTACAAATAAAGGAGGTAGAAAAAGAACAACAAATAAAGCCTAAAGTCAGAAGAAGGGAAATAATAAAGATTAGAGACAAAATAAATGATATAGAAACAAACAGAAAGCACAGTAGAATAGATCCATGAAACCAGGAACTGGTTCTTTGAAAAAATTAATGAAATTGATAAACCCCTAGCCAGATTTAACAGAAAAGAGAAAGCACCAAAATTAATAAAATCACAAATGAGAGGAGGAAAAAATGGCCAAAACCACAGAAATACAAACAATTATAAAAGAATATTATAAAAAATTATATGCCAACAAATTGGGCAATCTGGAAGAATTGGATGAATTCCTAGAAGCATATAAACTACCAAAACTGAAAAAGGAAGAAATAAAAAAAACTTGAATATCCTGATAACTAGCAAAAAATTGAATCAGTAATCAAAAATCTCCCAACAAACAAAAGTCCAGGGCCAGATGACTACATAGGAGAAATCTAAACATTTAAAGAAGAGTTAACACCTATTCTTCTGAAACTATTCCAAAAAATAGAAGAGGAAGGAAAAACTCCAAATTCATTCTATGAGGCCAGCATTATCCTGATTCCATAATCAGATAAAAATCCCACTAAAAAAGGGAACTACAGGCCAATATCCCTGATGAGCATTAATGCAAAAATTCTCAAAAAATAATAGCAAATTGAATCCAACAGAATATTAAAAGAATCCTTTACCATGAACAATTGGGATTTATTCCTGGGGTTCAGGGGAGATTCAATATTTACAAATCAATCAATGTGATATACCACATTAATAAAAGAAAGGATAAGAACCACGTGATCCTTTCAATAGTTGTAGAAAAAGCATTTGACGAAGTACAACATCCATTCTTGATTTAAAAAAACCTAAAGAAACTAGGGAGAGAGGGAGCATACCTCATTATACTAAAGACCATATAAGAAAAACAACTAATATCATCTTCAGTGGGGGAAAACTGAGAGCTTTTCCTCTACAGTCAGGAACAAGACAGGGATGTTCACTCTCACTGCTGTTATTTAACATAGCACTGGAAGTCTTAGTCTCAGCAAGCAGACAACAAAAAGAAATAAAAAACATCCAAATCAACAAGAAAGAAGTAGGAGCATGTGGATGGCTCAGTCTGTTAAATGTCTGACTTCAGCTCCAGTCATGATCTTGCATTCCATGAGTTTGAGCCCCACGTCAGGACTCTGTGCTAGCAGTATGGAGCCTGGAGCACGCTTCAGATTCTGTGTCTCCCTCTCTCTCTGCTCTTGCCTCTCTCTCTCTGCCCTCTCCTTCCTCCCCCCCTCCTTCCTCTCTCTCTCTCTCTCAAAAGTAGATAAACATTAATTTTAAAAAAAATAAGGAAGAAGTCAAATTTACACTATTTACAGAGGATATCTATGATACTCTAAATAGAAAACTTGGGGTGCCTGGGTGCTCAGTTGGTTTAGTGTCTGACTCTTAATTTCAGCTCAGGTCATAATCTCGCTCTTTGTGAGTTCAAGCCCTGCATTGACAGAATCTGCTTGGGATTCTCCCTCTCCCTTTCTCTCTACCCCTCCCCCACTTGCACATGCCCTCTCTCTCTCACTCTTTCTCAAATAAATATGAAAAAAAAAAGAAAACCCAAAAGGCTCCACCAAAAAAAACTGTGAGGACTGATAAATAAATTCACAGGATACAAAATCAGTGTACATAAATCTGTTGCATTTCTATACACCAATAATGAAGCACCAGAAAGAAAAATTAAGTCCCATTTTCAGTTGCACCAAAACAATAAGATAGCTAAGAATAACAAAGAGATGAAAGACCTGTACTCTGAATACTACAAAACACTGATGAGAGAAATTGAAGGTGACACAGATTGGAAGAACAAATATTGTTAAAATGCCTATACTACCTAAAGCAATCTATACATTAATGCAACATCCATCAAAATACCACCAGCATTTTTCAAGGAGCTAGAACAAACAAACCTAAAATTTGTATGGAATCACAAAAGACCCAAAATAGCCAAAGAAACCTTGAAAAACAAAAGCAAAGCCGAGACATCACAATTCTGGATTTCAAGTTACATTATAAAGCTGTAGTAATCAAGACAGTATGGAACAAAACAGACACAGAGATCAGTGAAACAGAATAGAAAATCCTGAAATGGATGCACAAGTATTGCTCACGTAACCTTTGACAAAGCAGGAAAGAATATACAATTGGAAAAAGACTCTTCAACAAATGTTGGGAAAACTGGACTGCTTTCTTATACTATACACAAAAATAAATTGAACATAGATGAAAGACCTAAATGTGAGACAGGAAACCATCAAAATCCTTGAGAACACAGGCAGCCACCTCTTTGACATCAGTTGCAGTAACTTCTTACTAGACACATCTCCAGAGGCAAGGGAGACAAAAGCAAAAATGAACTGTTGGGACTTCATCAAGATAAAAAGCTTCTGCACAGCAAAGGAAACAGTCAACAAAACTAAAAGGCAACCAACAGAATGGGAGAAGATAATTGCAAATGATATAACTGATAAAGGGTTAGTATTCAAAACCTATAAAGAACTTACCAAATGCAATGCCCAAAAAACAAATAATCCAGGTAAAAAATGGGCTGAAGACATGAAATAGACAGTTTTCCAAAGAAATCATCCAGATGGCTAACAGACACATGAAAAGATGCTAAGCATCACTGATCATCAGGGAAATACAAATCAAGACTACAATGAGATACTACCTCAAACCTGTCAAAATGGCTAAGATTAACAACACAGTAAAAAAAGATGTGAGCAACAATGCAGTGAATAGGGGACCTTCTTTTTACTGTTGGTGGGAATGCAAACTCATGCAGCCACTCTGGAAAACAGTATGGAGGTTCCTCAAAAAGTTAAAAATAGAACTACCCTCCAATCCAGCAATTGCACTACTAGGTATTTACCCAAAGGATACAAAAATACTGATTCAAAGGGACACGTGCACCCTGATGTTTATAATAGCATTGTCAACCATAGCCAAATTATAAATAAGAGCCCAAATGTCCATCAGCTGATGAATGGATAAAGAAGATGTGGTATATATACAGAATGGAATATCACCCAGCCATGGACAAGAATGAAATCTTGCCATTTGCAATGACTAAATGAAGCTTGAGAGTATTAATGCTAAGCAAAATGAGTAAATCAGAGAAAGACAAATACCATGTGATTTCATTCATATATGGAATTTAATAATCAAAAGAGATAAACATAAGTGAAAAAAAAGACAAACAGAAAACAGACTCTTAATTGTAGAGAACAAAACTGAGGGTTGCTGGAGAGGCAAGATGCGTAGGGGGATGGGTTAAAGGGGAGAGCACTGTGTCAGTCTTGTATGTAAGTGATGATTCACTAAATTCTACACCTGAAACTAGTATTGAACTATGTTAACTGTAACTGAAATAAAAAGTTGAAAAAGAAAAAAATAGAATTGTCAATTTGGCTGCCATTTTCTAATTTATGAGTTTATTCTGTTATTCTCAGAAAACTTAAATCAGCCTGATAATGGTGATCCAGAACTACAGAGGCACAGTGCAGTTGATGTTCAGCATGGTATTGCCCCTAGTTGACCCAACAACTCACAGGTCCACCTTTGCCCCAAGTCATAGCACTCAAGGGTAGTTGGGATGATGTGTTTGTGCCTTTCTGGCCTAATAGGTCCTGATAATTTTGTACTCCTAGTAGAAGCCACCGTTTAAGACGTTTGAAGTAGGATTTGAAGTGAAATGGCATGAGTTTTAACCAGCCTCGATGCGTTCTCACTGTGTGATTTGGGACATTCATTTCATCATCTGGAAAATCAGACAAATGTGTCATGTGATTGATGGAAATATTAAGGATGATCATATATTCAAAGCATACAGGATAGTGAGCATTATTAGTTCAAAACAGTTACCAATTTGAGTCTGTTAAGTTCTAATTCTACAGAAAGGTATTAGACCCATTCTAATGTTTCCTACCATGTAACCCTGTTTTTCACTGCTTAGCATGGAGGAGATAGTTAATAAGTATTTGTTGAATAAGTAGCATTGTTTTAGGATCATGGCCAGAGAGACCATAGACTGGGGGTCCTTTCAGTGGCTACAGTGTCATTCTCTCTTACCCAAAGAAGAAGTGGAAGAACAAAACACGTTTTTATCACATCACATATTGAACATGCATTATTTTCTGGACACTCAGGTGGGTTTATGTTTTGTACATTTAATCTTCAACTTCTCAATGTAATAATATGTTCTTCATACTTTTTGACACAAATAATCAGGCTCACATTCTAACTAGTAAAAGAAACTTGTTCAAGGTCACAGTTGGCAAGAAGCAAAGTCAGAATGGACTCAGGACTCTTCATTTCTTTCTATCAAGTTATAGTGACTGGGACATCCTGAACAAAATGGTTCTTCAGTTTTTTTCTTCTTCATTGACTATCTTTTCCTTCATATAAAATACATTTCTAAAAAAAGTTTGGATTTATGTTACATTTGTGATCTGGGAGAAACCAAATTTTAAACATTAGGTTAAAGTTTTGGTTTTTTTTTTTTTTTTAAAGATTTATCTTCCTGGGACAAAAGCTCATTCTTCCTGGAAAAACTCACCACGAACTCTGGTCCTACCAGGTTCCCACAGATATAGTGCCATTGAACAAAATCTTCCATTCAACATTTCGATCTAATATGAATTGGAGTCAGAAAAATAATGAACAACAGATAACATGTACAAGGGTTTCAGAAAATAGAATTATTGGATCCCAACAGATAATTCAGGAATTGTAATAGCTAATTAAATTTGTTGAATATAGCTGATAAGGCTTTTTGAGGTACCTCAGATCTTTTATGAGAATAGAAGAAAGACTAAAATTAATGATAAAAATATTCAACTTATGGAGTTAACAAAAAGAACTACAGAACAAAACAGTGAATCAAAGGAAAAGAAATAAAGATAGGAAAACTAAATCAAATGAAAATTTCTAAATCATCAAAGCTAAAGCTATTTTTTTTGGAAGGATTTATAAACCAAATCCTAGTGGCACTAATAAAGGACAAAAGAGACAAGGTATAAAAATAATCATTATTAGAAGTAAAACCTGAGACTTAAATATAAATCCAATAAATATTTCTGAAAACAAATTTTAGGGGCACCTGGGTGGCTTAGTTGGTTGAGTGCTGACTCTTGATTTGGAGTCAGGTCATGAACTAGCAGGTTATGGGTTCAATTCCTGTGTCAGGCTGTGTGCTGGCAGCACGAGCCTGCTTGGGATTCTCTCCCCTGTGTGTGCTCTCTCTCAGGGTAAATAAACATTTTTTAAAATAATAATTTTATGTTATAATTTGAAAACTTTGATGAAATACATGAGAAAATCAGTTTCCTATCACCCATGTTTTAAATTTTTTTTCAGAAAAAATGTAAGTAAAACAACCTGAAATGATTTTTTTTGTAATCTCATTAACAGGTTGCCTTTTCCTAGAAATTCAAGGATAATTTAGCAATATTTAAATATAACAATATAATTACATTACATGATACAAGGAAATAAATATTTAGAATCTTCTCAAAGAGAAAAAGCTTTCAGTAAAATACATTTACCGTGTTAAAGAAAAAAGATATTAGCAACTGAGATACAGAATCTGTACTAAAACCTATAGCAAGTGTCATATTCAATGGTGAATCAATAGAAACCCCCTAAAAAGAGACAACAAAGAGGAAAGATTGAAAATCATTTTACATTATCATAAATTGCCTTCAATTCATCAAACCACCTTCTCAGAAAAGTGAATATATAAGCTATATAAATGGAGACATTTGCAAAATCTATAAACCAACAAAAGTAATATGTAGATATTTAAATGTTTAAAATCTATATAAAAAGAAAACAAAGTGGACAAAAATTATAAGCATAAGTTATAGAAAGAAGAAATATGGAAAGATGTTCAGTTTCACTAGTAATCAGGTAAATCTAAATAAAACGACAATGAAATAGTATTTCACACCCACTGTGGTAACAAAACTTCTGACGATACCAAGTATTGACAAAGCCATGAAACAATAGGAAAAATTGCACACTTTTTTTGGAGCATATATTTATATAAATTTATAAGCACTTTGGAGAATTCTTTAGTACTTTGGTAAAGGTGACAGTGCACATACTCTCTTACCCAGAAATTTCACTTATAGAAATATACTTGAGAAACTCTTGGACATGCACACAAGAACCCAAAAACCAATGTTCATAACTTCATTGATAGTGATTGCAAAAATCCGGGAGCTAAATCTCCATCAAATAAAGAATGAAATAATAGAAATTGAACAATGTAGGCTTACTCCTCTCAACATCACTAAATGCCAAAACAATATTGAGTGATAAAAGAAGTTAGAAAAATATGTGTAAACAGCCTGATGCTGTTTACGTCATTTAGAGCAGTACATATTGTTTAGGGATTCATACGTAAAGAAGTTCATGGGAGTGATAAAACTGCTTTCAGCATGTTAATTCTAGGAAGATGTGGTAAGGTAGCTTTACGAGGTGTCTTCACCTGTATTAGTAACTTTTTTAACTGGGTGCTGGGATATTGGAGATTTTATTGTATTATCTTTTATACTTTTTTGGATTACCTTAGCATTTCATAAAAATGACAGGCATCTATATAAGTGAGCCAAAAAGATTGTTACTTTTCTCATTGCCTTGATGGTGATTAAAATTAATTCCCAAACTGCTGTGGATTTGCTACTATGGTGTATATTGTTAATCCTTGGGTTTGATCTATTAGTAAATCCATGTACACAGTGATAACCCATGAGCTGAAAGTTTCATTGAAAAGTCCATGGACTGAGGCCTAATTAACATCTCAGGCACGTGTGTTGAAGGAGAAGACCTCTCCAGCCTGCTAGGAGTGAGCCAGGATGATTTTACGTGATTCTGTAATGTGGGTGAATGCACGACTGGTCACATCTTGTTTCAATTATAGATCATAAGCCGTAATGTGTGCTTTTTACAAATTGTATTTATAAATGTGCAGAGAGGCAGAGAATAGTGGCTGTATTCAATAAACACCATAAATAACCATGGTGAAGTAGAGCACAGAATCCAAATGCAATTTATATATTCTCTGTGGAATTTGTAAAGCATTTTCTTAAGCAGATCTGGAAAAATTCCCATATCTGCCCCTTACTTGAATTATATAGAAGCATGTAGAAAAGCTCAATCTAGTCTTTTTTTCTTGGTGTCAGTCTTACTCTCTCACAATTCTCCGGTTCAGTTAATGTATAAACATTTGTTGCGGGCTAAACCTGGACATAATTTCAGGAGACAAACTACAGTTCATTTGTTCATGCTCAAATCTGCCAAAATGCCATGATTCAAACCTGGCAGAACATATTTAAAGGTACACCTGTGTGTGAGTGCTTTTTTCCCCCAAACTGAGCTTTTGAGCCCTCTCAAGAGTTCTTTATTCACCTCAACCCTCTTGCTTTATTATTTACTGTTCTTTTAACTGCCCTGCATGTGATCTTTCTATTATGTGACTTGCCCTACCTCTTCTTGACTTGTCAGCTGTGCCTGTCTCTCCTAGCTGAGACCTCAATAGCCATTCTTTCTCTTTAAGAGTAACTTTTGGGGTGCCTGGGTGGCTCAGTTGAGTGTTTGACTCTTGATTTCTTTTCAGGTCATGATCCCAGGCTTGAGATCGAGCCTGCTCTGTGATCTGATCTTGAGATCAGGCTCTGTGCTGAGTGTGAAGCCTGCTTAAGATTCTCTCTGTCTCTTCCTCTCTCTCCCTCTCTCCCTCCCTCTCCCTCTCCCCCTCTCCCTCTCTCCCCCTCTCCCTCTCTCCCCCTCTCCCTCTCTCTCTCTCTCCCTCTCTCTCTCCCTCTCTCCCCCCTCCCCCTCTCCCCCTCTCATGGGCTTTCTCTTTATCCCTAATAAAAAATCATGTATTTTTAAAAATTAACTTTGATGTGTGTTTGTTATTTCCATGACTTCATTTGAAAGAGAGTTTTAGTTAAGAGAATGGAAATAGACTCTCATGGTTTATATCTCACTTCCTTCATCTTTTTAGCTGCATAATTTTGAGCAAGTCCCATAACTTCTCCTCATCTGTAAAATAGGGGTAATAATAATATTTATATCATCAGGTTGTTGAGAGGTTAAATAAGCTAATACATGTAGTGCTTGGTAGAGTAAGCACTTAATATGTGCTGGTGGTTGTTATTTTCACTATCATTATTAAGATGTTATCTCCAATATACTCCAACAAGTGTGTTCACGGGAATATGGCCTTGTTTAGGTTCTCCAACCCACCTTGGTTTCCTACAACTTTATTGTTTGTGCTTTCCCTGTGGAGTCACTACTTGGCTTACTTTGCATGCCCCAGCATGGTGCGGGCACTGACCCAAAGCAGCCTTCCACTGAGCTTGCCATTCCTACCAACAACCATCTAGAAGGCTGTGGGGATGTAATGGTAAATAAGAAAGAGGAGTTCCCACTTTCATGAGCTTATACTGTAGTGTAGGAAAAGAGACAATATACAAATGTATATGCCAGATCACCAGATACTGACTAATGCTGTGAAGAAAAGAAAGCATGGTCATGGAATAGAGAGAGACTGAACAGAGAAAGCTACTTCACAAATGGCGGTGAAGAATGATTCTTTGAGATGATGGCATTGGAGGTGAGACCTAAATAATTGAAGTTGCTGCTTGTGTTTATTAACAGTGTTCTAGGAAGAGGAGACCAGTAATGCATAATCTCTAGGGGTGTTTTTTTGCTAGATGATGGATTGGAGAAGGCTAGGTTGTCTAGAGTGCAGTGGACTAAGGGGAGAGTGGAATGTGATGAGAAAAGGGGTAAGTCCAGATCTTACAGGGAATTGTAATACAGTTCAAAACTTCTACAAAATCCAAATACAGTAGTAAAACCCACATATTGGAAAAAGTGGGCTTAAAATATGAGCCTACCCAGGTGAGACAGCTCCAGGATTTAATTTCATCCAGACTCTGCTGCTGCTTGGTGCCACCTGGTGGCGATTGTCCTCTGGCTTCAATGTCACATTGAAAATACTTCTGGTTCCTCGTCTTGGCTGGAACATCGCAGCTGTTCCAGAAATGTCCTAGTGAGTTGGTGCTCATTGAGGATTGTTCATGATCCCAGAAGACAGAGCTAAGAGAGTATTGGGCACATGGGACCCATTCTCCTTCTCAAAGCAGGGTCAGTTCTTGTTTACTGCTGGCCTTATATTCTCTTCTCTTTCCACCTCCCAAAAAGATAAGCGGTTTATTCTGTTTGAAAATAAAGGCTTGTCAGAGCATGAGCACCAATTGCCACTCAGAAATAACATTATATTTGAATCATGTTGTCATGGAGTATACCACCCCAGGGTTTTACTTTTAGGATGATGTTTGAGCTTTGGTTTGGTACTTACTGTGTTTGACTTATAACTATATTATTGTCTAATGTTTTAATTATAATCTACTTGTCTCCTCCAAAGAATGTGAACTTCTAAAATGCAGAAAGAAGTCTTATGCATCTTTGTATCCTGGTAGCAAAGGGGTAAAAGAAACCAACATTTTTATTCACTAACTACAAATAGTACAAGTCTCATTTAATACTCAACAAAAAGTCTACAAGGCGAGAATTATTATGTCTGGTTTTCTCGTTATGTCTCTTTTGAAGATGAGGATGAGTCCAAAACCATACAGTAAATAAGGAAAGAACATTTCTATGAATTCAATCCCAAACCATCTGAAAATATAAGCTTACATGCTTTTGGCAGCAGGGGGGGCGGGGTGTAATCTCTGCACCTGATGTAAACCAAAAAGCCCATTTGCATTCCGCCTCACCAGATCCACTGCCTTGAACACCCAAGCAGGTTGCTGGTATGTAGCTGATTGGTGGGGTATACATGAAAAGCATACTCGGCCATTTTAGAGGAACAGAGTGGGGTTAATGACCCCTATTTGACTAATCAAAATAAGCATTCAAGGTGATTGGATACCAAATTTATTCTCAAGCATTAAGTCCACAGGCAGCTGAGGTCTGGGACCCCAGGAAATCCTGCTGTTGCTGCCACAGCAGAGGAACTTGCCAATGTCAATCAGTCAGTCCCTGATGTTCATTTAGGTTATGACTTATGATTCTCTTTCTCCCCTCATGATTTACTGAATTGTAGTCAACACCACAGGAAAAATTAATGCCTGTGAAATGAGGCTTGATTAAGGGGAAGAGCATTTACTATACAGAGTATTCACTTTTGTTAACTTGTAAGGGTATTTTCATTTTCCCCAAAATAGTATGAAGTTGGTCTTTTGCTTTTGCAAAGTCATTTCTTTGTGAATGTGTGTATGTGTATCAGGGAGGGGGCATTGGTGGCTAGATATCTGAAAAGAAAAACTGGCTAGATTTTGATGATGCAGTTCTTTATTATTCCGTTGGCAGAAGTCATTTTTTTTTAATTTAAAAAATGCATATAAACAGAAAAGGAGGAAGTAAAGAAACAAAATTGTCAAGATTTCACAAAGAGGATGCCCAAGACTGAGTCTGTCAGGGATAATTGTGTTGTTAAATAAGTGAAAATAGAGTATAAACAATAAAATTTAGAAAAATAAAAGCTGCTATTGAACATGGACTGTGAATTCAACAATCATTTTGCAGGTATCATCTTACTGAAATATTACAATGATATAGTCATCATTTTCTCCCTTTCAGTCCCTTGGATTGAAACAGATAATACATGGTTTTCTAACCAGTAAGAGGTAGAGGCAGAGTTCAAGCTTGGTTCTGGTTGACTCAAGAACATGAATTTCAGAGTCTGAGCTGCCCTGATTCCATTGTCCCTGGCAAGTATTAGAAGCGTAATGGGACATCCCCCTCTGCCTTACAGCATGCCATGCATGTGCCCCAGGACTGGCTATATCAATCCATTGGTATTGAATTACTAGAATTTCTATTTATATTAGTTTTTATTTTATAAAAAATAAAAACAAAACTTTACTAACTTTTTTAATATTTATTTTTGTGAGAGAGAGCATGTGTGCATGAGTGGGGGAAGGGCAGAGAGAGAGGGAGACAGAGGATCCAAAGTGGGCTCCAAGCTCACAGAAGATCCGTGAGATCACTCATGAACCATGAGGTCATGACCTGAGCCGAAATTGGATGCTTAACCAACTGACCACCCAGGTGCCCCAAAACTTTACTAATTTTTAATTGTAAATGATTTGATTGCAAACTGTTGATGTGACATCAGTTAATTAGTATATAAAGTGGAACAAGATTAAAAGAAAGATTTTCAGGGGTGTCTGGGTGGCTCTTGATTCTGGCTCAGGTCACCCAGGGTCATGGGATTGATCCCTGCTACCAGAACTCCCTTAAGATTCTGTCTCTCTGCCCCTTATTCCTGTTCATATGCTCTCTCTCAAAAAAAAAAAAGAGATTTTCAGAAACAACTAAACATATTCCATCATTTTACAAATATTAAAAATAATACATTAGAGCAAACATTTTTGTGAAATTAATAACAGTGTAGTTAACATTGCTCATTTAAATTGTTAAAGTATTCTGCTTTATGATTTTATATTTTAACCTTTGTATATGTTTGTATTTAAAAATATTCATATGAAGATTGCATGCTAAAAGTATTCATGTCACAGTAGCCTCTTCCAAAAGTTTAGAGATCTTGTTGCCCTTGCCACCACAAGGGCAGCCTCTTCTTTTAAAAAAAATTTTTTTAACATTTACTTATTTTTGACAGAGAGAGACAGAGCATGAGTAGGGGAGGGGCAGAGAGAGAGGGAGACACAGAATCCGAAGCAGGCTCCAGGCTCTGAGCTGTTAGCACAGAGCCTGATGGCAGGACTTGAAGCCATAGACTGTGAGATCATGACCTGAGCCAAAGTCAGATGCTTAACCGACTGAACCACCCAGGCACCCCTAGGGGGGCAGCCTCTTCTGACAGGTGTCACAAACTCAGATGTCTACACCTGCCAAGCATGAATAAAGTGAGCCAGGAGTGGGCTGCTCTGCAATGAAGAATCCATGAACCTTTTAAAGGTGGCAGCTGCTTCTCATCATGGGCAAGTTGCTGCCGGGTGGAATATGGGTCCAGGGTTGACAGATTAATTTTTTTAAGGTGCCAGGAATCCAGAACCTATATGTGAAAACCCCAGGTTCTTAATGTTGGCATCTGGCTCAGTTGTTAAATATAACTGTTGGGGTGCCTGGGTGGCTCAGTCAGTTGAGTGTCAGACTTCGGTTCAGGTCATGATCTCACGGTTTGTTAAGTTCGAGCCCCACATCAGGCTCTGTGCTCACAGCTCAGAACCTGCAGCCTGCTTCAGAATGTGTTTCCTTGCTCACTCTCTGTCTAATCTGTCTGTCTTTCTCTCTCAAAAATAAATAAACATTAACAAAATTAATATTACTCCCTGTGTGCCAACCAAATCCATACAAGGTGTGTGGGCTTTCTTGTTCCAGGGCTGACTGTTTGGGTCATCTGTTTTAAGTCCACAGAAGTAAGTGTGGCACAGGGAGTTGTACGGTTTTGTTTGTGACAGGAAAGCCCTGCCTTAGGACTTCATTTTGTTGAGGACTGGTTCTCAATGTATTTCTTCCTTTGCCAGTATCATTATTGGGAAGCAAGGAGTTAAGTGATGAAGGTGGTTCCAGCGATTGCGATGACAGCAGTAGGTTGATGGAATCCTTCTTAGAAAAAGGGTTTCCTGTAGCTTAAAGGTTGCTAGGGCTGAAGCTGAAGCCACCAGAAATAGTGAAATGCTCTGACGGAAGACTTGACTCTTCCTGGCCAATCTTGGATGGAAAATTCAATCATTTAATAATTCTTCTTTTTTGCTTTTTAATTATGCCTTAGACATTTGCATCACTTTTACAGGACTGACCTTTGTGTAGCCCTCAATAGAAACCATCTGTGGACTTCTGTGGCTGCTGTGTTTCTACCTACTTCCCCAAATCTCAGTCTTTAGTGCAAGCCAGGGGACGAGGGAGAGGAGGGGCAGATGGAAGTAGCTTGTACCGATTGCTGAAAGAGAAAAGACACGAGCACTGGGTGTTGTATGGAAACCAATTTGACAATAAACTTCATATATTGAAAAAAAAGGAAAAAAAAAAAAGAGAAAAGACACAAGAGTGAGTGCTCAGCTGATAGGAGCCCATAGACATATCACCAGTAGGAATCCAGTCCCCATGTCTGGGGGAACTTTCCTCTTGTTTCCTGCCACTGATTTCCTTTTTTTCTCTCCCCAAATGCCTGAAGAGGTAGCATATTAGGCTACAAAGAACATAGCTAGGAGGCAGGGCTTCTCTTCTCTGAGTACTTTGTCTCTGAGCCTCTGTTTCCTCATGCTTGAAGGGAGACTCTGAATTCTAAAGGTCCCACCTCACTGTGGAACTGTGTGGATCAAGCAAGATACTGTATGTTATAGCACATTGGATATGGTTCTGTGCTACACATGCCCTAAGAGATCGTTATTGCCAAGCCCACAAGGTACAGCATTTCACATCAAAAAGACTCCCTCAGATACTCTATGGTCTGAGTTTGAAGCCAGAACATTCTCTGGAGATAGCAGTGGGTAGGTTGGTACCTGCACTTGATTCACTGCAGGTTAGGGAAGGAGAGAAAGTGAAGCTGGCCCTGGATGCATCCCTGCAAATGCTATCGTTTCTCCGTGTAGTTGGCCCTGGGTTTCCAGAAGTGGGTTTTTTTTCTATGTGTGTCTACCCCAACAGACTGTGACATCCTCCAGGGAAGAGACCATGAGTGGTTACTTATAATGTCACAGAAGGAGGTAGAAGAGGCAACATTGTATTAGTAAGAGGGCCAGAGTATTTGGCATTAGATAGACTTGCTCTTGAATCCCAGCTCTATCATGTACTATCCTGTGGCCTTGAGAAAGTGACTATACTCCTGGATTTCTTGATATGTAAAATAGGGAGAAGGGAGAGTGAATTGTGCTTCTCAAGCTGCCATGGAGACTAAAACATGGTGCCTGGGCACTGAATAGACATTGAAGAAATGTTTACTCTCTTCCTTTTTTATATTCGGTATATATCAAAATTTCTGGACACGTGATAAATTTATGTGTGTGTGTGTATGTGTGTGTGTGTGTGTGTGTGTGTAAAATATGTGTAGCAATTTGGCATTGCTACTCTTTAAACAGCCTTTGAATTGATTTATGCTATTAGGGATTTGTTAATCCAGCCTGGAGACCTTTGATAAATCTCTTAGTGGTACTTAATTTTCCTACATATAAAAGGATGGTAATTGGACTCAGTTTGCAAACTGAGAGCTCAAGTTTGATGATAAAAATGTTGCATTTTCTCTGTCCAGTATTGGCCCAACTGGTGTTTTTAAAAAATAAGAATAAAACCAACCTTACAGGCAGACTTAACCAGTGATGAAGGATGAAGGAGCAGTCTTTGCTGAGCAGGAATAGTCCTACAAAGACATTTTCAAACCATATGTATCAAAGTCCACCATGGAATGATATGGTGATGTTTCCCAGAGTTAAGCAACAGCGACTCCCCATAGGCAGGGCATGTACTTTCACCAGTTTACTAATGCCTGGGCTTCATCATTCATTTAGATTGCCTGCTTGGATCTTCTAATTTTTGTAGTGTATGACCTTGAATATAGTAGCATATAAAAATTCCATTCCTTTGTTGCTCTATGATTCAGTGATTTCTAAGCACAGGAAATTTAGAAATTGTTCATCATCACCAACATTACAATGGCTAACCACAGAACTGAAAGGATTGTTTCTCTCTAGGCATTGAAAAGAAATATATGGCAACCATAGGCAATGACAGTATCCTCTAATTTGTTTTCGACTGATCCTCATCCTGTGTAAACTGCTGTTAGTAGTCTGTCTTCTTTGGATACCTAAACAGTTTCTTAAGTTGAATTATTGTTTATTCAAAGAGAAATCATTCATTTTCTTTGTTTCCAGTTGTAGTTTCTTAGTCTTGGCTCAGAACTTCCCAAGTCACAGGTTGTCAGTTTGACTCAATAGGGGCCAGCTCTGGGTCTGGATCCTTTGATAGCAGGAATAGTCCTACAAAGACATTTTCAAATCATATGTATCTAGGACTCTATGAAGTCATGACCAGCCAAGATACCCCCTCAATTCTTTTGGGGTATCTTAACCCTAGGTCCTTCTATCTGTTCTCTTATGCATTTCTTCTCCCAACTCACAGAAGAGAGAAAAAGATACTTTTCTCCCTTTCAGAAACACAAATTATAACACTGTGAATTTGACAAAAGCTTTTTTTCTCCCACAAATAACTTTTTCATTATATGATGGTTGCTATCCTGCCATTACACAACAAAAAAGAATTTTCTCTGGGTATAATCAGATGGTGACAGAAATATGGGAAAGTTTTCTAAAGGACTGATTTAAGTTCTTCATTTTTCATTGGGAGCTGAAGCCTCTCTGTTTTATTTGGAGGTAAATTATCTTATGTATCATGTCTGTGTAAATACCTCCATTATGGATAATATAGTCTTTTAGAATACTCAAAGCATGGACCTGTCCTTGGGATAGGGACATCTTGCAAGAATAAACGTTCCTCCTACTTAAAAGCAGGAAAACAAAGACTTGTTCAAGATGACTTCATTAGTATCTTAACCTAGGATTCTTAAATTGATAAAGATACTCAGGACTAGATATAATAGCATGAGAGTGAAAAGTAAAACATAGCTATTTTGGTTCCCTGATCACATCAGGCATGCAGTTTGGTGAGAAAGACAGTGTGGTGTATTGAAAGGTAGAGTAGCTTATTGAACTTTTGGGATCTAAAAACAAATAAGTTTGAGTCTTAGTATATTATGTACTAGATCTATTGCTTTATGTAAATTATTCACTCTGGGCTTGGTTTTCTTATCTGCAAAATAGAATGTTGTATTACTTAGAATTTTGGATGTAAGTAGCAGAAAACTCAGGTAAGTGTGACTTAATAAGAAAATTATTAATTACATCTCATGGTAAGCAAATTGGCAGTATGTAGCTCCATGGTTGGCTCAGCAGTTCAGTGTTACCAGAAGGCTAGTTTGGTGTGTCCATGATTTTACTGCATTTTCTCCCATAGTACCAAGATGGCTACACCTCCACTTACCAACTCTTCCACCCAGATTGCTAAATAAAATGAGTATGTCAGAAATTCTGTTATTTTTACCATGAAAGGCAACCTCATTCTCATTTCCATCCCCTGCAGACTTTCTTTTACTTCTCACTGGCCAGAAGTTGGTCACATGCCCAGATCTAGACATGTCACTGGGAAAGGAGGAGGGATAGCCTTATTATTATAGACCTATCATTCGCAAAGTATGGCCCTTAGAATGATTCTGTTCAGCTTGTTAAAATACACATTGTTCAGCTCTACCTCCAGAGCAGTTGGTTCATTATGCTGGAGTTGGGTCTGATCATTTTCATTTCCAAAATATTCCCTGCTTATGTTAATGCTGCTGGTCCAAGGATCACTCTTTGAACCACTTATTTAGATCAGGAGTGATTCAATCCCTGGGCTCTGATAAGGGTGCTACTCTTTTCTGAGATTATGGAATTACTACTCTTTATGTAAACAAGTCAAAGTTAACATGGGAAGACAATGGAGACACCTCAGTAGATAATTCTGGGGAGATAATAGAATTATTTACAAAAGTGTTAGAATAGCTTAATGAACAATGGGGGGGGGGGAGTTGGAGTAACCTAGAAATGAGCATTTTAGGGAGCCACAACCATAGCTTGTGCTGAGGAAACATAGCTGTTGTCAGAGATGCCAGCAAGGTGGAGCATATGGGAAGAAATATCCTGCTTCTCTCTTCCTCCCTCCTTCCTTCCCTTCCAAGTCGCCAGCCTCGAACCAGCCACACGTAATTGAAATCCAGTTAGCAAGAGTCTAAGAAATATAACTGGGAGGAGTTAGCAGAGGAAAAGCAGATACCGAATCAACAGAAAATAGATGGATGATTGGCACAGCATTTGGGAGGATGCAGACGATGAGTCAGTCACAAATGTTTTCTCTATACAAGGTTGATAGTAGAATTTTAAAACATTTAGAGTAGTTGACACCATACTAGTTACACAACAAGGTTCCAGTTAAATGGTGATCATGGAATGAAATGATCCCCAGAGAATCGCCAGAACACATTATATGACCCGTAAGGGTAGGAAATGTACATTACTACCTTGCTAGAGTCCTCAAAGAGGTTTCTTTTATACTTAGTTCAGATGGGGCATCTGGGTAGCTCAGTCATGATTTAATCATTCGTGAGTTTGAGCCCTCGTCATCGGGCTCTATGCTGACAGCTCAGAGCTTGGAGCCTGCTTCAGATTCTGTGCCTGTCTCTGTACACCACCCCCCCCCCCACACACACACACACTCATGTCCTTTCTTTCTCTCTCTCTCTCTCTCTCTCTCTCAAAAAGAAACTTTAAAAAATTTATGCTTGGTTCAGAGAATGACATTGAAGGCTTTATTTGCCTTCTTGATAACAATGGACACAGATACCAAGAACTTTGACCTGATACCCAGAGAAGAACAGAAAATTGAAGGTGCCCTTTCATCCTCAGAAGCATTCCAAACAGAAGCTTGAAGATTATCCTGAGTAGCATGGTTTCATGAGCCAGTATATCCATCTCACAGTATACTGCAGTTGTTGCATAAATACTCAATTGAACTCCATTCTCAGTTCAAGATATCTCAGATGGAGTTGATTTTACATCTTGCTCCAAGAATAGACTGGTAATCTAGACATAGCCACAGTAATTACTTCAGAACTCAGCAAGTGACCTCAGCTCAGGTCATGATCTCGTAGTTCGTGAGTTTGAGCCCCGCGTCGGGCTCTGTGCTGACAGCTCAGAGTTTGGAGCCTGCTTCGGATTCTGTGTCCCCTTCTCTCTCTGCCACACCCCTGCTTGTGCTCTGTCTCTCTCTGTCTTTCAAAAATGAATAAACATAAAAAAATTATTTTTAATAAAAAATTTAAAAAATCTCTTTCAATAGGTTTAGAATTATGTTAATCTAGAACAGCTGGAGGCACTGCATGGCAAGGCTCTGGCTTGAAATGAAGCTAATGTGCTGGAAGAGCAGAATGGAAAGAAGAGGCATTCTATATCCCAATGATATTGTTTGATATACCTAGATTGCATAGATCCAAGGGCCACTGGACTTTTCCATTATGTGAGACAGTATGTTTCAGGGGAGGGAGTATTAAGCAAGGTTAAAATACAACTTGCAACTAACAGTCCAAAGTCAAAAGGTGTTTCAGCACGATTTACTAAGTACTCATTCCTGTGCCTCTTTCCTGTGCCTGCTGCCTACACCCCATGCTGACCTGCCTTCCATTCTCGTAGATCTGTATTTCACGGTTACCCCTCCAACCCTTGTCCATGACTCTTTTTTTTTTTTTGGTTGTGATATGCAGAATCATATTTTTGTGTTTCATCTAATTCTCAGTATCAAAAATTTGCATTTGGTTCTTGTGCATCAGGTTATATTAAGAAATATCCCTTCTAGGGGCGCCTGGGTGGCTCAGTGGGTTAGGTGTCCGACTTCAGCTCAGGTCATGATCTCACTCTTCATGGGTTCAAGCCCCGCATGGGGCTCTGTGCTGACAGCTCCCAGCCTGGAGCCTACTTCAGATTCTGTGTCTCCCTCTCTCTCTTCCCCTCCCCCGCTCATGCTCTGTCTCTCTCAGTCTCTTAAAAAAATAAATGGTAAAAAAAAAAAAGAAAGAAAGAAATATCCCTTCTAGTATAATAGTCTTTGAGAGGTTCCTATGATGTGACTAACCGTACTTCACATATACCAGCCCTGCCGGCAGGACCAAATATAGTGTAAAAATCTATTTGCCATACTTTTACTAGTTGTTTTACAGTGAAAAGTTTTATCATTGGATTAAACTTTTCTTTTTCCAAATATAAACATTGCAGCCATACATTTGTGTCTAGACATTGCTATAGCTAATTCCCACCGGTTGTAACGTGTTGTGCTTTTTAAAATTCAGTTTACAGTATTTCATGCTTTCCTTGTGATGTCTTTTTTTCTATGGGCTTTTTGAAGTGGTGTAATTTCTAAATATTTTCACCGTTTCTGGATATGTTTTGTTATTTTATTTCCAATTTAATGTTAGTGGACAGAGAACACTGTAGGATTTCAGTCTTTTGAAATTTTTTGAGATTGTTTTATTAAACAACATTTGTGTTGTATATTGGCCAACATTCCGTGTACATTTGCAAAAAAAAATATGTATGCTGCAGTAATTGAGTATGATGTTCAATAAATGTCAGTGAGTGTTTTTTAGGTTTATATTCTTACTGATATTTTTTCTGTCTATTCTATCATTTACTGAAATATGGATGTTAAAATCTCTGCACATATGTATTTTTCCCTTTAGATCTTTTGTGTATTTTGAAGCTATGCTATTAAGCACTTTTAATATTTAAGATTGGTATATCTTCCTGATGAACTGAGTCTTATGAAATTTTTTTTAATCTTTGCTAATTTTCCTTATCCTGAAGACTTTTTTCTCATACAGCTAATCCATCCTTTCACACACTTTATACATAATCAAATCATCATGTTGTACACTTTAAATATGTTACAATTTTATTTGTTATATCTCGGTAAATATGAAAGATTGTGTGTGTGTGTGTGTGTGTGTGTGTGTATATATATATATATATAGCTATTCCACCTTTCTGTCGCTGATATCTACATGGTATATCTTTTTCCATACTTCTATTTTAAGTTGTTTCTAATTTTGTATTTAGAGTGTTTCCCTTGAAGACCGTATATAATTGCGTCTTCTTTTTTTATCTAGCCTGATAACCTTTGCCTTCAGCTGAGTGTTTAATATATATACATTTTTTTTATAATCCAAGTGTAGTTAACAGTGTTATATTAGTTTCAAGTGTGCAATACACTTTGAATAATTCTATACATTACTCGGTGCTCTTCAAGATAAGTGTCCTTTTAATTGCCTTCATCTGTTTCACACATCCCCCTATCTACCTTCTCTCTGGTCACCATCAACTTATTCTAAGAGTCTGTTTCTTGGTTGTCTCTTTTTAAATTTTATTTCTGTTATTTCTTAAATTCTATATAGGAGGGAAATTATATGGTATATATCTTTCTCTGGATTAATTCGCCTAGCATTATATGCTTTAGTTCCATCCATGTTGCAAATGGCAAGATTTCTTTCATTTTATGGCTGTGACTGAGACCATTGTGTGTGTGTGTGTGTGTGTGTGTGTGTGTGTGTGTGTATACAGTGATTATTACAGATTCGTAGTGTATATATACTGTGATTATTACAGATTCATAGTATATCTTGAAACCTGGGACTGTGATACTTCCAGTTTTGTTCTTTATTTTTTTTTAATTTTTTAAATGGTTTTGAATGTTTATTTATTTTTGAGAAAGAGAGAAATAGAGCACGAGCCAGGGAAGCACAGAGACAGTGGGAGACACAGAATCAGAAGCAGGCTCCAGGCTCTGAGCTGTCAGCACAGAGCCTGATGTGGGGCTCGGACCCACGAACCGTGAGATCATAACCTGAGCCAAACTCAGATGCTTAAACAACTGAGCCTCCTAGGCACCCCATAGTTTTGTTCTTTTCTAATATTACTTTGTTCTATACAAATTTTAGGATTGTTGGTTCTAGTTCTATGAAAATACTGTTGGTATTTTGACAGGTATTGCATTGAATCTGTAGATAGCTTATGTAGTATGGACATTTTAACGATATTTGTTCTTCCAGTCCACGAGCATGGAATGTTTTTCCATTTCTTTGTGTTGTCTTTGATTTCTTTCATGAGTATTTTATAGTTTTCAGAGGACAGGTCTTTCACATCCTAGATTAAGGAATACCTAGATATTTTATTATTTTGGGTGCAATTGTAAATGGGACTGTTTTCTTAATTTCTCTTTCTGCTGCTTTCTAATTACTTATAGAAATGCCAAAGATTTCTGTACATATTTATATCCTTCGATCTTACAAATTCATTTATCAGTTCTAGTAGTTTTTTGGTGGAGCCTTTCGGGTTTTTTGTATATATTACCATGTCATCTGCAAATAGTGAGTTTTACTTCTTTCTTACTAGTTTAGATGCCTTTTATTTCTTCTGGTTGTCTAATTGCTCTGTCTAGGACTTCCAGTACTTTGTTGAGTAAAAGTGGTGAGAGTGAATATCCTCGTCTTGTTCCTGATATTTGGGAAAAACTCTTGGTTTTTCCCCGTTGAGTATGATGTTCACTGTGGGCTTTCCATATATGGCCTTTATTATGTTGAGGCATATTCCCTCTAAACCTACTTTGTTAAGGGTTTTTATAATGAATGGGTGTACTTTGTCAAATGCTTTTTCTGTATCTGTTGAAATGATTATATGGTTTTCAACCTTTCTCTTTGATGTATCATGTTGATTGATTTGCAAATATTGAACCACTTTGCATCCCAGGGATAAGTCCCACTTGATCATGGTGAACGATTTTTTTGAAGGTATTATTTAACTTGGTTTGCTAATTTTTTGTTGAAGATTATTTGTACCTATTTTCATCAAGGATATTGACCTGTAGTGTTTGGTGTTTTTTGTTTTGTTTTTTTGTTTTTGTTTTGTTTTGTTTTGTTTGCTTCTTGATGCAACCCTGTATTGCTGTAAACTCTCCTCTTAGAATAGCTTTTGATGCATCCCAAAGATTTGGATCCTTGTGTTTTCATTTTTGTTTACCTCCATATAATTTTGATTTTTTCTTTGATTTCTTGGTTCACACATTCATTGTTTAGTATCATGTTACTTAACCTCAATGCATTTGTGCTCTTTCCAGATTTTTTCATGTGGTTGATTTCTAGTTTCATAGCATTTTGGTCAGAAAAGATGCATGATATAATTTCAGTCTTTTTGAATTTGTTGAGACTTGTTTTGCGACCTAACATGTGATCTATTCTGGAGAATGTTCCATGTGCACTTGAAAAGAATGTGTACCCTGTTGCTTTACGAGGGAATGTTCTGTCTGTTAAATCTATCTCGTCCAGTGTGTCATTAAAAGCCATTGTTTACTTGTCTATTTTCTTTTAGACGATCTGTCTATTGATGTAATAGTAGGGATGAAGTCCGTTACTGTTACTGTATTACTCTAGATTACTTCTTTTATGTTTGTTATTAACTGGTTTATGCATTTGGGTGCTTTCACTTTTGGTGCATAAATATTTATAATTGTTATGTCTTCTTGTTGAATTGTCTGCTTTATTACTGTATAGTGTCCTTCTTTATTGCTTGTTACAGTCTTTGTTTTAAGTCTATTTTGTCCAGTGTAAGTATTGCTACCTTAGCTTTCTTTTCACTTCTATTTGCATGATAAATGCTTTTCCATCCTCTCATTTTCAATCAGTATGTGTCTTTAGGTCTGAAATGAGTCTCTTGTAGGCAGCATGTAGATCAGTGTTGCTTTTTATCCATTCTGTCAGCCTGTGTCTTTTGATTGGAGTATTTAGTCCATTTACATTCAATGTAACTGTTGATATGTATGTACTTATTGCCACTTTGTTGCTTGTTTCATGGGTGTTTTTGTAGTTCTTCCCTGTTCCTTCCTTATATTTGTCTCTTCTCTCTTGGTTTCCTGGCTTTCTTTAGTGATATACTTGGATTCCTTCCCACCCCCACCCTGTTTGCATATCTGTTAGTGGGTTTTTTGTACATCTACTACTGGTTTTTGATTTGTGATACCATTAGGTTTATATATAATAACTTATGCATATAGCAGTCTTTATTAAGTTGATGGTCACTTAAGTTTAAAGCTATTTGCTCCTCTCCCCGCCCATGTCTTAGGTATAACATGTCATACTTTGCAGCCTTTTATTTTGTGAATCCGTTGACTGATTTTATAGACATATTTTATTTTACTGTTTTGTGGTTTCTCCTTTTCTTACTCCTGTGGTCTTTCCTTTCCAAAGAAAGAATACCTCTTTAACATTTCTTGAAGGCCTGGTTTAGTGGCCATGAATTCCTTTAACTTTTGTCTGTCTGAGAGACCCTTTAACTCTTCTTATATTCTGAATGATATCCTTACTGAATATAATATGCTTGGTTGCAGGTTTTTTTTTTTCTTTCAGTACTTTGAATATATGATGCTACTCCTTTCTGGCCTGCAAAGTTTCTGCTGAAAAATCAGTTGATAGACGTATGGGATTTCCTTTGTATGTAACTATTCTATTTGCTCTTGCTGCTTTTAAAATTGTCTTTATCACTACTTTTTACCCTTTTAATTACTGTGTTTCATGGTGTTGTTCATGTGTGTTCCTTGTGTTGATTTTGTTGAGGATTCTCTGCCTCCTGGATCTGGATTTCTGTTTTCTCCCTAGATTCAGGAAGTTTTCATCTGTTATTTCTTAAAATAAATTTTCTGTCCCCTTTTCTTTCTCCTCTCCTTCTGGGATCCCTTTAATGCAAATAGTATTATACTTGATGATGTTGCAGATTTCCTTTAGTATATTTTTATTTGTTTATTTCTTCTTTCTTCTGTTCAGCTTGATTGTTTTCCATAAGCCTATCCTCCAGGTTACTGATTCATTCTTCTGCTTTCTCTAATGTATTCTGTCTAGCGTATTTTTACTTTCAATTACTGAGTTCTCTGTCTCTGATTGGTTCTTTTTTATGTTTTCTCTCTTTTTGTTGAGGGTCTCACTAAGGTCTCCCACTCTTTTCTCAAATCCTCTTTATGACCACTGCTTTAAATTTTCTATCAGGCATGTAAGTTATCTCTCTTTTGTTTAGGTCTCTTGCTGTGGTTTTGTCCTGTTCTTTCATTTGGGACATATTCCTCTGTCTTCTCTTTTAGTCTCTCTCTATTTCCATGCCTTACAAAAGTGAGCTGTATGACTTGTCTTGAAGGTAATAGCCACATGAAGAAGAGGTCCTGTAGTCCCTGCAGTGTAGTGCCTGTACACAAGACTCTTGCACTTCAGAGGTGTCTCCTAGAGTGTTGCATGCATCCTACTGTTGTGGCTGAACTGCTTGTGTCTTCAGTCCAGTTATCTGCAGTGTCTCTCTTTGCCTGTAATAAGCAATGTTTTCTCACTGTGTTGTTAGTGGGCCAGTCTCAGGCTTCCCTGGACTTGAGTTGATTGAGACCAGGTGTTTGCCAGAGATGAAGTAGCACCCAACTGAAGGGCATATTCCTGTGTTGTCCCATTAGAAGCTTTCTTTGGTGGGCTCGTCAGTTTGCTGGAGCTGCAGTTGGACTGGTGTATGTGGTCATTTTCCCCCCTCCCTGGGGCAGGAGTCACTTTGGAGTGGTGCTGGTCCATCAGTGCTGCTTGCTCACTGTCAGCCTTGTGACACCACTTTAGATGCATTCCAGCCAAGGGTGGATGGAAGGGAGCAAGTCCCCAGGAGAATGTGGGGGCAGATCATGCTGTGTTAGCTAGGTTTGCCCAGGTTCACTGTGGGAGGGGACCTGGAGCCACTTTAGAAAACTCCTACCCCAGGGCTCATGAGAGCAGGATGCATTGCCCACTGTGGGAGGGGACCTGCATCTGTTCTGGAAAATGTCTACCAAGAGCACCATGACTGGAGGTTCCTTATCCACAGGAGAGTGTGGGGAAAAGAGCACTGTTAGCAAGCTAGGCGTAGAGTGTTGAACTGCACTGGTTCCCACAGGTGTCCATGTATATAGGCTGAGGTGTGAGGGAGGGACATGGCACCTGTCTGCACTTTTTTTTTGAGAAGTCACCCACAGATCCCAGCCCCTCTAGCACAGGCTCTGCCAATGGTAAATAAATACAGGTGTTTTCCAAATTGCTGCTTCTATGCTGTACCTCAGTGGGACTTTTTGTTGTGCTGATTCTTTAAGGGCAAGGACTCTTTTTCCTCTTACCTTCCTGGCTCTCCTAGAGCCAATTTTTAAAGTTCCAGCTGAGCCCTGCTGATTGTAAGAACTCATGAAATTCAGCCCCTTTGGTTTTCAAAGCCAAATGTTATAGGGGTCATCCTCCTCCTGCCCAAGGTCCCCATGCCTGAGGTGTGGGAGCGTCTTCCTTTTCCCTCTCCACACCCTCCATGCCCTTCCCTTCCTTGGACACTCCTGTGGGTCTCTTTAGCTCCCCAATATGTCTCTGCCCTTTCTACCCTTTCTGATTGGCCTCTACTCTACTTTTAGCTCTGTAGAGTCTGTTCTACCAGTCTTCAGATTATTTTCTGGGTTAATTACACTGATGAAGGTGCTATCTAGTTATATTCTTGGGATGAGGTGAGTTTAGGATTCTCCTACTCTGCTGTCTTCCCTGAAAACCTATATACATTTATTGCAAATATCAATATGGTTAGATTTGAATTTACCATTTTGCAGTTTCTTTTATATTTGTCTCATTTGGTTTTATTGTTCTATTCCTTTTATTTATGCTTTTTGGGGGGGGTTAATCAAGTGATTTTTTTTCATTATTTTTAGTGGGTCTTCTTGGGATCTTCCAAGCGTCTTTAATTTATCCATCTACTTTGAGTTACTAATGTACTAGATCAATATAGTCCCACTTTTCACAGACTGCTTAAAATTAATTTTGTAATACTTCAGTGTAGTTTTATTTACCACTTACCTGTTCCTTTTGCTATTGTTATTTGTTACATCTACATACATTGTGGATTCTATAATAGTGTTGTAATTTTTTATTTAAAGTCATTTGTATTTTAAACAAGAGAATTAAAAAGGAAAATCCCTATCTTTTTTATATTTTCACATCAATTTATCATTGGTAATGTGCTTTATTCTTCCACTAGATCTGAGATACCATCTGGTTCCTTTCTCCTTCTGTCTTAAGAACTTCTTTCAGTATTTCTTACAGTGCCATTCAGCATGCTGTGATTCACTGTTTTAGTTTATCTGAAAATATCTTTATGTTACCTTTTTTTAAGAAGTTGTTTTACTGCATATGGAATTTTGGATGTATAACCATTTACACTTAATGTGATTATTGCTATGGTTAAAGTCTGTCATCTTGCTATTTGATTTCTGTTTGCTCCATCTGTTCTTTGTTCCCTTTTGCTCTTTTTTAATGTATTTTTTTTTGCAGTGAGTATTTTTTAGAATTCCTTTGTCTCCATATTTCCTTACTACTTATAAATCTTTTGTTATTTTACTGGTGCCTTTTGTGTTTATAGTACACATCTGTAACTGACTGTAGTCTAAGTGATGTTATACTACTGCGTCTATAATATAAGAAACTTACAATAGTATACTTCCATTTTTTCCCTGTTCAACTTAATGATATTGTTGTCATACATTTTATTCCATGAATTAAACCCAAGAATATATTGTTTTTGCATAAGCAGCCAAAATTCCTTTAAAAAGGCTTAAATAATAAGAAAACAAGTTAAAATTAAAATTTTTAAATAAAAATTAATTTCAAAAAATTAATGAGAAAATAATTTTGTTTCCAGTATTATTCTTTTATGTACAGCTTTATTTTTATCTGTTATCATTTTCCTTCTGCTGAAGAATTCCCTTTAACATTTGATGTAGTGCAAAAAAAGGCAAGTGATTTTCTTTCAGGTTTTATAGATCTGAAAGGTTTATTTTACCTCATTTTTTAAAATTTATTTTTACGAGGTATAGGATCCTAAGTTGACAGTTTTTATTTTCTTTCTTTCTTTTATTGTCTTAAAGCTATTACCTCACTGTCTTTTCCCTGGTGTTATTTTACCAAAGAAATCTTCTGACATTCTTATCTTTGTTCCTCTACATGTAACATGTCTTTTTTTCTGATTGCTTTTAAGATTTGTTTTTTTTTTAACTTTATCACTGATTTGCGAAAGTTTAATATGGCGTGCCTTCATGTTTTTTTCTTCATATCTCTTGAAGTTGGGGCTCATTAAACTTAATGGGTCTGTTTGCTTATAGTTTTCAAGACATTTCGAGTATATTTCCTCAAGTTTTTCCCTATCTTCCTGATCCTCATTCAAGGATTTCAATTACAGATGTATTAAGCTACTTAATTTTCAATCATAGTTCATTGATTCCTTTTAATTTTTTTTTTATTCCTTTGCATTCATTTTAGGTAGTTTCTATTTCTCTATCTTGAAGTTCTCTAATCTTTTCTTCTGAAATATCTTACCTGCCAATAGCCCCATTCAGATTATTTCTCATCCCATACACTGTAGCTTTTATCTCTAGTAGCTTGATTTAGTTATATGTGTGTCTGTATGTATATTCTCTCTATATATAATATCCTATTTGTAATATAGAGCATGTATGTGCACACACACACACACACACACACACTCTTAACATCCCTGGTTAGCTTTTTAAACATATGAATACAGTTATAATAACTGTTGTAATGTTTTATCTTTAATTCTAACATCTGTGTTAGTTTTGTGTTAGTGTCAAATGATTTATTTTCCTCTTCATTTTTAGTTAAGCTTTCCTGTTTCCATTCATGCTAATAATCTTTGATAGGATGCCAGCCAATGTTGATTTGACCTTGTTGGATACTGGATATTTTTGTATTCTTATAAATATTCCTAAGCTTTGTTTCTTGGCCACAGTTAAGACACTTATACACAATTAGATCCTTTTGGATATTGCTTTTAAGATTTTTTGTTGGGGCCAGAGCAGTATTTAATATAGGGCTAATTATTCTGCACTACTGAGGCAAGATCTTTTAGTGTACTCGATCTAGTATTATCCAGTGAATTAGAATTTCTAGTCCAGGGGTACCTTAGTAGCTCATTTGGCTAAGTGTCCAACTTGGATTCTGGCGCAGGTCATGATCTCATGGTTCATGAGTTCAAGCCCTGCTTCGGGCTTTGCGATGACAGTACAGAGCCTGCTTGGGATTCTCTGTCTCTCACTCTCTCTTTGCCTGTCCCCTGTTCATGTGCACACATGCTCTCTCTTGAGTTCTCTCTCTCTCTCTAAAAATAAATAAGTAAACTTAAAAAAAAATTCCATCCAGTTTATGGAAGTATGCACTCTTACCTCCCTATGTGAGCCCAGGTACTATTTTTCTCTAATCCCTTCTGGTTGTCTTTCTCCAGATTTGGGTATTTTAATCACTCATATTTTCTCATCAGTACTCTACTGAATACTTGGACACCATGTAGAACCTCATCTTCATTAAAAGTAAAAATCTATTCAGTTTTCAACTCTGTTTTTATTTCAGTCTTTAACACATTTTTAATTTTTTTAAACATTTTTATTTATTTTTGAGAGACAGAGACAGAGCATGAGTGGGGTAGGTGCAGACAGAAAGGGACATGCAGAATCCAAAGCAGGTTCCAGACCCTGGGCTGTCATCACAGAGCCCACACAGAGCCTTAATCCACAAACTGTAAGACCATGACCGGAGCCAGAGTTGGACGCCTAATTGACTGAACCACCCAGGCACCCCTAATTTTTTTTTAAGTTCTACCTACTAAATCAAACATCTGGATAAGATTGGGTTTGGTTTCTATTATCTGCTTTCTCTCTTTGGCATGGGTCACATTTTCTTATTTCTTTATGTTATAATGCTTTCTTTATTGTGTATTGGGTATTATGTTCCTTCTTAGTAGAGATATAGTTTTCTTCTGAGGAGTTTATTTTCATTATAGAAGGCAGTTGAATCAGTTAGTCTCAGACTCCAAACTCTGCCCACTCTGGAATCATTGGCTGATATTTCCATTGAAATATTTCACAGGGAAATCCATTGCTAACAATGAATTAGATCAGCTGTGGGCCTAAAATGGTACTTAGCCATGGGTGATGATAAAAGAGAAATGTTTTGTGAGACTATCATGAGAAGTTGACAGTTTGCAACCCAGAAGAGAGTTCTCACTAGAACCCAACCATGCTGGCATCCTGATCTCCATACTTCCAGTCCCAGAACTGTGAAAAATAAATTTCTGTTGTTGATAAGCTGGGGGGGGGGGGAGGGGAGCGGGGGGGGGAGAGGGAGGAAAGGAAGCTGCTATCTTTAAAATATGCAGAGACTATATGTTATAATGGCTAATAGTATGTATTTTGGTGTCAAATAGACATTGGTTTAAATTCCCACTCTCCTACATTCCAGATGTTTTACTATGAGCATATTATTTAAACATCTAAGACTCCATTTTCTATAAAATTAAGGTTGTTCAAGTTATATCAGAGCTATTCAGAGGATCAAATGATGTAGTGAATATAAAGCATTTTTCAGAATGCCTGAGACCAAAAATTAACAGGTAGAAGTTTAAAAATTCTATTTGGTAGGGAGAGAAACTATAGCAAAAAGCAGAATATTCTAAAATATGATAGAAGTAAGAGTTAAATAGGGAAGTAGAATTTTTAAACACCATAGGAATTCAGAGAAACGAAAGTGGGCTTCTTTGTCTATTTAATGTTTGTTCTTGGATTTTAATTAAATAAAACAATGACATGCAGGCTGGGAAACATGAGATGAAATTGCATATAGAATATGGAGATACTCAGGCAACCAGACCAGAGTGTGCAAAGGCCAGTAACTCTGAGAAATAAAAGCAAAATGGTAGGTAAAGTGACATCAGATTATTTTTGTTTTGAATGCCTGGTGGGAGGCTTTTATAGTAATGATCATTTGTAAGTACTGGGGGAACAAAATAGAATGAAATCACAGAATCATAAAAACTTCAGGCTGGGAGTGAATATGATCTTGTTCAATGTGTTTTTTTATTTTATTTTTTTAAGTGATTAAATTTCATAGCAGTAAAACTTTAATAGATCTATGCTACAGAGACGTATAGCTGCTCAATGATCACTGAAGGTGGATCTATCTGGAGATTCAACTGATCTGCTTAAGAAAACTTCCATGAAGGGGTGCCTGGGTGGCTGAGTCAGTTGAGTGCCCAATTTCAGCTCAGGTCAGGATCTCATGGTTTATGGGTTCCAGTCCTGGTTGGGCTCTGTGCTGACAGCTCAGAGCCTGGAGTCTGCTTCAGATTCTGTATCTCCCTCTCTCTGCTCCTCCCTTGCTCATATTCTGTCTCTCAAAAATGAATAAATGTTAAAAAATTTTTGTAAAAGAGAATCTCCACGGAAACTTAGTACTCTCTACAGTACTGGTTAAAAAACACTGACCTATTTGATCTTTGCTTATTATAAAAATAAAAGAATTGATGTATCGAGTTGGAAAGTGACTTACCTAAGCTCAAGTAACTATCAAATGCCAGAATAGCTAGTGTTATTTTAACTAAGTGTTGCTGAGTCATCAGTTTGGGGACTAACTTAATATTTGAGGAACATTAACTTAATATTTATATGGACTGGAGAGGTCAGTGACCGAAAGACATTCCAGCAGACATTGCATTCATTCAGGTCTGAGAAAATAAGAAACTAGAGCATGGTGTTGGCAACAGATCTCAAGAGTGAATATAAAGCAGGTTAGTAAACCACGTCAAAGAAGGAATTTCCAGTGTATCTTCATTCCCTTATTCTGTCCCTCTTCCAGCAAGTATTCATTTTGTGCCCACTAAATTTAAGGTCCAATTCTGTTCTTATATAATCATATTACTCCCATGGGGTTTACATTCTTGTGAAGGCAAGGAAACGGAGACAATTAAGATATATACGTAAAATACAAAGCAGTTAGGTGGCAGTAAATGCAAGAGAGAAGATAGGGAATATTTGAACTGGGGTAAGCATGGTTGTCATTTTGGAGACAGTGGCCAGGAAAAGGCTTGCTGAGAAGATGGATATATGAACAAAGACTCAGAGGTTGAGAGATTAAACAGAGGAGCTATCCTAGAGAACACTCTAGGCAGAAAGAACAGCATATATGAACAATATGTGCCAAGGCCAGAGCAGGCTTAGTATGCCTGAGGAATAGCTTGGAAGCCAGTGTAGCTGCCGTGGCTAGCAAAGGAAATAGTGTTTGATGAATTTATAGAGATAAGAGCAGACAGATCATGTAACTTTGTAAGCCATCAAAAGAACTTTGACCTTTTACTCATTGATTGTGAGGAATGAGAGCAGGGAAGGTGTGCTGAGGAGGCAAATGACTTTGAAATGTAGAAAGATACATGTCATGAAATGCTTTGGGCAGAAGGAAGAGAGACCCCTGAGGTTAGCTAATCTGTAGGCAGTAGTAAATGTGTGCATGAACTTGTGTTAGAGGCCAGTTTAGAGATGTGGACCAGAGAGCCTCCAGACTAGAGAGAAGAGTTGGGGTGCAAACGGATTGGCTCTCTATGGAAGAACTTGGGAATGACTTTTTAGCCATAAAAGAAAGACTTCAGAGATAAAATTGGAAGGGTTCAACCAGGAAGAGGCTGATTCTCTTGTGATGAGTCAGTAAAGAAGGATATTTAAAGAAGACAGAGAGCCCTATCACCATTGCCATTGGCACCATTGTTAATAGCCAGTACCTTTAAGTTTAATGGACTAAAAACTAGTTGATAATCAGAACTTGCAAAGAAGAAACAGTAAGAATGATGTCACCATATAATTTGTGTAGCAGTTAATTGACTCCAGGGTTTATTTATATCTTATTGGAGCTTTGTTTTTGAAACACACAAAACATGTATTTTTTTAATTTGACTAAGGAAGAAACTGAGGTTTCTTAAAACTTATAGCAACCATTCGGTTGGCTAGTAGCAGAAGAAGGCATAATCCCAAAGCCTAGATCTCCCATCTTCTGGGGTATTAAACCCAGAAGAGCACTGAGGTAGGCTATAACAAGATCTTTTCATTTTTCTTGTAAGAATGGAGGCCTGGAGACTTGGACTGTCTTGGCATGAACACATAGCTCCTCTGTGACCAAATAAGGAATAAAAATGAGAGAATGTTAATTATTGCAAGCCTAATGAATGCCTGCCTAGATCTATAGAGTAGCTTTACATTGATCTCATTCAATCCTTAAAGCAACATTATGAGCTAGGTAAAACCATCTTCATTTAAGAACCAAGGAAACTGAAGCTGAAAAAAGATAAATAACTTGCTTAGTCCCACAACTAGGAATTAACAGAGCCAAGATTCAAACTCAAGTGCATCTGACTACAACTGTGTCACATTCTAAAACAAAACTTCTCTCCCACCTCTTTTGCTGTCTACATGATCTGTGATTGTTGCTGAGGGGTTTTTTTTTTCCTTGTTTACTTGTTTTTATTTTTAGAGATTGTGTCCGCATGACTTCTGACCTCTGCAGTCTTTCCACTTAATATGGAAAGAGGTTTATCAAAACAGGTAGGAAATACTGGCTGGAGCAATAAAACAACCTCAAACAGTGTGGTGCCTCATAGGAGACAAACGTATTTCTGCTCATAGAAACAGTCCATGACTGTTCCAGGTCTGTGGAAGGGTTCCACTCTGCATAATCATGCAGGGAACCAGGCAGACAAAGGCTTTACCACTTTTAAGCCATTTGTGGCTTCCAAGGTTTCCTTGTATTGTAGCCCCCTGTGGGCAGATAGAAATAGTAAGGACATTCATGAGACATTTTTGTGGACCATACTGAAATGACATTACTTCTAGTTCTAGAGCTAGATCTCAGAAACATGGCCTCACGCGACTGCAAAGGAGGTGTTCCCGGGACACACCATAGGGAGTCCACGAAGAGGAGATAAAGAGCTAGCCTGTTCCTTTGACATAGTCTCTCTGTTTCACTTACGTATCTTTTTATTTTCCCTGAAACATTCTGATGCATGCTATATGTTCAGTACAATCCTGGAAGTCAGCCAGTATTAGCTAATAATCAGGTTTGTGTTTACTAGATTTTTGGCACTTAATGATATTGATTCCACTTCGTGTGACTTTTTGGGGGGAGAGAACCCATGTTTTTATGGGGTGTATATGATACATTCAGATTCTACTCCTGAGTGTTTTACAATGTCACCATTATCTCAAAATCCAAATGAATCAAAATCCAAATGAATATTTTTAAAGATCCAGAAATCACCTCTGCACCCTAATCAGTTTTTTGAGTACAAGTTAGCATTAATTTTTTGTTTTCTGTTTTTTAGCAGTGTATAGAGTTCAAGGTTAGTATTCTGTATAATAGGAGAAATAGAATAGATTTTGCTTAAGAGTCTTTTTTGTTCATTAATCCTATAAAGTTTGACTTTATTTTCCCAACATCTACAGATGAGAAGACAAAGATTTGGAAAAATCTTTACAATATATAGTGTGTTGGTGAGCAGGAATTTGAAGTCATGCTTGTCTCCAAAGTCCATATTCTATTAACCATCATTATCTTTGTTGTTGTTGTTAACATTCCAGTTTGCTCTGATAGACTGTAAGTGCATGGGGCACAGGACACTTTGCTTTCATCTCTATCACAGGGTGTGATGTACATCATTTCATATATGTGTGCTCAATATAGTTGTGTTGAGTCATTGAAAGTATCAAAGTTTTTCTCATGTCTCAACCTCCTGACTCTACAAATCCTGAGAAAAGATAAAATCCAACTGCATCTTGAGCCTCTACTTCACTGTGAACTTTAACCAATGAATATGATGTACAATAGTATCTCTTTGAAAATAAGCTTTGAGATAAACTTTATTGATTTTGTTAATTTTCAGATAGCATATCTGAGACAGAAGAGATCAGATGAAGGAAGAGACTCATCCAACTCAAGAGTATAGAATTATACAAGAATCCAAGGATTTATTTGTGAAAAGCTTTTGATAGCAAATTTATTGTACATTCCAAATAGGATTCAAGGTGTTCCTTAGGACATATCCTATGAAAAACCTTTGGTGGGGGGCAGGGTGGGGGTTGCCTGGGTGGCTCAGTTGGTTAAATGTCTGACTCTTGATTTTGACTCAGGTCATGATCTCAGGGTTATAGCCAAGTGGGGAGCCTGCTTAAGATTCTCTCCCTCACTCTCCCTTTGCCCCTCCCCCCCTCTAAAACAAACAATGAAACAAACAATAAACTTTGGTAGTCACTTGGATTTCATAGTGATAAAAACCTCCAAGTACAGGTAGTGTTGTTTATTGACGGCAGTAGGAGCTCTGTGTCTTTTTGTTGCCTATTATGCTGCCTTGAAAAACTCTCTAAAGATTAGACGTAGAAACAAAGCGTTAAATGGAAACTACATGGTGCCCTTTAGAGGTAAATAACACATAAAGATTAAACTAACCCCATTATATTTAGTTCTATGAATTGACATTGTATCTTTGTGCTTTGCAAACAGCAGGAAATCTTGTGGTACTTTGAATCTGTTCAGGCACTCTTTTATTGTTCCTTTCATTCACCCCATGGTCATTTATTTTTACATTCATTCCTTTTCAGACTGTTATTGAATACCTTCATATTACTTGATATTCTCTTACTGTAAATGTAATTCTAAGATGCTGTCTCTGTTCTTGGGGAAATTTGCATTTGAATGAAGGCCATAAAAGGGGAATTACTGGCATGGAGCAAGACATGTGCTTAAATAGATGTGTGCATATATACTGAGCCACTAGGGAAGGGAGGACCTGGGTGTCTGGAGGAGTTGGAGAAGGTGATACTGGTTGGGGTTTAAAGGATGCTCATGTACACCTCCTTCCCTTGATGATGAGCCCTGGGATTTCCAGAATAATGTCTTTCCTTTTGCATCTACCACAACACAAATATCCTCTTTAGCACATCATACTTTCAGCTCAACAAGCATTAGAGAATTAAATAAATGCTATATCTTTGTGCAAATCTTCCTTTCTTCATTTGTCAACAAGATGATATGATAGAGTAGAGACAAATACACATTCTAGCTAGTTCTGAACCTGGTTTCACCATTTGCTTGCTGTGTGACCCAGGTTACAATGTGAGCTTTTACATAGCAGACATGTAGCACTAAGGATACAGAAATGAATACTGTTAGGTTCCACTCTTAAGAATCTCCCAGCATCTATTGTTTCCTCTGCCACATTTTCAGATCTGTTCTGGGTTAAACTGAGGTTTAAACAAAATTCTAGGACTTGGTATAGGAAGGAAAAATGATATATATATTTTTTTATCTGTTTCCTTTGGAATAGGTAACACATTGGGTGATGCAGCCAGGCTTCCCATACACATAGGGCAGGGAGAGGCTGAAGAAGGAGGCAGACTACTGAAAATCAGTAGGTGGTGGGTTTCATAGACAAAGGAATTTAACATACAAGGCTTGTCATGAGCAGCTAGCCACAAGATGAGTAGATCTCCACACCCATCTGCCAGAATCTTAAAAGTTTATATCGAGGCCTTCACTGGGCTCAGTCATGTATACTGTCCATATGGTCTTAACACATTGCTTTCTCAAGGCTGTGTCCTTAAAACAGCTCTCTCTCTCTCTGGGAACAGTGGGCAGAATGTATATTCCAAGGAAAGGAGAGGGAGTGAGGAACACCTGATTGCCTGGGTCCAGGTCTCTGATCAGTTATGTCCTGATCTCTGTCCTGATCTCTGTCTATGTCCAGGTCTCTGATCAGCAGTTACGTCCTCTCAATGAATTTCCCCAACACAAGCTTATAGTAGTTAATCAGAATTCATTGAGAAAGAGTTGGATTCCATAGTGAACTCACAGAAACCCTATTTCCAGAGCATCTGTCTTGTTTGTTTGCCTGTGGCAGGTGCTGACTGGGAGGAACCAATCTCTGAGGACAAAGGCAGCACAACCCATTTATTATTTTTAAAGTCCCCCAAGTGTCACTGAAAAGCATCTAAGTGTTTTCTGTATTTGGGTTTGCAGGCGTTGCTTTTAATACTACTGTGACTATGTAGAAGAAACAACCAGGTTTATGAACACCATGAAAATGTGAGCACCGTTCACATGTAGCCTGGTTGCATATCAAATGAAAATGTTAGCTTACATTGTAGACCTTACAGAACAGAAATGTGCAGCTTTGTTACCAGATGCCAGTATGTGAGGAGCCCTGGTTATTCCCATTGAGTCACCAGAATCTGCTACGGGCAGTGCAGCTGCCAGGCAAGGGGCATCTCTACCACGTTACTCATTTTCATTGCAAGCCAGGGGTTCCTCGGTGTCTCTGGGGGCAGTCATAGATATAACCATCTGGTTGTCTTCATTCTCTTGTTAGCATCCCTCGTGCCTCACAGACAACTTCTGTCCTGCCTAATCATAGAAGCCTTTAATAGTCTCATATTATTTCATTCTGGGAACATAAATATCTGTGAACTGGCAAAAAAATATTTGCACGTGATTTGCCACTCTTGCTCCTCTGAACCTGAACACAGAATTGAAGGCTGGAGAAATTATTGAAAGATGTTCAGATAATTTATCCTCCAAACTGGTATGCTTTTGAGAAGGACATGGGCAGCAGGTGTAAACTAGGCTTGTCCCAGGTCAATCAGGACATGCGATTATTTTGGTTATCTGAGAAGGTTTGGCTTGTGTATTCCCTCATTTCTTAAAATGCTGACTACCTGGACAGTTGTTACCTGAAGACTGTCGGCAGTCTAGATGCTGACAGGATGTGTGGGGGGTCATGACTGCCTCTCTGGGGGCTTTGGAAATCGTTATCTTAGGTAGAATTTGTTGCTGCTCCATTGCAGACAGTTGTCTTTCAGCCTTAACATGGAGAAGCTATCTCTGAAAATCAGTCTTCTCATTACCCTTGTTTCTGTCAGTGACTGCATTTAAAAATGCTGAACTGGGGCACCTGGGTGGCGCAGTCTGTTAAGCGTCCGACTTCAGCCAGGTCACGATCTCGCGGTCCGTGAGTTCGAGCCCCGCGTCAGGCTCTGGGCTGATGGCTCGGAGCCTGGAGCTTATTTCCGATTCTGTGTCTCCCTCTCTCTCTGCCCCTCCCCCGTTCATGCTCTGTCTCTCTCTGTCCCAAAAATAAATAAACGTTGAAAAAAAAATTTAAAAAAAAATGCTGAACTGACTCCATAAGCTGGGACTAGCCCTTTGTTTCTGAGACATAGCCTCAAGTTACCTCTCTGTTTCAATTTTTGAAATTCTAAGTGATCCAAGGTGTGTCCTCCAAAACACCCATATGTAAAATTTCATAAATTACAACATAGCTGTTTAAGATTAATTTTCTAGGGATTTATAATACATGACAACCTGACAGCCATAATGGAAGGTGCCACAGAAGCCTGGGTCCTTTGGGCTGATGACATTTAGAAACCTAAGGGATGCAAGTGGGATCTGGGAAGGTAGCTGACTAAGAGGACCCTAAACTCACTTTGCCCCACAAATAGGTAACACTCACATCAGCATAAATAACCTGAAGACTGGCAGAACAAACTCAATCACCAAAAGTAGAGAACAGGCCACATGGAAGAAGGTAGGAAGGGTGGTGATGTGGTTTGGGAGAAAAATGGACCTTCACCACCTGTGGTCCAGAGAGAGCCTGGGTTGTGGAGAAGGGTGAGAAATAGTCACACTGGGGAAGAGGAATCCCTATAACATTTGGCTTTGAAAGTGAGAGGGGCTGAATTTCATGAGTTCTTACAACCAGTAATACTTAAAGCCTGAAATTTTAAAAATCAGCAGGCTCCACTCTGGAGTAGCTCAGAGGGCTTTAGGAAGCTGAGGCCTTGCCCTTAAAGAAACAACACATAAACAACCCACAGAGATAAAGCATAGAAGAAAAGTTTGAAAAAGGCCTGAAACACATGGGAAGTAGACTGATTTACTCATCTCAGAGACTGTCCCAGAGAGGCAGGGAACACAGAGAGACCCCCTTCAGGAACAAAGGAGCTGGCGCAAGCCATTTCTACCTGTTCCCCTCAACATAAACATAGGGCCACCTGTGGGAACCAGGGTGGTGCCAATACTCACCAGCAAACATGCCTGCACCAAGCCCTGACCCCACACTTAGGCAGATCAAATATTTCTACTAAATCTTGCCTTAGTCGCAGCACTGCATTACCCAGAAGATTAGCCTAAATTTTGCCAGCACCCCATCTCCTCAATAGCCCTTACTGCAGGACCTTAATTCTGGTGGTGGTGACAGCAGGTTGCATTTTGCAAGCAGACCAGAACACAACTTATTAAAACAGGCCCTACACAGCTGGGAACCAAACACTATCCACAACCGGCAAAGAGAGCCTCTTCAGACAATTGAACTGAAGGAAGAAAAGGCCAGGGCTACAGCAGGGTACACCCAACGCCTATAGGAGACAGTCCCTGAAGCAGCAGATCCTAAGGAGCAGGGAACACTGCACTCCAAGACACTATAGGACCTCTTCTTCATAAGGCCATTACCTTCAAGACAAAAGACAGAGCTGACTTTACTAACACACAGAAACAGATACAGAGAGTTAGACAAATGAGGAGACAGAGGAATATATCTTTAAGAAAATAATAGGACCAAATCATAGCAAGAGACCTAATTGAAAAAGAGACAAGTAATATGCCTGATAGAATTTAAAGTAATGATCATAAAGATACTCACTGGACTCGAGAAAAGAGCAAAGGACATCACTTCAAATGGAGGACATTTAACAAAGAGAAAAGAAAGAACCAATCAGAGATAATACAATTAATGAAATTTTAATGTATACTTGATGGAATAAGTAGCTAGAGAAAGCTAGAAAAACCAGAAGAATGAATTAATGACCTGGAAGACAGAGTAATGAAAGTAATCACCTGAAGAAATGAGAGGGGGAAAATTATGCAAATTGAGACTAGCCTTAGGGAACTCAGTGACTCCACCAAGCAAAATCACATTTGCATTATAGGGCTCCTGGAAGAAGAGAGAGAAAAGGGGGGAGAAAATTTACTCAAAGAAATAATAGCTGAAAATTTCCTGACTCTGGGGAAGGAAACAGATACCCAGATCCAGGTGACACAGAGATCCACCCAAGAAAATCATCACAAAGACATCCACACCAAGACATATAGTAATTAAAATGGTAATTAAAAAGTATTGATAAAAAAATTAAAAGCAGCAAGAGAAAAGAGTTAGATACAAGGGAAATCCCATAAGTCTTTCATGTGATTTTTCAGCAGAAACGTTAAATGCCCGAAGAGAGAGTATCATGATATATTCAAGGTGCTAAAAGGGAAAAATCTGCAGCCAAGAATACTCTAGGCAGCAAGGGTATTGTTCAAAATAGGAGAGATAGATTCTCAGACAAACAAAAACTAAAGAAAGGCACCTGCAGATTGAAAGTAGGGGGATAGAGAAACATTTGTCATACAAGTGGATGGCAAAGCATGGGTAGCAATAATTATATCAGGCAAAATAGACTTTGGAACAAAGACTGTAACAGGCGATAAATAAGGACACTATGTAATAATAATGGAGACAACATGAAGATAAACAGTTGTAAATATTTAAACACCCAACATGAAAGCACCAAAATAACAAACATAAAAGAAGTAATCGACAGTAACAAATTAATAGTGGACACCCCACGTACATTAATGGACATATCATCCAAACAGAAAAACAACAAGGAAACAGTAGCTTTGTTTGTTCGTTTGTTTGTATGTTTAACTAGGGCTTTTATTTATTTTTTTAATATGAAATTTATTGTCAAGTTGGTTTCCATACAACACCCAGTGCTCATCCCAACAGGTGCCCTCCTCAATGCCCATCATCTACTTTCCCCTCACTCCCACCCCCATCAACCTTCAGTTTATTCTCAGTTTTTAAGAGGCTCTTATGGTTTGCCTCCCTCCCTCTCTAACATTTTCTTTTTTTTTCCCCTCCCTCCCCTATGGTATTATGTTAAATTTCTCAGTATCCACATTAGAGTGAAAACATATGGTATCCGTCTATCTCTGATGACTTATTTCACTTAGCATACCACTCTCCAGTTCCATCCACGTTGCTCCAAAAGGCCATATTTCATTCTTTCTCGTTGCCAAGTAGTATTCCATTGTGTATATAAACAACAATTTCTTTATCCATTCATCAGTTGATGGACATTTAGGCTCTCTCCATAGTTTGGCTATTGTTGAAAGTGCTGCTATAAACATTGAGGTACAAGTGCCCCTATGCATCAGCACTCCTGTATCCCTTGGGTGAATTCCTAGCATTGCTATTGCTGGGTCATAGGGTAGGTCTATTTTTAATTTTTTGAGGAACCTCCACACTGTTTCCAGAGTGGCTGCACCAGTTTACATTCCCACCAACGGTGCAAGAGGGTACCCGTTTCTCCACATCCTCACCAGCATCTATAGTCTCCACTTTGTTCATTTTAGCCACTCTGACTGGCGTGAGGTGATATCTCAGTGTGGTTTTGATTTGTATTTCCTTGATGAGGAGTGACGTGAAGCATCTTTTCATGTGCCTGTTGGCCATCTGGATTTCTTCTTTAAAAAGTGTCTATTCATGTCTTCTGCCCATTTCTTCACTGGGTTATTTGTTTTTCAGGTGTGGAGTTTGGTGAGTTCTTTACAGGTTTTGGATACTAGCCTTTGTCTGATAAGTCATTTGCAAATATCTTTTCCCATTCTGTCGGTTGCCTTTTAGTTATGTTGATAGTTTCCTTTGCAGTGCAGAAGCTTTTTATCTTCATGAGGTCCCAATAGTTCATTTTTGCTTTTAATTCCCTTGCCTTTGGAGATGTGTCAAGTAAGAAATTGCTGCAGCTGAGGTCAAAGGGTTTTTTTCCTGCTTTCTCCTCTAGGGTTTTGGTGGCTTCCTGTCTCACATTCAGGTCCTTCATCCATTTTGAGTTCATCTTTGTGAATGGTGTAAGCAAGTGGTCTAGTTTCATTCTTCTGCATGTTGCTGTCCAGTTCTCCGAGCACCATTTGTTAAAGAGACTGTCTTTTTCCATTGGGTATCTTTCCTGCTTTGTCAAAGATTAGTTGGCCATACTTTTGTGGGTCCAATTCTGGAGTCTCTATTCTATTCCATTGGTCTATGCATATGTTTTTGTGCCAATACCATGCTGTCTTGATTATTTCAGCGTTGTAGTAGAGGCTAAAGTCTGGGATTGGGATGCCTCCCGCTTTGGTCGTCTTCTTCAATATTACTTTCGCTATTCGGGGTCTTTTGTGGTTCCATACATTTTTTAGGATTGCTTGTTCTAGCTTCGAGAAGAATGCTGGTGCAATTTTGATTGGGATTGAATTGAATGTGTACATAGCTTTGGGTAGTATTGACATTTGAACAATATTTACTCTTCCAATCCGTGAGCACAGAGGTTTTTCCATTTCTTTGTATCTTCTTCAATTTCCTTCATAAGCTTTCTATAGTTTTCAGCATACAGATCTTTTACATCTTTGGTTAGGTTTATCCCTAGGTATTTTATGATTCTTGGTGCAATTGTGAATGGGATCAGTTTCTTCATATGTCTTTCTGGTGTTTCATTATTAGTGTATAAGAATGCAACTGAATTCTGTACATTTGTTTTCTATCCTGTGACTTTGCTGAACTCATGTATCAGTTCTAGCAGACTTTCAGTGGAGTCAATCAGGTTTTCCATGTATAATATCATGTCATCTGCAAAAAGTGAAAGCTTGATTTTATCTTTGCCAATTTTGATGCCTTTGATTTCCTTTTGTTGTCTGGTTGCTGATGCTAGGACTTCCAACACTATGTTAAACAACAGCAGTGAGAGTGGACATCCCTGTCGTGTTCCTGATCTCAGGGGGAAAGCTCTCAGTTTTTACCCATTGAGGATGATATTAGCTGTGGGCTTTTCATTACTGGCTTTTATGATGTTTAAGTATGTTCCTTCTATCCCGACTTTCTCAAGGGTTTTTAATAAGAAAGCATGCTGAATTTTGTCAACTGCTTTTTCTGCGTCGATTGACAGGATCATATGGTTCTTATCTTTTCTTTTATCAATGTGATGTATCACATTGACTAATTTGCGAATGTTGAACCAGCCCTGCAGCCCAGGAATGAATCTCACTTGATCATGGGGAATAATTTTTTTTTGTATGCTGTCGAACTCGATTTTCTGGTATCTTGTTGAGAATTTTTGCATCCATATTCATCAGGAATATTGGCCTGTAGTTCTCTTTTTTTCCTGGGTCTCTGACTGGTTTGGGAATCAAAGTAATGCTGGCTTCATAGAAGGAGTCTGGAAGTTTTCCTTCCCTTTCTATTTTTGGAACAGCTTGAGAAGGATAGGTATCATCTCTGCTTTAAGTGTCTGGTACAATTCCCCAGGGAAACCATCTGGTTCTGGACTCTTATTTGTTGAGAGAGTTTTGATAACTGATTCAATGTCTTCATTGGTTATGGGTCTGTTCAAGTTTTCTATTTCTTCCTGTTTGAGTTTGGGAAGTGGGTGGGTGTTTAGGCATTTGTCCATTTCTTCCAGGTTGTCCAGTTTGTTGGCATATAATTTCTCATAGTATTCCCTGATAAATGCATATATTTCTGAGGAATTGGCTGTAATCATTCCATTTTCATTCATGATTTTATCTCTTTGGGTCCTCTCCCTTTTTGTTTTGAGAAGTCTGGCTAGAGGCTAGAGGTTTATCAGTTTTGTTTATTTTTTCAACAAACCAACTGTTGGTTTCATTGGTCTGCTCTACAGTTTTTTTTAGATTCTATATTGTTTATTTCTGCTCTGATCTTTATTATTTCTCTTCTTCTGCTAGGTTTGGGGTGTCTTTGCTGTTCTGCTTCTATTTCCTTTAGGTGTGTGGTTAGATTTTGTATTTGGGATTTTCTTGTTTCTTGAGATAGGCCTGGATTGCAATGTATTTTCCTCTCAGGACTGCCTTCTCTATATCCCAAAGTGTTTGGATTGTTGTATTTTCATTTCATTTGTTTCCATCTATTTTTTTAATTTCTTCCCTAATTGCCTGGTTGACCCATTCATTGTTTAGTAGGGTGTTCTTTAACCTCCAAGCTTTTGGAGGTTTTCCAGACTTTTTCCCGTGATTGATTTCAAGTTTCATAGCATTGTGGTCTGAAAGTGTGCATGGTATGATCTCAATTCTTTTATACTTATGAAGGGCTGTTTTGTGACCCAGTATGCGATCTGTCTTGGAGAATGTTCCATGTGCACTCAAGAAGAAAGTATATTCTGTTGCTTTGGGATGCAGAGCTCTAAATATATCTGTCAAGTCCATCTGATCCAATGTATCATTCAGGGCCCTTGTTTCTTTATTGATCCTGTGTCTAGTTGATCTATCCATTGTTGTAAGTGGAGTATTAAAGTCCCCTGCAATTACCACATTCTTATCAATAAGGTTGCTTATGTTTGTAATTGTTGTATATATTTGGGGGCTCCCGTATTCAGCATATAGACATTTATAATTGTTAGCTCTTCCTGATGGATAGACCCTGTAATGATTATATAATGCCCTTCTTCATCTCTTGTTACAACCTTTAATTTAAAGACTAGTTTGTCTGCTATAAGTATGGCTACTCCAGCTTTCTTTTGACTTCCAGTAGTATGATAGATAGTTCTCCATCCCCTCACTTTCAATCTGAAGGTGTCCTTAGGTCTAAAATGAGTCTCTTATAGACAGCAAATAGATGGGTCTTGTTTTTTTAATCCATTCTGATACCCTGTCTTTTGGTTGCAGCATTTAGTCCATTTACATTCAGTGTTATTATGGAAAGATATGGGTTTAGAGTCATTGTGATGTCTGTAGGTTTCATGCTTGTAATGATGTCTCTGGTACTTTATGTTCCTTGCAGCATTTCACTCACGAATCCCCCTTATGATCTTTTGTAGGGCTGGTTTAGTGATGAATTCCTTCAGTTTTTGTTTGTTTGGGAAAACCTTTATCTCTCCTTCTATTCTGAATGACAGACTTGCTGGATAAAGGATTCTCAGCTGCCTATTTTTTCTGTTCATCACATTGAAGTTTTCCTGCCATTCCATTCTGGCCTGCCAAGTTTCTGTAGATAGGTCAGCCACTATTCTTATGTGTCTACCTTTGTAAGTTAGAGCATGTTTACCCCTAGCTGCTTTCACAATTTTCTCTTTATCCTTGTATTTTGCCAGTTTCACTATGATATGTTATGCAGAAGATTGATTCAAGTTACGTCTGAAGGGAGTTCTCTGTGCCTCTTGGATTTCAATGCCTTTTTCCTTCCCCAGATCAGGGAAGTTCTCAGCTATGATTTGTTCAAGTGCACCTTCAGCCCCTTTCTGTCTCTCTTCTTCTTCTCGAATTCCTATGATATGGATATTGTTCCGTTTGATTGCATCACTTAGTTCTCTAATTCTCCCCTCATACTCCTGGATGTTTTTATCTCTCTTTTTCTCAACTTCCTCTTTTTCCATAATTTTATCTTCTAATTCACCTATTCTCTCATCTGCCTCTTCGATCCATGCTATGGCCACCTCCATTTTATTTTGCACCTCATTTATAGCATTTTTTAGTTCCTTGTGACTATTTCTTAGTCCCTTGATCTCTGTAGCAATAGATTCTCTCCTATCCTCTATGCTTTTTTCAAGCCCAGCGATTAGTTTTATGACCATTATTCTAAATTCTTCTTCCATTACATTGCTTAAATCATTTTTGATCAATTTGTTAGCTGTCGCTACTTCCTGGCATTTCTTTTGGGGAGAATTCTTCCATTTTGTCATTTTGTGTAGTCCCTGTGGTAGCTCCAAACTGCAGGGCACTTCCCCTGTGCTGTCCAGAGTATCTTGTGTTGGTGGGTGGGGCTGCAGTCAGACCCAGTGTCTTCCCCCAGCCCACCTCAGGGGCCACTGGTGTGTACCTTATCTTCCTCTCTCCCAGGGGCAGGAATTGTGGAGTGGTGTGACCCCTGTCTGGGCTACCTGCACACTGCTAGGCTTGTGGTGCTGCTCTGATGGGATCTGGCCAAGGGCGTATTAGCCGGGGTGGATCTGCAAGTTGCACAGGGGCAGGATGGGCAGGCTTAACTCGCCTTGCCATTGAGTGGTTCCCTGTGGGAGGGGCCCTGCATTGCTGGGAGGGAGGCAGTCCCATGGGAGGGATGGATCCACAGAAGCACAGCGTTGTGTGTACGTGTGGTGCTAGCAGGTTCATTGATGGGAACTGGTTCACGTTGGAATGTCAGCTGGGGGGTGGGAGAGGGAGATGGCTCTTGGCAGCGCCTTTGTTCCCCCACCGATTTCTGTCCTTCCGGGGCTCAACAACTCTCCCTCCAGGCATCCTCTCACCCTCACTGCTCTCCAAGAGCAGAGCTGTTGACTTTTAACATTCCAGATGTTATGTCCCACTCGCTGGCTGTCAGAACTCATGGAGTCCAGCCCCTCCACTTTTGCAAGCCAGACTTCGGGGGCTCTGCCTTGCCAGCAGGCTGCCCCTCCACCACCCCGACTCCCTCCCACCAGTCTGTGTAGCATGCACTGCCTTTCCACCCTTCCTACCCTCTTCCATGTGTCTCTTGTCTACACTTGCCTCCGGAGAGTCCATTCTGCTAGTCTTCCAGTAGTTTTCTGGGTTATTTAGGCTGATGTGGGTAGAATCTAAGGTATCAGCAGGAGGAGGTGAGCCCAGCATCCTCCTATGCCGCCATCTTCTCCACCATCCTCTATCAGGAAACGGTAGCTTTGAATGACACACTGGACCAGGTGGATTTAGCAGATATATTCAGAACATTCCATCTTAAAGCAGAATACACATTCTTTTTAAGGGAACATTGAACTTTCTTTAGAATAGATCACAAATCGGCCACAAAAGGAATTTCAATGAATTCAAAAAGATCCAGTTCATACTGTGCATCTTTTCTGACCCAACACTATGAAACTAGAAATCAACCACAAAAAAAAAAAAAGTCTTGAGAGAGCACAAATACATTGAAGTTAAATAACATGTTAGTAAACAATGAATGGGTCAACCAGAAAATAAAAGAAGTTAAAAAATACATGGAAACAAGTGAAAATTAAAATACAATGGTCCAGAGTATTTGGGATGCAGCAAAAGAAGTTCTGAGACAGAAATTTATAGCAACAGAGGCTTACCTCAAGAGCAAGAAAAATCACAAATAAAAAAACCTAACTTTATACCTAAAGGAGCTAGAAAAAAAAAACTGAAGCCAGCAGAAGAAAGTAAATAGTTACAAATAAAAGCAGAAATCAATGATGTAGAAACTGAAAAACAATAGAACAGAACAATGAAACCAGGAGCTGATTCTTTGAAAAGATCAACAAAATTGATAAACCTCAGCCATACTCATCCCCCCAAAAAGAGGACTCAAACAACATCACAATGAAAAGAGAAATAACAACCAACCTCACAAATATATTTATATATATAGATATAGATAGATAGATAGATATACACACATACATACAATTGTAAGATAATATTATGAAATAATTTATGCTAACAAATTGGACAACCTAGAAGAAATGGATAAATTTCTAGAAACATATAACCTACCAAAACTTAAGGAGGAAGAAACAGAATAACTCTCAACAAACAAAAGTCCAGGACCAGATGGCTGAATAGGCAAACTTTACCAAACATTTAAACAAGAGTTAATACCTATTCTTTCCAAATGATTCCAATAAGTAGAAGAGGAAGGAAAGGTACCAAATTCATTCTATGAGGCCATCATCACCCTAATATGATAACCAGATAAAGTTAACACCAAAAAAGAGAACTATAGGCCAACATCACTGATGAACAGAGATGCAAAAATTGTAACAAAATACTAGCAAATCAAATCCAACAATACATTAAAAATCATTTACCATGATCAGGTGGGATTTTTTCCTGGGATGCAATGGTGGCTCAACATTCACAAACCAATCAGTGTAACACATCACATCAATAAGAGTATAAAAATCACATGATCATGTCAATAGATATAGAAAAAGCATTTGACAAAGTACAACATTCACTCATTATTTGAAAAAAAAGTCTCAACAAAGTAGATTTACATGAAACACACCTCAACATAATAAAAGCCTTATATGAAAAACTCACAGTGAACATCATAATGGGAAAAACCAAGAGCCTTTACCCTAAGTTCAGGAACAAAATAAGGGTGTCCACTCTCACCACTTTTATTAAATATAGTAATAGAAGTCCTAGTAATAGCAATAAGACAACAAAAGAAATAAAAGACCTTCATATTGGTAAGAAAAAAGTAAAACTTTCACTATTTGCAGATGACATGATCCTATATATAGAAGACCCAAAAGATTCCTCTACAAAATTACTAGAAGTGATAAATGAATTCACTAATATCATAAGATACAAAATCAGTGTACAGAAATCTGTTGCATTCCTATAGGCTAATAATGAAACAGCAGAGAGTGTAATGAAAACAATCCCATTTACAGTTGCACCAAAAATAATAAAATACCTAGGAATAAACTTGTCTGAAGAAGTAAAAGACCTGTACTCTGAAAACTAAAACACAAATGAAAGAAAGTGAAGATGACATAAACAAATGGAAAGGTATTCCATGCTTACAGGTTGAAAGAACAAATATTCTTTAAATGTCTATACTACCCAAAGCAATCTACACATTTAATGCAATCCCTATCAAAATTCCCATAGGATTTCTCACAGAACCAGAACAAGCAATCCTATAATTTGCATGTAACTGCAAAAGACCCCAAAAGGCCAATGTCATCTCACAAAAAGAGTAACAAAACTGGAGGTATCACAATTCCAGACTTAAAGTTATATTACAAAGCTGAAGTAGTCAAACAGTATGGCACTGGCATAAATAAGACACAAAGATCAATGGAACAGAATAGAAAGGCCAGAAATAAACCCACGGCTATATAGTCAATTAATTTTCAACAAAGGAGGAAAGAATATACAATGGGAAACAGTCTCTTCAAATGTTTCTGGGAAAACTGGACAGCTACATGGAAAAAAACCTGGACTGCTTTCTTGTACCATACACAAAAATAAAGTCACAATGAATTAAGGACATAAATGTGAGGCCTTAAGCCATATAAATCCTAGAAGTGAGCATAGCCAGTCATGTCTCTGAAATTGGCCATAGCAACATTTTCTGGATATGTCTTCTGAGGCAAGGTAATTAATGCAAAAATAAACTATTGTGACTACTTCAAAATAAAAGTTTCTGCACAGTGAAGGAAACAGTCAACAAAACTAAAAGGCAACCTATGAAATGGGGGAAAATATTTTCAAATGACATATCCAATAAAGGGTTAGTATCCAAAATACATAAAGAACTAATACAGGGGTGCCTGGGTGGCTCAGTTGGTTGACTGTCTGACTCTTGGCTTCAGCTCAGGTCATGATCCCACAGTTCGTGAATTCAAGCCCTGTATCAGGCTCCATGCTGGCCCTGAGCCTCTCCCTGCCCCCCTTACCCACTCATTCTCTCTGTCTCTGTCTCTGTCTCTCTCTCATATAAATAATTTAAAAAAAAATTTAAAGAAATAATACAATTCAACACCCAAAAAACAAATAATCCAATATAAAAATTGGGCAGAAGGGGTGCCTGGGTGGCTCAGTTGGTTAAGCATCCGACTTTGGCTCAGGTCATGATCTCATGGTTCGCGAGTTCAAGCCCCGCATCAGGCTCTGTGCTGACAGCTCAGAGCCTGAAACCTGCTTCGGATTCCGTGTCTCCCTCTCTCTCTGCACCTGCCCTACTCATACTCTGTCTCTGTCTCTCAAAAAGTGAATAAACATTTAAAAAAATACATTAAAAAATTGAGCAGAAGACATGAACAGACATTTCTCCAAAGAAGACATACAGATGACAAACAGAAGAGAAACTCATGAAGAGATCATGAGTGATCAATGTTACTCATCATGAGGGAAATTCAAATCAAAACTACAATGAGATATCACCTCACACCTGTCAGAATGGCTAAAATCAACAACACAAGAACGAACTAGTGTTGGTGAGGATGTGTAGAAAAAGGAACCCTCATGTATTGGGAATGCAAACGGGTGCAGCCACTGTGAAAAACACTATGGACATTCCTCAAAAATTTTAAAATGGAATCACCCTATGATCCAGTGATCACTCTACTGGGTTTTTTATCGCCCAAAATACAAAAGCCCTAACTCAAAAGGATACATGCCCCCACCAACCCCCATGTTTATTGCAGCATGATGTCGTATTAGTATTTCAGTGTATGTATTTTACCATAGCCAAATTATGGAAATAGCCCAAGCAAGTGTCCATTTATGGATGAATGGACAGAGATGTGGTATATATATACAATGGAGTATTATTCAGCCATAAAAGAATAAAATCTTACCATTTGCAATGACATGGATGGAGCTAGAGAGCATAATGATAAGCAAAATAAGTCAGAGAAAGACAAATACTATATAATTTCACTCGTGTGAAATTTAAGAAACAAACAAGGAAGTGAAAAAAAAGAGAAAACCAAAAAACAGACTTTTAACTACAGAGAACAAACTCATGTTACCAGAGGGGGGAGGGGGGATGCATGAAATAGCTGATGGGGATTAGAGTACACTTATCATTATGAGCACTGAGTAATGTATAGCATTGTTGAATCAATATGTTGTACACCTGAAATTAATATAATGCTGTATGTTAACTATACTGAAATTAAAATGAAAAAAATAATGAGGAAAAAGAAACCTAAGGGATGCTATGTGTCAAAGAACTATAAGGGCTGTAGGATAACAAATCATAAAGGAGGAAGATGGCAGCCGGCAACAACAACAGCAACAACACAAAGCTGGATTTGCCTAGTATAAAGAGCTGCACTTTTTCTCTCTTTACTTGGCTGGGATGCCATGACATGAGACTGACAGGTTGCAAGCTACATTCACAGCCCTGTGCACACCTTAGGACATGTCAAGGTAATAGAAACACTGGTAGCTGATTGCCCCTGAGATGATGCCTACAGCAGGGCACTGCTGAAAAAGATTCCAAAATGTGTTTTATTCGTGATGTGTTATATCCCAATATTAATTAAATTTCTATTTGTATAAGACTGTCATAGTTAAGATATTAACAGGAGAACTGGTAAAAGATTCCCAGGCAACAATTGCTATATTCCAACAAATAATTACATGGAGAGATTCTCTATAAATGAGCTGACCCTGGCATGACAATTGACAGCTCGTCTTTCTACAGTGGTGTCAACTCCTTCAGCTCAGAGGCAAGCCTCTGGGCTAGAGAATCTGTGCATGATCTAGGCATTTGCTTATGTGAAAAAGCCAGATCCTAGAGCAAACAAAGCCCAGAACATGTCCTTCCATCAGGAATGATTTGAAGAATGAGGATCTCTCATTGACTCTCATAAATCAAGTACTTAAGCTTTAAAAGAATTCTGAACAGGGGCATCTGGGTGACTCAGTGGGTTAAGCATCCGACTTTGGCTCAGGTCATGATCTTGCCATCTGTGAGTTCAAGCCTGGCGTCAGGCTCTGTGCTGACAGCTCAGAGCCTGGAGCTTGCTTTGGATTCTCCGTGTGTACCTGTCTCTCTGCCCGCCTCTCTCTCCCTTTCTCTCTCTCAAAAATAAATATTTAAAAAATTGTAAATAAAGTAATTGGAGCAGTAGTTTCCCAACTATGCTTCCCAAACCATTAGTCTCACAGGATCCTAGAGGTATCCCAAGAAAAAGTAACCCTCAGGCACAGAAATTTGGAAAACAGTGCATAGTATTCTTCTTCTTTCTGAGCTTTGCAAGGCATATGAATATGCTGTCTCTTTGATACTGCTGTACAAAAGAAACCCATTTAACACTATTTAACCTAGAGTTTCCTGAGCTTATTTATTCATCGATATTTCCAAGGAACAGCACACAATATCTGGAATTACTGTTTGGGAAACCATAAAGAAAAAGCCATATATACTCAATACCTAAAGTGTGCCAAACATCCTCAATTTACTTTTTGATTATGCAGAAGCCAACAAAACAGGATAGGATGTCTTCATGATCATCAGCTCTCATTTATTATTTAGTATATGAGAACACACCCATAGCATTCAATTTGTTTGGATTCGGGGGTAAAAATGGGATTTGATTTTTCCTGCAACTTTCATTTTGGGTGACTAACCAGTTTTAACTGCTATGTTGACATGAGCATGTTTTAGGTGTTTACTGAAAGGTTAGTGTCAAAAGAATTTAATGTCCTGGTGGGCTTGTGTTTTTCTCTGAGGCAGATATTGATGAATGCACAGAGGGAATCATTGAGTGCCACAACCATTCCCGCTGCGTTAACCTGCCAGGGTGGTACCACTGTGAGTGCAGAAGCGGTTTCCATGACGATGGGACCTATTCACTGTCCGGGGAGTCCTGTATTGGTAAGCAGCTTTTAGCCATGCCCTCATCCTTCTGGACCTTTGCAGGAGGGGCAGCCTGCTTTGGCACTCTTTTCAGGTTCCATGTTAAAATATGACCCCTTGCTGGTTAAACTCATTAGTTTTCAAATTTCCTCCCTCAACAATTCAGGGATTAGATAGGGATTATGCAGTGTGGGGTTTTAGGATTTTTGTATGGAAACTGGGGCAGTTAGAGTATCAAAGCCTGAGTCTGTATGCTGTGGCTTTTAGTTCTTTTGAAGTAAAATCATGATGGCTTGCTGAAATTTTTAACAGTTTGAGAAAACAGAAGTGGGAGAAGAAGAAATACTACTAGACTGAGAAAGTTTAGTTTAAATTCCAGTTCTTATACTGCACCTCTGTGAGCCTTCTTCTGTGAAAGTGATAAAAGTAGAATAATGATATATATGTGTTGCCAGGTTTAAGTGGGATACCACACATTTAAAAATTGTAAGCTTTACATTGTTATGCAAACATAATATAGCTGCATTAACCTTATTATTGTTATTACCACCATCATCCTTACAAAGTTTCCTTTCATCGCTGTTCTGCTTGAGATTCTGTTAAATGCTGAACAGAGGAAATTAACAGTTTTTCATCTTCAAGACACTACAACTTTCATAAACTACAAACAACTGATCAAAACTCTACTTGTTTCCATGAGAACCTTGGGCATTCCACTTATGTCATGTCCTGTGAACTCAGCTAAATTCTTTAGGCTGATTTGGACAGACCAAAAGGGCAAGCATTCTGGCTTTGGGTCCAGACTGCTGAATTAGAAAATGCGAATTTGATTTTGAAGATTCATTCATTCTCTTGTCTTTGCTCGTTGCATATCTTTTTTTTAATGGTTGCTACTGAGATCCATCTAATGTTTTCCTGTTTTTCCCAACTTCTCCCCTGAGGTTGTTTTACAGTAAAGATGAATTAGGGAACAGTGGGTGCACAGCATGAACTGTCCACCACAGTTTGACGCCACTGTTGAGAGGCATGCAGTGTAGTTGTGAAAAGCATGGATCCTAGAGCCAGACTCCCTGCAGTCAGAGTCTAGCTCTGTCATTTCTAAGTTCCCTGTGCCAAGATCTTATCTAGTCCACACCTCAGTTATCTCATCTGAAAAATGGAAATGTTCTATCTAGGTCAGAGGAGTGCTGGGAGAAGTAATTGAATTGACACCTGTTAAATGTGGACTGAATGTTAGTTACTATTATCTTAAATTTTCCTACATATTCAGCACTCTGCCCCCGGCTCTGTATATGTTTCTTTTATTCTTAAAATAAAGATCTGTGACCTTAGGGAGAGGTTTACATTTATCCTGGGTCTTCAGATACTTCCTTTACATATGGCCAAGAACTTCTGTATGTGTGTATCTCAGTGTGAATAAATGTTACGTGAATAGGCATAGATAGAATGGCAGTTGTTATTGAGAAATGGAGGTAGAGAGATGGAATACTGACATATGTGGTGTTATATTTGGGCACTAAAAATAAAAATGTCATTTTTAAACAGTGTATTTGACCTCATTAAATGGGAGACTCTTGGCTTTTTATTGGATAAAGGGGCTGAGAGATCACCTAGTTAAACCAATTTTATAACTGCTTGGACCTGCCATGGCCTTGCACACTTATGTGCCTTTGCTTATGCTCTCCCTTCTGGCTGGGAGAGAACAGAATTTTGAATCGAAGATGACCCTATCTTTTCTTTGATCATGTTGATTCATATATAAATTTGTTTTTTTTCCTCAATTCAGCTCATGTGCCACGAGACCCCCATGAAGCATTTTTTGATGGCTTCATAGGAGCTCTCACTCTTGTCCTCTGCTAACTGTAGCTTTACCCTGATGTATGTTTCTGTGGCTTGACACGCTGTACCACTGTCAGTATATTTGCTCTGTGAGTGTGAAATGGACTTCATTCTTCTGTCTCTTCAGTAAGACCCTTTAGTAGTTAGTATTCAGTCACTGAGAAAAATGCAACCACTTCATGTGCCTGATAAAGAAATTCAGTCTCAGAAAGGTGATACCTTGTTCCTAGCCACATAGCTGGTTCGATACAGGTTGAGACTCAAGCCTAAATGAAGGGTAACTCTACACCCCAGATACCAGGTACAGTTCCAGTTTATGCCTGTTGTTCTGATGTAATTATCCATAGCACCCTGTGACTCCCATAAATGTCCCTGTTCAGTTGATAGATGTCATGGTCACCTCACCTGTGGATTCTTCTCTTCCATGCTAAGTTGAATGCCTGGGGATCAAATCTCCTGCCCTCCCTGAGGAGGCACTTTCTTCTTCCATGAACTGATCTCTGTTCTGCACAGGAAAACTATAGCAAACTCGACTCCTTGACAAGGCAGTAGAGTTGTTTTTATTAGTGGCATTTTTAATTCAGGTAATTCTTAATCTGAATGCCCTTTCATTTCCGCGCTTTTGGAAGTAACTTTGTGAATGGGTCTTAATAAGAACAGAAGTCTGGCCATCATTCAATTTTTCTTTGGTAGTTGAGAGCACTCTGTTCATGGTGCTCTCGTGGTGCTCTGTTCTGTTCATGGTGCAACATATATATATGTCAGATCATTTCATTTTTGTATTACACCTTTCTAATGCCTTCCCACTGAATGAAAAATAAATTTCTAAAATCTTCATGTGGACTTCGAGGCTTTAGGTAATATTGCCTCTACCTACTTCTTGGATTTAACTCCTATCAATGTTAGCCTTTTTAATCTTTTCATGCCTTGAACGTACAATGAACCCAGCCAGTTTCAGAGCTTTTGCCTTTGCTGTTCTGTCTGGAACACTCATTGCCTGTCATTATATGGCTGTCTTTTTTCTTTATATAATTCTCAGCTCAAATCCCACTCCCTGACCATTTTGTATCTGAAGTATTATCTGAAGTAGTCCTTTTCTGGTGACTTCACTAAATCACTCTCTTTGCTATCTTTTGTAACATTTTTTTAATTCTCAATTTGTTGTACATACCTGTGTGTGTAATTGTCTCTTGCCACAAGGGTACAAATTGAGGACAGAGATCTTGCTCATATTTTGCCACTGTCCCTCCGGCCCCTAGAACAGTGTAGGTACACATGGGACAAGTAATGCATATATGTCAAATGTTTGAAGGACTAGAAGTAATAAAAACCATATCAAGTCGGATTTATTTTCTCTTTGGCTTGGCATAACTAGTTGTGTGGATGGTGGTTAATACATAAGATGTTAAATATCACAAAATCATGTGAGTTTTATTTCAGAAAAAAAAATTATTGAGAACAGCCATCACACTAGCATTGTGTTAAGAGTTTGGGGAATGTGGGTATGAATCAGGTAAGATCTCTGTTCTTGAGCGATTTATGACCTGAAATATTCTGAATCATCAAAATACACCTTAATAGCATTGGAAATTATTCTATCACACCAGGCCCTAAATAACATCATCTATTAATTCTTACACATAAAGAAATAGCATCTGAAACAACGTATAAAACTTTTTATAAAGGTGTTTGACAACATAGACTCAACTATGCTTTTTCCTGGAATAATATTGGGAATGGCATGTGTTAGAAGCCGAAATGAGGCAGTCTAGGAGAACAGTTGCATTGCCACTCCATGCCATTTTTGTCAGATGGAAATAATAACACCTGATCGATGCATCAGTTGCTGTAAGCATTGCATGTTACTGATGTCAGAATAACCAGCACACATGCACATTTACTATGTCATGAGAAAAATGCTTAAGATTTGCCTCTTTCTCCTAAAGTGCATCATCTAATTGAAGAAACGATCAGTCATAGGTATTATAGAGGCAGACAGAATCAGCATTACTGAGGAGTCTAACAGACTATGTGTCTATCTGCCCCTTTCTCATATGCTTCTTTATTTTTATAATTCCAGGAGAGCTGTGCATACAAAACTTTGCCCAATGGTATTTGCACACAGGATGATTACCTACAGTGGCTACCGTAGGGTGCAGTGCAGCGTGCTCTTCGTTTAGATGCAGTAGTGGGAGTCAGGGATTCCCAGTTGCAACATAGAAGTTTTGAGCTGTTGCTTTTTTATCTAGACATAATTATCTGGGTCATCTAGAACTAATGTATAATTAACAATGGCATATGTAAAGAGCAGGGGTTTACATATTTTGAAAAGGAGATTCAAACTCCCTCGATGTCAGTCTATCTCCATGATCTTGCTCCTGCAAATGAAACTTTATTTTCCTCTGGTTCCTCTCTCACTGTGCATGGATCTGCTAGCCTGCTCAAATCCCTCTTCCATTCTTCCCAAACCCTGGACTCTCTTTCCTTAAGTCCTTGACTTGTATGCTTTTCTCTGACCATCCCTCTGTCCTCATTTCCAGTTGTCAAAATCCTGATGGAATCCTGCTTCCTAAACCAGTGATTCTCAAACCTGTTTCACAGTAGATTCACCTGAGTAGCTTTTAAAAACAATACTTATGATGGGCCAGCACACCTGGAGATTCTGATTTAGTTGACTTTTGGGGGGACATAGAGTCATCTGTTGTTTTTTTAAAGTCTCCAAGTCAGTAGAAAGAATATTGAGTTAATTTAGAGAACTACCATCATAGAATTTCTATAAGATCATCTTCATCATCAGCATCTTCATCTTCATCATCTCCCTTTTATGCATCCCCATGGCCATTTATTTGCAATCTCTTATGGAACTTTCCAGATCAGGCTTGCCTTCTCCATTAGTTGGTTGATATTTTGATACTTTGATATCCTTTATAGATTTGTATTGAATTAAATTGTATTAGTCACACATTGGTTGTTGTTTTTATTGAACAGAATTTTCAAATTCCAGTAGAATTTGTTTTGTTGATGAAGCAGCATACTGAGGGGTGACATACGACTCTTCTTATGGGGCATGGCCCCTCGGCCTCTATTAATGCTGCTTCTGTAGAACTTGCTTGAGTGAGGCAGGTCCCCAGACCCTGGAGTCTGCTCTCTGATCACTGGAAACAAGCCAACAAGGATTTACTTGTCAGAACAGCTGCTGCAACTGTCATCAACTCGCAAAGCAACATAAAACAGCCAGAAAAGGTTCTGTTGGAATCGCTTGGGAAGATTTCACTTTTAACTTGTTCATAGGTTAGGGTGGATTGAAATGTTCTGAGAATGGTTTGGGTTCTGCTCTCACTGCCCAGTGCCTGGTTCTCATGGGAGTGGAGATAAAAAGGGCTAGGACCTGGATGTGCTTCCTGATGGGTGGGAGTTATGAAGGCTTAGTGGGTGCCAGTGTGATACAGAGGGGAGGAAGGTTTCAAGTGCATATAAGCCTGGAATCAAATCCCAACTTGGCCACTTTCTAGCTGAGTGGCATTTGGCCAGATGTTTAACCTCTCTAATCCTTAGTTTCCTTGGCATACAATGATTAAAATAATACTTGCTGGTCGAATTTTTTGTAATAGAAGTGTTCTTATATGCAAATATCCTGGCAAGTAGTAGATAATAATAGTCAACATTTAACCTCACTTCACCTCAAATCCCTCACCTGTCAAATGAAGACAGCAACAGTAATACTAATAAGAGCTAACATTTATTGAGAGCTTACTTGGTGCCAGACACTGCTCTAAGCAATTTACAGAAATGCCATCTTCATAAATTGCTGTGGAGTAATTGTGAGGATTACATAAGCTAACAGGGGAAAAAGCATTCAGCACTTGCGTTTTAAGTGCTTGGTAGCTCTCAGCCATTATCACGAACTGAAAACCCATGCTGTGTGCCAGACACTGTGCCAGGGAGTTTCATGCATTATCTAATTCAGTTCTTACAACTCCAGTAAGTGGGAAGACCTCTTACTATTTTTAAAAAAAAAATTTTTTTTCAACGTTTATTTATTTTTGGGACAGAGAGAGACAGAGCATGAGCGGGGGAGGGGCAGAGAGAGAGGGAGACACAGAATCGGAAACAGGCTCCAGGCTCCGAGCCATCAGCCCAGAGCCCGACGCGGGGCTCGAACTCCCGGACCGCGAGATCGTGACCTGGCTGAAGTCGGACGCTTAACCGACTGCGCCACCCAGGCGCCCCTAGACCTCTTACTATTTTAAAGATGAGGAAGATAAAGTCTCAGGATTAAGATAATTTGTCCCAAATTCCACATCTGAGAAATGGCACAGAGACCATACTGCAGATCTGTGTGAACCCAAAGCTTCTGCCTTTGATATATTAACACTGCAATGCTTTCGGTAAAGAAGGAGGCCAGCTATGAGCCCATGACTGAAGATGTTAAGCAGGGAAGCTGGAATTCCAGGAGACAAGGAAGGCAAAGAGAAAATGAGAGACAATGAATGAGACCCAGATGGACAGTTTGGTACATTCTGTGTGAATCAACAGCACGGGGGAATTATTGTATCGGGTGGACTCATGGCCTGTGTCTTGGGTCATCCTGCTAGACCGGGGACAGGATGTCAAGGCAGCAGGTTTTTAACACCTGGCTATCCATGGATATCATTACCTTTGCTGCATTTTTCACCATATGAATCCAGAGTAGAAAAAGCAAAGGAAAGGGTTGGGAATAAAGAGTATGAGAAATGGTGGTAGATAGATTTTTTTTTTTAATGTTCATTTATTTGTTTTGAGAGAGAAAGAGATCAGGGTAGGGGCAGAGAGAAAGGGAGGCAGAGAATCCCAGGCAGGCTCCACACTACTAGTGTGGGCCTGATGCGGGGCTCGAACCCAGGAATCATGAGAATATGACCTGAGCCAAAACAAAGAGTCACATGCTTAACCAACTGAGCCACCCAGGTGCCCCTGGTGGATAGATTTTCAACTAACTTACACTGATTTTTCCATTTGTTTATTTATCCTCTGCCTCTTAAAAGCAATTACTTCTATATATAAAGAAAAAATATTCAACAGAGTTATTAAAATAAAAATATTTGAAAAATAAGGAAGTTCTAGTCACCATCAAAGTCAGCAAAGATGCTTGTGACTATCCTGGTGTCTAGAGCTAAAATGGAAACATGAGTTATACAAATTGTTCTAATATGAAAGAAAGTTGCATTTTAAAAAATACTTAAGAAAGTAGGCTCAAATGTGCTTTTTTTTTTCTATTTCAGAGTAGAGGCATGCTAGGGTGGTAAAAGCATCATTGTGGACCAGGCCGTTTCAGACTAAGATGACTTCAGACAGAGGCATACACCCCAATCTTGGGATAGTCATTGGATTCTCTCTCTTTGCAAACAATAAGGATTGCCCCCCCCCTTGCATATGAAAGTATTTTCAGTTAAACAACACCCCACCCTTCCTTGTTAGTATTTAGTGAGGTCTCATTGACTTCAAAATTGATATTCGTTGCCAAAGAACTTTAGAAACTTTAGATTTGGTTTTCAGCCAAATAATAGATTTTCTTTTTTTTTTTTTTTTACTGTTTATTTATTTTTGAGACAGAGAGAGACAGAGCATGAATGGGGGAGGGTCAGAGAAAGCAGACACAGAATCTGAAGCAGGCTCCAGGCTCTGAGCTGTCAGCACAGAGCCCAACGCGGGGCTCGAACTCACGGACCGTGAGATCATGACCTGAGCCGAAGTCGGACGCTTAACTGACTGAGCCACCCAGGCGCCCCCAAAAATAGATTTTCTATTATTGAAGAGCCTTCCCAAAGGCAGATGCCACCTGGCCCATGGAGCTGTTTCTAGCTAGAAACAGTATGAAGTGTGGTTTGTGACTTAAGGACCTCAGTTGCGTGACAAACAATTGCCACATGTCACCAAAATGGATCAAATTGACAGACCAGTTGCAGATAGCACCTGGGCAGGGAATGGATACAAAAAGAGATTGGTATAGTCAAGGTGCAAGATGGAGAGGTTAAGAACATTTGCCAACCTCTAATAGAAGTGATATTCTGCATACCTGAGCATGGCCTCACAGTGGATCTTAACACACAATTGCAGATGTGAGTCAAGTGAAAGCAAGTGAAAAATGAGTCCCTTTGGACTCTCAGGAAGCTTCCTGCTCCCCTTCAAGTCCAGCCACACATACCTACATATGTAAGCCTGGAGCAGATCAGCACATAAGATAAATTGAATATATTCTAGAGGCTGCTCAGGAAAGGTCAATGCACCTACTCAAGTTTTGGTGATAAATACTTCACACAATGATGTCAGAGTAGAATTCACTGCACTAAACTCAGGTATGAACCTGAGGTTCATGGTCACCTTTAGCCTTTCTGGGCTGACACAGCAGGCCTATGCACTGTTCTCCACTTTAGTTTCAGACTAAAACCAGACATTTTAGAGAATTATTCTAACAGGATCTCAAACTAATTAGAGGGTCTGTTCTGTAGGCCACCTTGGCCCTATTTAGTATCTTTTTGGTGACAATGTTCAAATACCTTCCTAACAGCAGCTGTGATCAGCCATAGAGCAGATAAAACAATTGTGGACTTGTGCTTTGGAGCAGTGCTTGGTTATATGGGGAGCCAGGGAACTTCACTTCTCATCCAGGTGAAGATCACATGGGCAAAAAGGAAGAAGTTGAAAATAAGCTATTTGAACAATTATAAAACCCTTTATAAGCATACCAATGTTACAAATTTTCTATCCATAAAAATTAGCCTGCAGTGGTCTTAGCACTGAGACAGGTGATGTGGAAGATGCAGAAAATCCATCTCTTAGGGACTTTTTTTTTTTCCATCCCGTAGGAAACTTTAAAACACCAAGTTGGAGATAAAAACCAGCATACATGAAACAACCAATAGCATTCTGAAACAGGTTATAATTAACTTCAAAATTATGTGGTCAAAACTATAACATAGGTAATTGGGAAAGAGAGTGATCAGAGAGAACCATCATTGTAACCACATGGTGATAATTAGACATGAAAGGTGGGAAGGTTTTGGTGTATTAGTAGTAGTTAAGATTACTTGATAACTTCATGTGATGGCACTTTTCTTAGAGCTTTATATTTTCTAACTCATTTCATCCTCAAGACAATTCTATCAGGTAAATATAATTATAATCTCTGCATAATAGGCAAACTGAGGCACACTGAGATATTCAATAAATTATTCACGGTCATAAAGCTATTTATTGGCAGCTTTCTTTTTCCTGAAAGTGTTCACCAACATCTTTTCAAAGAGTTTACATGTTTAATATTTTTGAAATATTAAGCAACAAAATATTGCTTTATTGCCTGCTAAAGTCTTGCTACACAAATGGTAACATTAATATTTTTATTTATCAAATGCCAACCATGTGCCAGTTAACCTCCAAAACTCCTTTGTGAAATAGGTAGCAAGTGAGGGGAAACACAGGTAGCTTGGCCGTGTGTGAAAGAGCCCATGTTATTTCTGCTCCCCCAATTGCCCCAGTCAATTGTGTATTAGTTAAAGATAATTTATGAAAGGATTAGATTAAGTGACGATCATTCAGATAATCACACCATCTTCTACTTTCACTGTATGCTTGCAGATACATCAAGTCCATGATTTTTAAATTTAGTTTGTTTTACTCGTGTGTACACGAGAAACTAAGATTTGACTCCATGACAGTGTATTCAGGAGAGCCTCATGTATCTCAACAAATGATGGTGGCCATCTGAGAAGCCACCTGCATACATCAACATGCTCCTCTGCCCAGAGCTGGCCCCAAGGCTATGGGAACGTCTAGTATTGCTCCGTGATGGCCAGTTGCAGTCAGGGGGATCAAAAGCTCCTGAGTTCAAATGGCAGGCATACCTGAAGAGCAGTAGCAGTGCAGGTGAACAAGCCAGCTCATCCTTGGCTCAGCTGCTTAGGCCTGAGTGGTTTGCTACCTCCTTTCCCCAGCTGCATTGAACTAGGAAGAACAGCTGTGCTTTATAGGAGATATATATATATATATATATATATATATATATATATATATATATACTTTTATATATATACTTTTATATATATACTTTGTATATACTTTATATATATATACATATATATACTTATATAAATATATATATATATACTTATATATAGGATACATAATTACTTATAGGATATATATATATGTATGTGTATATATATGTGTGTATGTGTATATATATATATATATATATGTACACTTTTCTTTTTAATTGGGGTCTGGGTTTTGCCTAGCATAAAGAAAGAAATAAAGTGATTTTGACTACTGCAGCTTCTTTGTTTCCTCCCCACAGTTGGCATCAGTGGTTAAAACAGAAGTGGGGCAAGACTTCAAGCAGAGCATTTAGCAAAGTCTACAGCTAGACACTAATGCTAGGGTATTTTTCAAAGAAAGGTTTTAGTAGCAAATATATTTGGAAAATCCTAAATGAAATATAATTAACCTGGTGTACTAACTGCAAGACTTGTCAGAGCCTTTATTAGACATTAGTGTCCTGAAGTGGATTTGGTACTCTATAGAATAGACTAAATGAAAACTCAAGGATGAAAATAGCCTGCTTTAGGAATTTCCAGAAAACCTCATTTATTCAGTATCATTGAATAATGATCTGCTCAAAAGAGGGCTTTTTTCAAGTTCTATAACAGGTTATTGAGCATACTACTTGTCCTTTAAGTACCTGTAGTTTTTATACTGTCATTGAGTTTTGTTGTAAAGAATGTGGCTTTTTGTCTATGACTTTCTTTTTTACTGTGGTCGTTAAAAATGAAATCACTGAACTCTCCTCTATTGAGTGATCTTCCAAAGGCTTATTGGGATATTGCCGGTTTGTCCCTAAGCCCTATAATGCCAGCCTCTATATTTTTGATAAACATCTTTTACTTTGGAATGGATATTTTATCTCCTTTTCATATTGCTCTCCTGACCTCTTGTTTGGTAATAATCATCCAAAAGATTGCATTAACACTGTGGTAAATGAAGACTTGGTACTGTGCTGTCTTGGGTCACAGGAATTCAAAAGCAATACTTAGATGCCTGGTGCTTATTTAGACTCTGTGGCCGTAAAGAGTGATGGCGCATGGTTCCAGAGGCCATGGAGGACGATTTTGCATTGCGTGAACAGTCCCAGTGGGAGTTCTGAGAAAGGGAAACATGTAAGGAGTGTAGAGCATGCAGGGGCCTGGTATGGAGGGAGTAGCAGTTGGGTAACACAGAAGGAAAAGGCTGGTGTGTTCCCTGAAAAGGTGCTTTGCAGTGCAGTTCCAGTTTTCTTTAAGTCTTCCCTGTCATTGTGAACTTGGCCTTTTTTGGAAAGATTAAGTTACAGTAGAGGCAACTTTGATTTTCTCCTGCATAGAATCTTGAAGCTTGCAATGTGCCAAATCTTTAGTATGTTTGAAATGACTTGGGTTTTTGTTGTTGTTGTTGTTGTTGTTTTACTTTTGTCCTGAATAGTTGATAGTCTCAACTGGGTGACAACAAAATGAGTGCAGTATTCCTAAAAAAGAGTTTCCTAACATTACTTTTTGTGAACTCAATTCCATGTAGCTTAGGGCAGTGGTTCTAGAAGTGTGATCCTTAGACCAGTAGCAGCAGCATCGCCTGGAAAGTTGTTGTAAATGAAAACTTTCTACCTCATCCCAGACCTTACTAACTCAGCAAGTCTGGGGACTGGGCTGGTGATCTGTTTTTTTTTAACAAGCCCCATTTAGTTGATTCTGATGCCCACTCAGGTTTGACGATCGCTGTCTTGGAGGTTTCATTGAAAGCCTTCAGAGGGCTCTGTGAATGCCCTGAAACTGAATGCAAGTTTGTGTATATGTGTCTACATGTATCCTTTGGAGGAAGGGGAACACAGATCTTCCCCCAGCCATGTAAAAACCACCATTGAAATACCAGGATCCAGCCTCAGTGTTTCCAGTCACCACCCTGATTTAACTTCTTGTTGTTTTTCACCTGGGGATCTACAGTTTGATCTCAGGGGATGTTCACTTGCCTTTCTCGGTTTCTGAACACTTTTTGGTATTGAATTAATTACACGTAGGTGTCAGCTTCCTGCCTCTTATAGCACAGTGTAAACAATTTTTTCATCACAGAAATTTCTGGCTTGGATGTCTTAGAACCAAAGATCATGTCTGTGCAACAACTCAGAGATCAGCATCTATGACTTCTTTGAAATAAATATTGAATTGTTTGTTTTAGTCTGAGATTACTTATGCTGCTGTGAAATATTTACCTCTGGATTTACGAGCAGGGAATTTTAAACGATTATACTCAAACCAAACAAAGCACTGTCAACATAAAAATCACCATTCACCTTTTCAGTGAGCAACTGTTGAGAGGGTCTGGTCTGTGCTAGTCCATGTGCTAAGTTTTAGGCACACAGTGAGACACATATTTCACCCTTCTAGTCTGAAACTGGGAAATAGGAAGGGGCAGGAATTGGGGGAGGATGAACTGCCGAACAGTTAGATATATAAATAAATAAAAATAAGAATCGTAGGAAAAAAATTGTTTTTTGGGTTAGGGCATATGGGGATGGCAATGTACATAGGGATCTTTCACAGAAAGTAGGATTTTTTTTTCACCAAGTTCATAGGATAGGAAGGAATTTTTTCCTGGGAAGAGTAGATATTAAAGTAAGTTTTCCAGGCAGGAATAGCAGTCTGATTGGAGCAGAGTCATGAAAGAGATCTAAATGTGTCCAAAGGATGGTGACATTTCCAGGGTGGATAAAGTACTTGATATATATGTGAGTGTGTTGTAGGTGGGGAACAAGAAAGGAGCCTTGTAAATAGAGCTAGAAGCCAGATGATAAAGGGTCTTGTTTTCTAAGCTAAGGAGCTGAAAGTTGTGAATCTTACTTCACAATATCACTGTCTCTCAATGTTGAACTATTGACCTGTATACATTGCTATAAATATTTAGCTGTAAATAAGTAGTATTTCTTACACGATTTTAAACCCTCTCTCATGTGTGTATCATTGTGATTTTCCACACCTATGCGGTTTTGCTCTTCCTATTCCTTTTGCTTGGAATGTCTCTTCAGAGAAAAGCGAGGCCATCAGTATTAGCTGTCTATTGATCGTGATCCTTAACACGCAGCTGCTGTGTGATCACATTTTGTACTAAAGTTCTCACAACAACCCTGCTATTGGGGTATGATTCCCCATTTTACAGAAGGATAAAATGAAGAACACAGAAGTCTACCACGCAGCAAGTAACAATTTCTCAGCCGAGAAGTTGTGAAGTGACTTACTGAAGCAGTCAGTTTAGAGGCAATATCTACATAGAATATGGGTTCAAGTTTAATTTTCTGTAGATTCCTGGATGGTTGCTTTGTAACAACTCCAACTGGGTCATTTTCCTGCTTAAAAAAAAATTCTTGAGATGAGAGAGTGGTATGATCAGGTTGTTAATGTTTGAGCAGATATCAGCAGAGAAAACAGTTAAGATGCTATTATAATGGCCCCAGCAATAGAAACAGAGAGGAGTGTAAGCCGCATTACTAGAGTAGGTGGTGAGGATTCTCATTGGTCCCATTAACTATTACGTTTTTTAGAGAGGAAGCTTGCTGTCCTTGTTTTATTATTTTTAATAATACTTTTTTACATATAGTGAGCATTAATTCTTTGAGAATCTGTGGACCAGTTGGTATATTGGAAATTGACCATTTAGCCTTTGCAAGATATCACTATATTCATTTTCTGTAGAATTGGTAACCCGCCATAGTATGATTGTAGCAGGATTCTCACACAGAGAATTGTGACACTGAAGCTTCTCTTTCCAGGAAGCAACTTTATTCGTGCCAACATGGCTGTTAGGTTTGTACCCGAAAAACTGAACCCCTGAATACCACGTGGTGTAGTTTTTTATATTTTTTCTACTTCTTTGTCTCCCATATATGGTAACACACAAGCCTGCAGTCTGATTAAATGGTCTCATGTTACAAGGTCGTAAGAGATGTCACATATGCGTGTAGCCAGGTTGCCTTGAGGGTTTTGGCTTTTTTTTAATCCCTTTTCTTTTCTTAGGGAGGAGACCCTACCACATGATGACAAGCCTGACCTAAAGTCAAGATGCCTGTATTTGCATCCTGACTCAGAAACTTACTGGCCATATGGCCCTATGCATGTTGTTACTTGACCATGTGTTGCCTTCTGCTGTGCTTCTTATACTGGGGTACAATTGTCACTGAAAGCATGCTGCTACATGAGAAGGTACATCAGTCTAAAAGAGGGATCTTATTCTACTCAGTGGTTTGAGAAAAAAAATGATCTATCAAAACAGTCTGAATGTAGAGGGGCAGGCAAAAATAGTTTCTAATAGAAAACATTAAGCTTCAAATAATTTCGGACTCACTGTTTCCCCTTTGTGTATGTCCAGGATTCTGAGAAATGGGTGGTCATTCCGTTCTGCCATAGAGGTAAATTTGGTAGAAACATTTGAGAAGCAATGATTATTTGACCCTCAGTTCAATCATCTTTTGAGTAAAGATGATGGTAAGGCTAACATTCTACATTTTTTTTTAAAGAACTAAATCATGAATTTTAAAGGATTTTGAAACTTTGAAGAATATGGGTATAAGTATTGTAAATTATCATTCTACACAATAAAATGATACAAATCTTTGTTTCACAAAGATGTGTTAATAATGATGCAATGAAAGTACCTGGGGATGGCAGGGACACCAAAGCTTCTGCAGGTCCCTGAGTCAGATACACGGAAGAGATTATCTGCCTCACCCTGTTAAAACTTAACATTCCCAGGAGCAAGAATTCTATTTTATTTGCTGTGGTATTCCCAATGCCTAGAACAATTACTGGCCTATCCTATGTGCTCAATAAATAGTTGTTGAATAACTAAATTAATAAAGGGACTTAGAAATCATTTATATTATGAATGAGGACATTGGTCCCTAATTGCTACTTACTCTGAGGAGCTGAGCTGGACCACAGAGGAACTGCAACAATTCATTTTGTTTATCCTCTAGCAGCTTGAGTGGTGTCAAGTATAAAGAAAACTTTATACTTTCTTTACTAAGTGGTAAGGACAGATTTTAGTCAATAACAATTATTACAGCAGGGAAGAAGGTCCAGCATGAATTGAACTCAACTTGGATTTGTGCAAGGTTACTGGGCTTTTTAAAAGGAGATTGAAGGAGTTGGGGTGGGGAGAATAGTGGGGGCTTGAGTAGAGCCAGGAGAAGGGGAAATTTACAGAAAGCAGGAAAGGCCGTTGGTCCAGGTGAATCCCATCTGGGTTTATTAACCAGTTCTTGTTGAAGTTATGCCCCTAATCTTCCACAGAGACTGGACACAGGTGCCATACTATGTACAGGTGTTGGCTGAAATAAATAGGGAGCTTTCTGGGCAGCTGTGAGCCTTCCCATGCAGGAACCTAAGGGGGGGTTGAGCCGTGATCTTAATGATCCGCTCTTGAATGTAAAAGTTATGCTACTCTTCGTTCAAACGTTTTAACATGGAGGGATGTGGTGGACAAAATAATTTGTGCTGAGAGTCTGCTGTGTTTATAGGCCAAGGTTGAGGCCCAGTCAAGAGGAGGGCTCAGAGGAGCCTGATGAGAGTTTGCTCAAAGAGAGAATCTATGTCAGTGGCCTCCTTTGCTTTTCCTTGGAAACCAACATAATTTTGGTCTTTATAGTTTTACCTCCCTTAGGGTAAAAAACACAGAAAAAAAAATCACAATAAACAGAACTTGTCTCCTAAAAGCCTAGAGCAGAGTGGGCTGAAATCTTTTACTCCTTGTTTCATTTTCCCTTGACTCCACCAAATGCCTTCTAGATCCTTCCAGAGAATTTCCCTTCAAAATAAAAGGCAGCCCTAAATCTGTTTTCACTAATTCAGTTGATTAGGAGAAGCAATATGAAGAGAGGAAGAAAATCCAAGAAAAGAGATCATCCAAGAAAACACACCATGAGATGACATTAAGGTTTATTTTTAGCTTGTTGGTTCTCTCAGTAGATACTGGCCTTCTTAGCACAGTTGTCCAAATTGTTATCCTTCATCAGTGTCCTAACTCTCCTTCTAGTGGAAAAGAGTTTTTGGAAGAACTTGACAACTTCCTAGAGGTTAGGGATCAAAATAAACAGAGTGGTAGAAGAACACAATAAATAATAGGCATAGAAGGTTATGAATTCTTAGGTGCTGTAATCTGACCCTCTTGTTCTTTAGACTGAGATCTGGTTTTAGAATTGTACCATTGACAATGTTTGGTTTTTATAATGTTTGTTTGTTTATTTATTTTTGAGAGTGAGAGAGTGACTTTAGGGAGGGGAAGAGAGAGAGGAAGAGAGAGAATCCCAAGCAGATCTGTGCTGTCAGTGCAGAGCCCAACATAGGGCTCAAACTCACGAACTGTGAGATCATGACCTGAGCCAAAATCAAGAGTCAGACGGTCAACTGACTGAGCCACCCAGGTGGGTGTTTTTCTTTTTTTTTTTGTTTTCTTTTTTTTTTTTTTTTGACCTTTGAATTCTATGTAAATTGTAGGATGTTTCTGGTAGTAAATGAAATTATTTTGTAACCTGTCTGTGCCTAAAATCTTCCCTTGGCACAGAAGACAGAAGAAATTCTTTCTCATCTGACAATTTGTTTGAAAGAATGATTTGTCAAAATAGTTTCGGTTTCACCCCACCTGGATTCCCCATGTGTATTTGTCCCCAAGGATTACATTGTCCAAGGCTTCAATGCAGACAGAAAAACCATGTTTCTCTCTTATTACTTTCCCTCTTTGGCACCTGCTTGTAAACACTCATTAAGAGAGACAGGTGTTTCAATAAATATTGACTGTCTAAGCAAACTGTTTAATTCTAAAAAATCTCTTTGTCCTCCTGAAGCTGGGTTCTTCCATTCTCCTCTTTCCTGTTCTCCATCTATTACCACTCATATTCTAACACTGGAATTAGAGGCTCAGTCCTACAAAGGAAAAAGTAATCATACCATCTGGAAATGGACAAGATCTCAGAAAATACCTTCTACAACTCCTATGCTTTACCGAAGAGAAAACGGAGGTCCCTGAAGGACAAGGGTTGTTTTTTTTTTTAAATCACAGCTCAACCAGATTCAAATTTAACATGTTTATGCATTTCTTAGTAAGAAACAGACCCTATAAAGATGCTGTGGGAGACACAAAGATACATAAGACCAGAATTTGCCTTCTGAATGAATAAGGAAGATAGAAAACACAGCTCTGCATACAAGGTAACATAAGGAGATATAAAATTAAAGTGGAAGAGGGTAATTTTTTTCAGTTGAGGGTGAAATTTTGTTACACGATAAAATGAATATAACAATAGAACATGTATGGCCCAGTGTTAGGCATTTAGCAACTTGTAAAAACATAACTGTTCCACTCAGGGATGCAGAGGCCACTAGAACATAACCCACCCTCTCACCTATAAGCAGATATATAAAAACAGAAATCTAGGGTTGCTGGCATCAGCACTGTAGCCTCTGTATGCAGTAAAATTCTCTTCGGATAGCAAGTATTTCAATATTTATAGATTTATTTTCACCACTGGTCAGAATCGTATTGATTTTGAACACATTTAATCACTAAGTAAAGAAGCATGAGTTATTCATGGCAGAACGTAAACCAACTTGGTTAATTTAGGAAGCTGTTCTGCTTTTTTGCTACTCTTGTTTTCTAACCTAGAATGAATTGTTTTCTCCATCTGCATTAGAACACCCAAATTTGCACAGCCTATAAATGTGGTCTGTGACCAAGCCACCTTCATCAAGTGTCAAAAACAAAACAAAACAAAACAAAAAAAACAACTATATCCTTTTAATAATAGTCACTGAGGGGCGCCTGGGTGGCTCAGTCGGTTTAGGCATCCGACTTCAGCTCAGGTCACGATCTTGCGTTCCGTGAGTCTGAGCCCTGCGTCGGGCTCTGGGCTGATGGCTCAGAGCCTGGAGCCTCTTCCGATTCTGTGTCTCCCTCTCTCTCTGACCCTCCCCAGTTCATGCTCTGTCTCTCTCTGTCTCAAAAATAAATAAACTTAAAAAAATTAAAAAAAAATAATAGTCACTGAATATTAACACCAGATTTACTGATCAGGGTTCAGGGAGAGCTTAGAGTGTTAGCATTTCTGGCTTTGGCTGGCCAGTGTACTGATCAAATCCATGAGAATTTGTGTGAGAATTTAGAATTCAAGAGGAAATCCTCAGTGAACAGATGAAGGTGTCAGCTTACAAAGAGCTCAGGACTGGTGGTAAGGATTTGAGTATATCCTGAAAAGATGGGCCAAGGGAATTCATGAGATGAAATGAATGCTATGAAAGAGGAAAAATACAGACACGGTATGAACAAGAACAATGATAATAGCAGCTAGTCATTTTTGAGAAATTACTAGATGATAAGCATTGTCTTATATGCTTACTCAAATTATCAGATTATCCCTGGAGGTATTTTTTTATCCACACTTTTCAAATGATAGGACCAAGGTTCAGAAATGTTAGGTAAATCTACTACAGTTGCAGGGATGGGACTAAGGTGCAGGTGACTCATTTGTCTCCATTTGCCTAGAACTTTCCTAGGTTTAGCACTGAAAGTCACCTATCTCAGGGACTCCCTCAGTCCTAGGCCAACTGGGACAACTGGTCACATTAACTGGCACCTAAAGCTGCTGGATTCCAAAACTTAGGCTTTTCATTGGTATGTTATGCTGCTTCCTCTGAGGGGGAAGAAAGCAACAACCAGAGATGGAACCTTAGAAAAATTGGAGACATCTCCACACAGGGTCCTTACTTGTTGGACCATATCTGTATTTGCCTATTTTATCCCAGGTCCCTAGCACTATGTCTAGGAAAGAGTAGATGCTCAATAAATATATTTGTAGTTAGTAAATTAATGATTGGTGATTAGTGATTGGAGGAATAAAGAGGTAAGAAGATGAACAGGGCACTGTCATACCCCACAAGGGTCAAAGAAGAGAGCATTAGATTAACAAATATTGTAACATTTTTTTTTCATTTTTTAATTTTTTTAATATGAAATTTATTGTCAAATTGGTTTCCATACAACACCCAGTAATCATCCCAACAGATGCCCTCCTCAATGCCCATCACCCACTTTCCCCTCCCTCCCACCCCCCATCAACCCTCAGATTGTTCTCAGTTTTTAAGAGTCTTTTATGGTTTGCTTCCCTCCCCCTCCAACTTTTTTTTTTCCTTCCCCTCCCCCATGGTCTTCTGTTAAGTTTCTCAGGATCCACATAAGAGTGAAAACAGATGGTATCTTTCTCTGTATGACTTATTTCACTTAGCATAACACTCTCCAGCTCCATCCAAGTTGCTACAAAAGGCCATATTTCATTCTTTCTCGTTGCCAAGTAGTATCCCATTGTGTATATAAACAACAATTTCTTTATCCATTCATCAGTTGAAGGACATTTAGGCTCTTTCCATAATTTGGAGTTGTTATAATATAACAAATATTATAATTTATTAAAGGGTGATGATTTTGCAAACTAAGAGTTGTGAGAAACTTCAGGATTTAGGCTTCAAAGAGAGGGTCACATGGAAGCTTGCAAACATTTAGGAGAGGGTGAAGATGTGTAAATGGAGGTAGCAGCTAGTGGTGGACACTGAGGAAAAAAAGACCTGGATCTAGGGAATGGCTTAGGAAAGGGTGAGCCCAAACAAGATGTTTTTCTTTTTCCTTTGCTTAAAGAGAGGGTCTGCTCAGTTAAAGGAAAAAGGGAAGACTCATTGGAGAGTGACAGAAGTACACACTGATGGTAAGAGACACACTGTAGGAAAGGGTTTCTTCCTGGAGGAGGCTGGAACAAAGAGGAGTTAACACTGGAGGGACGTTGGAACTTCTTCCCAAGAGGTACATAACAGCATCTCAAAGAGACCAAGTTGTAGCTTACTTTTCTTTTAGTCTTTACCTTTTCAGGCTGAACACCTCATGTTTCATTAAACTGACATGAGTTTAATCCCTCTTCATGCTGATGGAGCGCTTCTGATGGTTCCAGTGTGTATCAACCCCATCTTTAATAGTCTGTGTTCTAGTTTGGGACCTGAAACTTTCTGTGCAGGTTAAAATTTCATTAGCCTTGTATTTTGCAAGCCACTTCAGACCTTGGATTTCCTGTTTTGTTTTTTGTTTGTTTGTTTGTTTTCCACTTAATTTTGCTGATGTGCAGTGTGTATATTTTTCCCTGTCATTTTCTCACTGCCACTGTAAAAGAGGCAATGTTACTTTAGCTATGGGAGAGGCAGCTGCACTCTATCTGGTCTATCATTAATAAACCCCCAAGCTCTGTTCTCATTTCCAAGCTATTAATGTCTGGTAATGATTTCCAAGTCAGAACACACACAGCTGGATATTCAAACCCCAGGTTAAATTTTGTTTTCTGACACATCACCTGTTTTGAGTTTGAAAGGAAGACTAGATGGGATATGAAAGTTATTCAAGAAAGTGGAATATGGGATAATGAAAAAATTGACCTGCTACCAAACCCCTGACAAAAATGTTTCTCTTGATCTCTGAAATCAACCTGCAGAACTTTTAGCTCCTGAGGCAGGTACCATTACAGTTGTTATGCTATTAAAATTTCTGCAGAGCCATTTTTCTCGAAGGGTAGGGAAACTGTTCGAGGCTAGGTTGGGATTGGTTTGATTGCTGCTGATATAAACATTTCTGAATTGTGTTTTCTTACATGCCCAAATAACCTAAGAACCTCAAATTAAAGAACAAAGCAGATTGACTAGGCACAACCAGACTTTTTTTAAAAGCAAAATTGAGTATAATAATAACAGCTTTCAGAAATTGTGAAAATGTCAATGCAAGAAAATTAGTTCTAATGTAAGCTTAGCCATAGAATTTTATTGAGGAAATTCTCATCTGAGCATGGAACATTTAAATAATGAATTTACAAGGAGAAACACAAGGAAATCACAAAAAGCCATTACTTACAATAAGAAAAAACAAGTACACTTTAATGATTATAGATTTGAGTATGGAATATTTTGCCTGATTTTTGTTTCATTGCCTCTTTGTCATTGGAGGCCTGTCAGATGATTTTGGTAAGTATCATGGGTGAATGTCTTTGTGTTTGCTCAGCAGAGAACAACAGTTGCAATATGTAAATAGGGTGCCTCCTCCCTTTGGATGCCTTGGGATATGTATAATAGATTAAGTTGGCTTTGTGCAGAGCAAACAGGTCTGTATTACCAAGAATATGAATGATGTTGGTTTCCATAATTGCTAACATCTGGCTTTCCATAAATCTGTTAAATTGCATGGAAGCTGAATTAGATTTCTGTGTCATAAGTAAAGCAATTACATGGAACTTTGTAGACAATATGGTCCTATATTCAACTGCAAAATCCTTTCATTTTGGAGCAGCAAAAGCAAATCCAGGTTTTTTTTGCGCATACTAGGTGTGTTCATCTTTATGCTCAGGTTTCTTAATTGAGAGAGAAACACTGCCAATATGCTTACAACTTTATAAATGAAAAAAATAATTAAATGTTAGAAAAGCATGTTATAGTTGGCCATTAATTGCCAATTTAGAGAGGATTTCAGAGAAGACCTTAAGTTAAAGATTCTTTTGCAGCTACTGGTTGGAATCTTGAAATTACTCTTCCAGACATTTTCTGAAATGCTTTGTTAATGGGCCTTCCTCTGTCCTTGTCCTCATGCATTTGACAGGAAACTGGAGTGGGGAGGGAGGAGGGAAGGTTGCCTTCCTGTTTCAGTGTGGTTACTATTTTGCCATATTTATTATACTATAAACCAGACTTCCCCAGATGAAAACTTAACAATAAAATGTGTTCCCTGAAGGGGAAGGTTGTGGTTCTGTCTTCTGCTTTCTGAACACCCAAGAGACCAAATTTTAGTAAAATCGGCTTTATAATAGTAATGGTCTATAAACTTCCCGGATTAAGTAAGTTAAGTGAAAACATTGTACAACCACAGTGCTTTCTGTAGTACTTGGCACTGAGAAGAGAATAAGGAAAAAAGATTTAGTCCTTATTCTCAGTGAGCTCACTATCTATCTATGGAGATGGATATATTAAGTGTGTAAGAGCTAAATGCAAGGATAGCATTGTATATAGAGTACAGAGTCAATAGTGACTGTTTCACAGAATGAAGAATGGTGATGCTTGATCTTGATTTTGAACATGACATAGGAATGAAGATATTATAGGAAGGGAACTGCTTACTTTGTAAATTAATTTATACAGCAACCCATTCCATGCAGACTAAGAGGAAGGAGAGAAGGGAGAGGGAGAGTATTCCCATAATGAGAAAAGGCATAGAGGAAACAACATGGACTCTTTGTGGATAACCCATTGCTTTTGGACAAAAAGGGGAAGAGACAGAAGCTAACAACTGGAATGTTAGATCAAGGCTTAATGCTGTGAGCTTAAATCATCTATTATAGACATCAGAGGACAACTGAGAGGTGGTAAGCAGGGGTGTGATATGGACAAATTTGCTTTTTAGAACACCAGTCCCTTGAGGAAGGTATTTAGAAGCAGTCATTCTCATCTGACTGAACAGAGCCCCAATATCTGGATCCTACTTTATACACCAATTAAATCAGTCTCGGGGCGCCTGGGTGGTGCAGTCGGTTAAGCGTCCGACTTCAGCCAGGTCACGATCTCGCGGTCCGTGGGTTCGTGCCCCGCGTGGGCTCTGGGCTGATGGCTCAGAGCCTGGAGCCTGTTTCTGATTCTGTGTCTCCCTCTCTCTCTGCCCCTCCCCCGTTCATGCTCTGTCTCTCTCTGTCCCAAAAATAAATAAACGTTGAAAAAAAAATTTTTTTTTAAATCAGTCTCTAGTGGCGGTGAGCTCAGGCACCAGTACTTGTTAAGAGCTCCTCAAATGTGTCTACTGAGCCCACAATTGAAAATCATTGGATTAGAGTGAGAAGTCGCTGGAGTCAGGGAGACCAGATAGGAGGCTAATGTAGTAGTCAGGGACTGGTGTGAAGATTTGAGTTAACACAGAGTTCAGAGAAATCTGAATATTATTTTTTATGATTCCATGTGTTATCTATCAAGTTACTCTCTATCTGTATCTCCCAGACATCCAAACTAGATTGTATATGTGATTAGAGAAGAGTAAGGCCAAATATTTTCATTGCCACTTTGAGCAAAAGCCAAGGAGTGAGAATAATGCAAACATATCAGTTTAGTATTGTTCCAAGATAGGATCTACCACCAATGTTGTCACTGCAGTGGGAGTTTAAGGAAGTGACTGATTACTATGAATTGGCATAATATTGGGAGATGCTTAATTGAGGAGGTAGGGCTTGAACTTTGTCTTAAATATCCACATTCTTTACATCAAGAAATATGTGAGTTCTTATGTTATCTACAATTTTTAAAAGACCAGAAATTCATTGGGTATGGTTTTAGGGGATAAATAAGTGTCAGAGAGGCTAAATAATGTGACCAAGGACATACAGTGATATGTAAAATGCCTTTTATGTAGTAAGCACTCAATTAAATTGAGAACTTGTTTTCAAACATGGGTTGCCTGACTCCCACATCCAATGCCACTCTTAATTGAGAAGAGTTAGAAGAAGAAGAGTTGGGAGACAAGAAAGGTTTCCAGGTAGGAGCACCATATGGTCAAATGTGTGGAGAATAGCATGGACACAATGGAACAGTAAAGACATAACTGAGGTCAGATTGTAGTTGACTGGGAATCTGGGTATTGTATTGTAATTTGGGTTCATTTCCACAGTTTTTAAAGGAGGAATCATGGGGTGCCTGGGTGGCTCAGTCGGTTAAGTGTCTGACTGGCTCAGGTCATGATCTCATGGTTTGTGAATTCCAACCACTCATCGAGCTCTCTGCTGTCAATGCAGAGCCCGCTTCACATCCTCCAACCCCCTCTCTCTCTGCCCCTCCCCTGCTTGTGTGCTTCTCTGTCTCAAAATAAATAAATAAACTTAACAACAACAACCAAAAGAGGAATCGTTGTTAATTAACTAAATGTCTTGACTGAGACTACATTTAATGAGACAAAGACAAAAATAAATCTTGGAATAAAGTATTTGAACTCTGTAACATTTTCTACTTTGTACCTTTACTGTGAAGCCAAATTTTCCAACAGTGCATGGGGTCAGTAATAGAAGATAGGTCATTTATTTCTCATTATTTTTAAGTCACAGTAGTTGCAAAATTATAGAAAACTTTGAGTAATTATGTAATTCTCAGAATTTCAACTAAGGATACTAAAGAGGAGCCATATAACATCTTATGCTTGGAAGTGGGTTGCAATATCTAGAGGGTTAATAGTTGAAAGTAGATAAAACCACAGAACATTCTAGTATTCTGAAAGATGACTTTAGACCTTGAGTTGGTTCAGAAAAGAACTCTAGAGCATGTGTTAGAAGGCCCAGGATACCACCTTTGCTTCAACGTGGTACTAGATGTGTGACCACTTATTCATCTCTGTGCCTTAGTTTCTTATTTTGTAAAACGAAAGTAACTATTTCCGTCTTGCAATTATATGGTATAACTCCTGGAAAAGCTTCAAAAAACTTTGACACACTATATAAGTATAAAGCACTAACAGTAAATATATATTATGCCTTTAAGCACTATTGCTTTGAGTACTTTAGGAGAAAATGCCACTTAGAATTATTTTTTCTTTAATTTAGCTCATAACCCTTAACCAAATGCCCACAACCCATACATATTTAACATGAAATTTAGGAAGTAGAGTAAGTTAATTCATACTGTTGTTGTTTTTTTTTACGTTTGTTTATCTTTGAAAGAGAGAGTCGGGGGGAGGGGCAGAGATTAGGGAACAGAGGATTTGAAGTGGGCTCTGAACTGACAGCAGAAACCCCAATACGGGACTTGAACTCACAAACCGTGAGATCACGACCTGAGCCTAAGTCGGACGCTTAACCAACTGAGCCACCCAAGCACCCCAATTTATAATGTTCTTATTTTAACTTACTATAGGGATTAAACTTCCTGATCAGATGCCTAACAATAGTTATCTATATGTCCTTCTAGTGTTTCTTCTTGCTACCTACATAAGGACAATGTCTTAAATGTCATTGTTAACATTTATAATACCTAGTGTTCAAAAAAACCTTGTGCACAGAAGGATCATCTGAAGGATATTTGAAGGACATAGCACTAGATTGACCAGTGGAGTACAAGACTATGATAAACAAATGACCAATATCTTTAAATCGTGTAAAGATTGTCACAAATAAGAAAACTCAAGTTGACTTTTCTTGAGTGGTCTCAGAACTAGCACCAATAAGTAGGAGTTCTAGGAAAATATATTTCATTTCATTTAAGGAAGACATTTCTAAAAGAGTTATCCGATGGAATTGGCTGCCTTTTGAAGTAATAGATTGCCCACTGGGAAGAGGCTCAATCCAGGACTGGACAGCTATGTGTTTGAGATGTTAAGGTCACTCAAGCTTTGAATGTCTGGGAAAGCTGACTGGATTTTTGCTTTCCCTCCATATTTAGCTGTCATTAAAAAACCGTAAAATATATGTGTGTCTTCCATCCTCATCCGTGCTATATGCACCATAGCTCTAAGATGTTTTTTTCTGGGGACAAAAATGCTTCTGACCATTAGGATGGAGAGGATTTGATTAGGCAAGGCAACTACCAAGAATTAGTCCCTCTTCTTTCACCCTTGGCCCCAGGATCTGGGGGAGTCTGATTGCTTCAAGGTTGCCCTAATTGCCCACTTATTCCTACTCAGTGGATGATCTATTCACACCTTTTCTAAAAGACCCAGATCTGTATAGGGTGCATCCCCACTGTTAATGAATTAGGACTATTTATGGCCTCTAGATGGTACAGCTCTCGAGAATATCCTAAAACTGGATTAGAGCTGCTACTGGATAATCTAGTAATTGGAGTCCAACAGCTGCAGGTTTGAGTATGAGACTTGCCACCTATTAGCTATATGACCGTAGGCATGCTATTTCATTTCTATGAGCCTCAGCTTATTTGCAAAATATAGGAACAGATTTTCCTACACAGAGCTGCTTTGCAGAGTAAATGAGATAATGCATGTGAACAGCTTGGCACAAAGTAAATGCTCAGTAATATTAATGCTATTGTAAATGACTATTTTCTAATCACAGTCTTGGCTAAATTGTAAAGCTCTGTGCCTTCTTTATTGCAGACATTGATGAATGTGCCTTAAGAACCCATACCTGTTGGAATGATTCTGCCTGCATCAACCTGGCAGGGGGCTTTGACTGCCTCTGTCCCTCTGGGCCCTCCTGCTCTGGTGACTGCCCTCATGAAGGAGGACTGAAGCGCAATGGACAAGTGTGGACCTTGAAAGAAGACAGGTGCTCTGTCTGTTCCTGCAAGGTGAGACTAATACAGTGCGGCAGGAATTGTAACTGTTCTTTTCCTCCCTTCACTCTTCTCTTCCGCCCCATCTCTTTACCCCAGGTGTTGACTTGCTGGTCTCCTGTAGTTTCTGAAAAGGCTTCTCTCATTCTAATCCATGCTACAGCTAATGATGATGCTGAGTGGCAGGCAAACCTGTTTTGAATTGATCATGCCATTAGTGAGAAGTGAGGTGTGCAGTTGAGAAGAGACTGCAGAGCACGGGGGGAGTAGGGCAGAGAAACCAATGTTGGTGCTCCCACCGAGAGCCTGCAGTGCCTTTCAGGTTGGTTGGGTGAGAGATTTAATGAGCTCTCATTCCACACTTACACAGACTTGCTGATTAAAACTGCTCTTTGCCTGAAATGATCACCTGCATGAACTTGCTTATTTTTGTGGTAACATCATCCAGAAAAGCAAGGCACATAGGCTTGCTTCCAGCGGTCAGAGATAGGTGGACCTCTGTTCTGAACAAATGGAAATGATAGTATGAGGCCTTCTGATAAATGATGTCTTCCTTCCGTTCTCACTGCTGGGCTGGCTATTCCTTACATTAAGTTGTTTGGAAGTGAGTTTAATGCTTATGAAAATAAGCCTGTCATCCCCCGGTTTTAGCTTTATGCTTTGCAAAATGGGCCTATTAAAATGTTTGATTTCCTTGTGCTTTATTTTTTCTTTTGTTGATCTTGCTTATTCATTTTCCTTTGAAACTGCTTTACTGTAGCTCTTGCATTGTATTTTTATGTCTGTGGATGGGACTTTTTAATCTTGGGCTTTATGGGCATGGGAACCACAAGAAATGACTTGTTTAGTAGTTTAGTAGTGTTTAGTAGTCTCTTAGGGAGCTGGTGTCCTGATAAATTCAGAGAGCTCCCTGGGAATAGAGTGGAAATGAACCTTCATTCACCTGTCTTCAAGTCTACCACACCTCCAAAGGACCTGGGAGCACCCATTTAGGAGAGCTACATTACCAAGTGTTTAGATCATTACTCCATCATGCTCACTTTTTACCTTATACATGCATCTGGTTCCACACATCCAAACACAGGTCCAGTGACCCCATTTACTGAGCACCTCCTCTGTTCCAAGCACCCTGTAATTTAAAAACAGCATCACACTTAATTCTTATAGCACAGCTTTGAAAGATACAGTTTCTGAGTTTTAGGGCAGGTAACGTACCCTAAATATCACAATACATAAATATCCAAGCTGGGACTTGAACTCTAGTAGTTTGCCCCAAATTTCATAGTTTTCTTATTCTGCCACAAGTCCTATAACTCTCCACAGATGATATCTGCTCATGTATTTAAAACTGATTAAATAGGCAATCTAACCTGATTGAGCTCAAACTGTAACCTTAGTACTGTATTAGTGACACAAAGGGCAAAGTTTTTAACAGAAAGAAAAGCTTGTTGTGGTTTAAAATGGTTGAGAAAGGTATATAGAAAAGGTTGGCAGTTAGGTCTCCATTCAGCCAGCAAAACAAGAAGGAATTCCTTTATTAGTGCTTTTCTAGAAAATATTGTTTTTCCCAAACTTACGAGGATGATCACAACCTGACCCGGAAATCCTTTTTAGGATTTGCAGAGCCCCAGTCTCTGGAATCAATAAGAGATATTTGTTGAGTCTTGAGTAGTGTGTGAAACCAAAATATCTTTTTCAGTTTTTGTTTTATTTAGGCCCATGGGAGGGAACTTAGCAATCATTAAAACTTCCCAAAGTTTCATTAATTAATTATGCTAATAATCCAAGCAATATAAGTTGATTTATTCTGCTTTGACTCTTTAAACGCTTGCCAAAGTCAGAGGATTAGACTGAAATTCCACAAAAAAATGAAAAATCCTTGTAACCTTATATTGTTAATCTAATGGCACCTCTATCACCACCCCACCACCTTATGAATAAAGTACAAGGAAGATTTCCTTCTTTGTTTTCCAATTGCATTTATTACTCATTAATAGTATAGCTTCCAAGAACTTGTGGAAGGAGAGGACAGCTTTGATTTAGGAGACAAATTAAAGGGGTGCCTGAGTGGCTTGGTGAGTTAAGTGTCTGTCCGACCCTTGGTTTTGACTCAAATCATAATCTCAGTTTGTGAGCTTGAGCTCTGCATTGGGTTCTGTGCTGACAGCAAAGAGCCTATTTGAGATTCTCTCTCTCCCTCTCTGAACTGCCTCCCTAGCCCCGCTCAACTCTCATGTTCTCTCTCTCTCTCTCTCTCTCTCTCTCTGTCTCTCAAAAGAAATAAAACTTTTAATTAATTAATTAATTAATTAATTAATTTATTTATTTATTTTTGGGACAGAGAGAGACAGAGCATGAACGGGGGAGGGGCAGAGAGAGAGGGAGACACAGAATCAGAAACAGGCTCCAGGCTCCGAGCCATCAGCCCAGAGCCTGACGGGGGGCTCGAACTCACGGACCGCGAGATCGTGACCTGGCTGAAGTCGGACGCTTAACCGACTGCGCCACCCAGGCACCCCTAAAACTTTTTTTTAAAAAAGAAGCTAAGTTAAAAAAATCTCCAAAAAGTTCTTTAAAAAAGAAACTAAAGGGGCGCCTGGGTGGTGCAGTCGGTTAAGCGTCCGACTTCAGCCAGGTCACGATCTCGCGGTCCGGGAGTTCGAGCCCCGCGTCAGGCTCTGGGCTGATGGCTTGGAGCCTGGAGCCTGTTTCTGATTCTGTGTCTCCCTCTCTCTCTGCCCCAACCCCGTTCATGCTCTGTCTCTCTCTGTCCCAAAAATAAATAAACGTTAAAAAAAAAAATTAAAAAAAAAGAAACTAAATTAAAAACCCTAAATCAAATTCTGTAGATCATTCTCAAAAAAATGAATTTGTGACCCTGCTTTTTTCTATTATTTGCATCTAGAAATATTTTAATCCAATTTCATAAGTAGTAGCTCCAACACATAAGCATCCAAATGGACTATAATGGCATCATCATCTTTGAGGCTAAGAAGTCAAGATTGAGACAGAAATGCTGGCTGTTAAACCATACTCTTGTTTTCAAATTCAAATAAAACTGAATCACATAATAGCAGAATTATACAAGCCAGCAAAGGGTCAAGGTTTACTATTCAAAGAAGCAGAGTCAAACAGTCTACGGATTCAGGGAAGTCCCTAGTATTTTTCATAAAACTAGAACAAATAACCCTAAAATTTTTATGGAACCACAAAAGACCCCAAATAGCCAAAGCAAACTTGAAAAAGAACACAGCTTGAGGTATCACAATCCCAGATTTCAGATATACCATAAAGCTATATTGATCAAAACAGTGTGGTACTTGCACAGAAATAGACATAGGTCACTGGAACAGAATAGAGAGACCAGAAATGTATCCACAGTCATATGGTCAGTTAACCTACAACAAAGGTGGCAGTCTCTTTAATAAATTATGTTGAGAAAATCGGACAGCTACATGCAAAAGAGTGAAACTGGATCACTTTCTTACACTTATATACAAAAATAACTTGAAATGGATTAAAGAACTAAATAGGAGACCTAAAGCCATAAAATTCCTAAAAGAACATATAGGCAGTAATTTCTTTGCAATCAGCCTTAGCAATATTTTTCTAGACATGTCTCCTCATGCTAAAGGAAACGAAAGCAAAAATAAACTATTAGGACTGTAACAAATAAAAGCCTTTGGCACAACAAAGGAAACCAGCAATAAAATGGAAAGGTCTACTGAATGAGAGAAGATATTGCAAATAATATGCCTGATAAAGAGATAATATCATAATATACAAAGAACTGATACTGATCACCAAAAATAATCTGATTAAAAATGGGCAAATATCTGAATAGACATTTTCCAAATAGGACATACACATGGACAGTAGGCACATGAAAAGATGCTCAGCATCATTAATCATCAGGGAAATGCAAATCAAAACCACAATGAGATATCATACCAGTAAGAATGGCCAGTATCAGAGACGAGAAATAACAAATGTTGTCAAGGATATGAAGAAAAGGAAACCCTTCTGTACTCTTGGTCGGGATGTATATTGGTGCAACCACTGTGGAAGTTACTCAAAAATTAAAAATAGAAATACCCTATAATCCAGTAATTCTATTGGGTATTTACCCAAAGAAAATGAAAATGCTAAGTTGGAAATATATATGCACTCCTGTATTTATTGCCACATTATTTTTTTTTTTTTTTAATTTTTTTTTTCAACGTTTATTTATTTTTGGGACAGAGAGAGAGACAGAGCATGAACGGGGGAGGGGCAGAGAGAGAGGGAGACACAGAATCGGAAACAGGCTCCAGGCTCTGAGCCATCAGCCCAGAGCCCGACGCGGGGCTCGAACTCACGGACCGCAAGATCGTGACCTGGCTGAAGTCGGACGCCCAACCGACTGCGCCACCCAGGCGCCCCTATTGCCACATTATTTAATGTAGCCAAGATATGGAAGCAAACCAAGTGTCCACTGATAGATGAATGGGTAAAGAAGATTTGGTATGCATATGCATGTATGAAATGTTGGAATATTACCCAACCATGAAAAAGAATGAAATCTGGCCATTTACAACTACATGGGTGGACCTGGAGAGTATTAGGCTAAGTCAAATAAAGATAAATACCATATGATTTAACTCATGTGGGATCTGGAAAAAAAATGAACAAACAAAAAAAGAAACTTTATAATAAAGAGAACTGATGGTTGCTAGAAGAGAGGGGGTTGAGCAGATGGGTGAAATTAGAGATAGAGATTAAGAGGTGTAAACTAGTTATAAAATAAATAACATGGAAACGAAAAGTAGAGCATAGGGAATATAATCAATAATATGGTGATAATATGATATGGTGACAGATGATGACTATACTTATTGTGGTGAGAGTATTGAGTAATGTATAGAATTATAAAATCACTATGCTATACACCCGAAAATAATATATTATTGTATGTCAACTATACTTCAATTAGAAATTTTAAAAATGCTCAGGTGATCAGGAGAAAAAGTGGCAGCATCATGAAATTCTCAGGCAGTTTCAGAAGGAGCCACCTTCATTCCATGATGACCAGAAAGAAAACAAACAAACAAACATGGGAGTTAGGCATAGATATTACAATAATGGGAGTGTGGAGTACAAATTAAGAATACATACTTGAACAAAATTAGATCATACATTTGAAGAAACATTTAGATAAAACTTCTGTAGACCCTCAAAGAAATTAAAGCAAGAATTCCAACAAGATAGACAAAAAGGCAAGAGCATTAAACGAGAAGGAGAAGGAAAGCGGCTCCTGGAGAATGAACTGAGGGGAAAATCTCTGCACTATGAAGACTACCTCAGAAGCTTCTTGGAATCAAACCAGTACTGCTGCCACAGAGATGAGGGGGGAAAACCCACTAAGTATGAAAGGGAAAGGTGGAGAAGAAATATGATTACGTGACAGATATGGAAGCTGACAGTAATGATTTAACACGTAGTGGGTTTTCCTGAAGAGAACACAACAAATGCAACAAAACCAATTTCATAGCTAAAAGAGAAGGATGACTGATTTGTACACCAAAAGGACTCTCTTACTATAACAAGACCAATCAGTATAAAGCCATCAGGACCAGTACTAGTGCCATAAGCATCAGGACAGCATAAGGTCAGCATATCCTGGGAAATTTCAGGTTGGCTTCAGACTTTCCTCCAAAACTCAAGGTGCCAAAAGACAGTGGAAAAATTATTTGCAGACTATGGTAGGGAAAGTCTTTGAGCTAGGCACTCACAAATACTTCTTACATTGTAGGCTTTAGTTGATGGAATACATATTAAAAGAAGAATCAAAGAATGTAGGACTATGAAGAGAAAAAAACTATACAAGCCAGATGTCAGAAGCCACTCAATCTCATACACGACCAGTGTTGTCGTATCATAAAGAGATTAATAACTTCTTTATGATGCTTCAAAATTGTCCTTCAAAGAGAGACTATAAATGAAATGTGTCCTGGCATGCTAAAGGTGAAATTGGTGCATTTTTCCCTAGATTATATTAGCCACTAAATTAAAGTGCTTTTATCTTCTTATTTTGACCCAGTGTTTATATTATCCAAGGACAATAAGCCTCTTTAGATAGTATTCAAAATAAATACTCTGCTATATGATTCCTGTATTATACTTGGAAGATGGAATATCATCTCCCTCATTTAGACTTAGAAGAAAGTTGAATTTAAATGTAGACAAAGCCAGAAATCAACCTTTCTCACTCTACTCTTATTCCTGGGTTCTTTTCTCTTCCCTTAAACTCCTTGGAATATGCAACTTCAAGGCATTCCACCAGGAATGAGAAGACCTGGATTCTATTCCAGGCATTGCTAGTAATTGGCTTTGTGACCTTGAGCAAACAAGTTAGCATCAGAGCCTTTTTCCTCAGCTGTACAAATGGCTAGATGATATCAGAAATTCTTTCTGTCTCTAAAATTCTGTAAGTCTGGAAACTGCTAGTGACATTTATACCCTCAGTATTTCTCTCTCACCCTTTCCAAAATGTTTTAGTTTGTGGCTTAGTATCATTATTCATATAGACCTTTCAAATCCTTTCCAGGATTTTCTTTTTTGTTTCTTGCCAGCAGCTGGCATTTCTACATTTACTTTACAATAAGTATTATGTATACATTTCTTTGCATATTATACATTGAAATAGGATTAGTATGTCATCATGTACAAATTATTCTTTCAAATTCTCTACAATACAAAGAGTGATAATTTGGGTCAATTTCATATTTGAGGGTTTAAATATTTAAATGGTTTAAAAGTAACCCGGATTTCACAACATTGCATCTTTCCACAAGGTTTCAGCTATTCTAACACCTGCTTAAAAATGTCAGGCACTTCAGGATGTCTGAATATCACTATAGAGCTGAGTACACCAGCATTAGTCTTTTGAATTCATTAATTTTACGTACATAACAGTAGGAATTTTTCTTAAAACATAAGTTTTACATGGAAAGGTTCAAACCTATGCTGAATATTTATTGCTTTTGTATTCTGTCATCTAATTGTGTTATTTTATATTTTTTAAATATGAAATACAGCATGAAAATTATAATGTTAAATTCTTTTAAGTATATTTATTTATTTTGAGAGAGAGAGAGAGAGCGAGCAGGGGAGGGGCAGAAAGAGGGAGAGAGAGGATTTCAAGCACAGAGCCTGACGTGGGGCTTGAACTCACAACCATGATACCATGATCTGAGCCGAAATCAAGAGACAGATGCTTAACCAACTGAGCCACCCAGACACCCTGAAAATTATTATATTGAATCACTATTATAAATATTATGTTAATATGATAAATATTCAACAGAAAGGATTGATAAATACTAGAAAAAATGGTAAACTTGGAGTGAAATCTTTCAAATTCTTTCCCTAGTTTTTGGCTCTCTATATAAATTTTTTTTAATATTATATTTGAGAGAGAGAGAGAGAGAGAGAGTCAGTGAATGAGTGGGGGAAGGGCAGAGAGAGACAGGACAGAATCTGAAGCAGGCTCCAGGCTCGGAGCTGTCAGCATAGAGCCCAAAACAAGACTCAAACTCAAGAACTGTGAGATGATGACCTGAAATGAAGTCAGATGCTTAACCGACTGAGCCACCCAGGTGCCCCTGGTTCAATATATAATTTATGGTCAGGCTTACCATGACAAGAAAAAGATAAAGAACCTGCAATAAATAATTAGGACATCCA